>NC_134790.1:15282151-15334651 GCF_046742065.1 Oratosquilla oratoria
CGGTGAGTTTTATTCAGTCAATAGGCAGGAAATATGGCCCGAAGCTGTCAAGACTCAAAGTTTGATATATATATATATATATATATATATATACATATATATATATATATATATATATAATTTTTTCTTTCTTTCTTTCTTTTTTTTTCTATACGAAATATGTTTTAACGAATTTTACCAACCACTAGACGTGTCGTTCAGCTGAGGCATTTGGTCGTCACACAGTTCGAAGAATTCATTTGGAAGGTCCAAACTACATATTGTACCTTTTCGTCTGACATCGTTATTGACCAAAAGGTATTCTGTGGTCATTCTTTATCATTGTAATAAATCATTATAACATACTTGTAACATGTGTGCATGTATTCATGCACATGGTGCATGCACGCATACATATTGTACCCGTATATATATATATATATATATATATATATATATATATATATATATATATATATATATATATATATATATATATATACATACATACACATCCATTTATAATTGTATACTGCACATGGGTGTACACACGATTATATACATAAATACATGCATACAAACATGAACACATGCATACATACATGAACACATACATACATACATGCATACCATACATATATAATACATGCATCATATATTCATACATATATAAATACATGAATACATACATAAATACATGCACACACACACACACACACACACACACACACACACACACACACACACACACATTGGAGATTAAGTAGATATTGCCCAAGTTGGAATCATACATGAATCTGAAGCGAGGTATAGTTTTACAAAGGATTACAAAGGCGGAGCATGCCGACAGGAGACCTTTTGGTCCATATCTAGGTCGGATGCGAAAAAAGCATCATAATAATAAAATAATAAATAAAAACTATAATAATGTAAATAACTAATAAAATACATAAATAAATACATAGGTATAGTTAAATAATATACAAACAGGTAAATAGTAAATAATAATAAATTGACATATAACTAATAATAAAATAAATGAAAATCACAGACAAATGATAACAAAACAAAAACAAATAATATAAGATAAATTATAATCATTACTTTTGATGTTGTAAATTCCCTTTAGACTTTTAAAGACCTGTATCAAGTCACCTCTGAGTCTACGCTTTTTTAGGGAAAACAGATTCATATGTTTTAGTCGAATTTCGTATGATTTATTTTTGATATTTGGAACCAGTTTTGTGGCTCGCCGTTGTACTTTTTCCAGTCTGTCAATGTCTTTAATGAGATTCGGTGACCATACAGAAACAGCATATTCCAAATGTGGACGAACTAACGATTTATATAGTTTGTTAATGAGTGATGGACTTTTGAAATCAAAAGATCGCGCAATCAGTCCCAGAATCTTATTTGCTTTCTCAGAGGCTGAAATACACTGCTTGGATGATTTGAGGTCGTTACTGATAATTACGCCGAGATCTTTTTCACTATCCACTTTTGTTAAGGAATTACCAAATAACTTGTAATCGTACTTACTGTTATTTTTACCTATGTGCATTACCTTGCATTTACTTGTATTAAATTTCATTAGCCACTTTTCAGACCATTGCTGTAATTGATCTAAATCTACTTGAATATCTAATTGGTTTGAGTGATCATTTGCCACGCCGCACAGTTTTGTATCATCAGCAAATTTGGAAAGAGTAGATTTTAGTCCATGGTCTATATCATTTATATATACTATGAATAGAAGTGGCCCAAGAACGGAACCCTGAGGAACTCCACTTGCAACACTTTTCCATCCAGAAGATTTTCCATTTAAAACAACTCTCTGTTTTCGACCATTCAACCAATTACTATTCCAACCTAATAGGCTACCACTTATTCCATGCAAAGCTAATTTAGTAAGTAGTCTTTCGTGTGGGACGGTATCAAAAGCTTTTGCAAAGTCTAGATATATTAAATGTATATTGTTTCTTTTGTCATAATTGGAGATAACTGTGTTGTAGAATTCGAGTAAGTTAGTGACGCAAGAACGTTTCCGACTGAAACCATGCTGGCTATCATTTATCAAACGGTTACTTTCTAAATGATGTTCGATAGCATCTCTGATGATAGTTTCCACTATTTTTCCTACGATTGAAGTCAAACTTCTAGGCCTATAGTTATTTGGCTTCTTTTTGTCACCTTTTTTGAATATGGGAGTAACGTTAGCTAGCTTCCATTCTCTTGGGACATCTCCGGATATGATGGATTTCTTGAAAATAATTTGTAATGGAACAACAATCTGATTTTTCATTTCCTTTAAGATTCTTGGATGCCAACCGTCAGGCCCTGGTGTTTTATTAACTTTGAGTTTGTCTATACACCTTTTAATTTTTTCTTTTGTTATATTTACCGTAGTGAGTAAGTTTACCCCAGACTTTTCACAAGTTTCAGTTTGGAATTCACTTTGAGGTGTTTCACACATTTGTCAAACACGTAGAAACCACTGTTGGAATAGAAAAGACTGGAAACGGGGAATCTATATATTTCGATTGCAAACTGCAATCCTCTTCAGTAGATGAAGAAGACTGCAGTTTGCAATCGAAATATTTGGATTCCCCGTTTCCAGTCTTTTCTACTCCAACAGTGGTTTCTACGTGATATATATATATATATATATATATATATATATATACTCATTTATAATTGTATACTAAACATGGGTGTACACACGATTATATACATAAATACATGCATACAAGCATGAACACATGCATATATACATGAACACATATATACATACATGCATACCATACATATATAATACATGCATATATTCATACATATATAAATACATGAATACATACATAAATACATGCACACACACACACACACACACATTGGAGATTAAGTAGATATTGCCCAAGTTGGAATTATACATGAATCTGAAGCGAGGTATAGTTTTACAAAGGATTACAAAGGCGGAGCATGCCGACAGGAGACCTTTTGGTCCATATCTAGGTCGGATGCGAAAAAAAGCATCATAATAATAAAATAATAAATAAAAACTATAATAATGTAAATAATAAATAAAATACATAAATAAATGCATAGGTATAGTTAAATAATAAACAGGTAAATAGTAAATAATAAAAAATTGACACATAACTAATAATAGATGAAAATCAGAGAGACAAATGATAACAAAACAAAAACAACTAATATAAAATAAATTATAATCATTACAGCATCTTGCTTAGGTGTTTATCTAAATGATTCTTAAAGCTTCGAACTGAACTACATTGCACTACCTGTGCAGGAAGTTTATTCCATTCATTAACTACACGGTTGGCAAAGTTGTTTCTACCTACTTCCAAATTGAGTCTATTTCCGGACAGTTTGAGACCATTGTTTCTTGTCTGATTCTCATTCAATGTGAAAATTTGGTCACTTTTGATGTTGTCAATTCCCTTTAAAATCTTAAAGACCTGTATCAAGTCACCTCTGAGTCTACGCTTTTTTAGGGAAAACAGATTCTTATGTTTAAGTCGATTTCGTATGATTTATTTTTGATATTTGGAATCAGTTTTGTGGCTCGCCGTTGTACTTTTTCCAGTTATTCAAGAGTACTTTTTCCAGTTATTGAAGAGTAAGAGACAGAAGCCATGAACGTTGATTGTTTCCTCTATACTACAATTAGGTAAATACAATTAGGAAGATGAACACACACACACACACACGCACATACAATGGAGTATGTGAACACACGCACGTGTGTAAATGATAATTAACTTCACAAGGCTGCCAGTTCCTTGAAGTTACTTGACGGGCTTTTTTCCTCGAGGAACTGTTTAATAATTGTAACTGTAATATGGGCTATGGGTCATAAAAGTGTCGTTTATGGGCGTAGAATATCAATAGTGGGCTTCATAGTCAGCTGGATGGTAACTGATTTGCGAGTGGTAGGACGTGCCTCGGGCGTATCTTGTCAGAAAAGGTTCCTGCTGACAAACGACGATGTCCCTGACAAAGACACCTTGTCCAGGGACGTAGGCGACGTGCTGGTACTCAGAGATCGTCGTTTTGCACGAGTAACCAGTCTGGATCTCGCCGTAGACATTGTACAGATCGTAGTGAAGATCCTGTGGCTCAATGTCTTGAACGAAGGCTTCTTCGTAACCGTCGTAGTCGTTGTATGGGCTGTGGAGAGGTTGTTGAAGGGTCGCTTCGTTGTCTGTGAAGAAGTAAAGTTGACCCAGAGACCTTTCTTCGGTCGTCTGAACCTCTTTTGTCTCAGTGCAGGCTGGAGTCTCCTCAGTTCGTGGGCCAACTGAGTCTTGTTCGAGAGACTCGACAACGACAGGAACTTCGGAAGACGTTTCCTGTTTGCCCTCAATGTCGTTGTCACTGCCTGTAGCTTGTGGAACCGTTTCAGCGATCTCTTGGACTTGCGCTGGTGCTGCTTGATCCATGGACTCTTCCTGGGGCTTGGCGATCTCTTGGACTTCCGCTGGTGCTGCTTGATCCTTGGGCTCTTCTTGGGGCTTGACACAGCACATGAGATGGTTCCAGGCTATCTTGACGGCTTTGTGGCATTTCTCCTTGGTTCCTGAGAGGAATTGCTTGAGTTTAGAGATCATCCTTGGCACTCTTGATCCGAACAACCTTCCTCTCCCGGCGCCAAAAGTGATCGGGTCGTTTCTTTGTATCAGGTAAGCCAGTTTACGATGAATATGTCAGGAGGCAATTGTGCACATGAAAACACACACACACACACACACACGAATGTAAGAGCAAACTAGACACTGTGAGATATAGAGATGGGACACCACAAGCATAGCTCCCTTTCCCGCAAGATACAACTAGGTAAATATAACTAGGTAATACACCCCCACCCCCCACCCCCACACACGTATGCAGGTATAACACTGCTGACGCCAACAAAGTGTAACAAGTACATATTATAAGGATTTGGGTGATCCAGTGCTGTATCTGACCGCACCTGATACCTATTCAGAGGGTAGAAGATTTATTTGTGTAATGGAGGAAATAACCATCCACAGTGAAATTCGCCCTTTTATTATTTTCGAAAGTCAGAGTGATTTTATTGATTTATCTATTTATTAATTTACTTATTACTTAATTGATCTATTAATTTATTTGTTCATTTATCTATTTCTTTACACGGTTTTTATTTAGTCAATAGGCGGGAAATATGGCCCGAAGCTGTCAAGACGCAAAGTTGACCAAAAGTTTGTTTGATATATATATATATATATATATATATATATATATATATATATATATATATATATATATATATATATATATATATTTTTTTTTATAACGAAATGTGTTTTAACGAATTTTACCAACCACTAGACGTGTCGTTCAGCTGAGGCATTTGGCCGTCGCACAGCTCGAAGAATTCACTTGGAAAATCCAAACAACATATTGTACCTTTTCGTCTGACATCGTTATTGACCAAAAGGTCTTCTGTGGTCATTCTTTATAATTGTAATAAATCATTACAACATACTGTAATATGTGTGCATGTATTCATGCATATGGTGCATGCACGCATACATATTGTACCCATATATATATATATATATATATATATATATATATATATTTATATATATATATATATATACATATACATACATACACATCCATTTATAATTGTATACTGCACATGGGTTTACACACGATTATAAACATAAATACATGCATACAAACATGAACACATGCATACATACATGAACGCATACATACATACATGCATACCATACATATGTAATATATGCATATATTCATACATATATAAATACATGAATACATACATAAATACATGCACACACACACACACACACACACACACACACACACACACACACACACACACACACACACACACACACATTGGAGATTAAGTAGATATTGCCCAAGTTGGAATCATACATGAATCTGAAGCGAGGTATAGTTTTACAAAGGATTACAAAGGCGGAGCATGCCGACAGGAGACCTTTTGGCCCATAACTAGGTCGGATGCGAAAAAAAGCATCATAATAAAATAATAAATAAAAACTATAATAATGTAAATAACAAATAAAATACATAAATAAATGCATAGGCATAGTTAAATAATAAACAAACAGGTAAATAATAAATAATAATAAATTGACATATAACTAACAATAAATGAAAATCAGATAGACAAATGATAACAAAACAAAAACAAATAATAT
Source organism: Oratosquilla oratoria (assembly GCF_046742065.1). NCBI lineage: Eukaryota > Metazoa > Arthropoda > Malacostraca > Stomatopoda > Squillidae > Oratosquilla > Oratosquilla oratoria. Next base: position 15,288,370 of record NC_134790.1, read on the forward strand.
AAAATAGATTATAATCATTACAGCATCTTGCTTAGGTGTTTATCTAAATGATTCTTAAAGCTTCGAACTGAACTACATTGCACTACTTGTGCAAGAAGTTTATTCCATTCATTAACTACACGGTTGGCAAAGTTGTTTCTACCTACTTCCAAATTGAATGCATTTCCGGACAGTTTGAGACCATTGTTTCTTGGCTGATTCTCATTCATTGTGAAAATTTGGTCACTTTTGATGTTGTCAATTCCCTTTAAAATCTTAAAGACCTGTATCAAGTCACCTCTGAGTCTACCGTTTTGTAGGGAAAAGAGATTCATATGTTTTAGTCGATTTTCGTATGATTTATTTTTGATATTTGGAATCAGTTTTGTGGCTCGCCGTTGTACTTTTCCCAGTTATTCAAGAGTACTTTTTCCAGTTATTGAAGAGTAAGAGACAGAAGCCATGAACGTTGATTGTTTCCTCTATACTAAAATTAGGTAAATACAATTAGGTAGATGAACACACACACACGCACACACACGCACATACAATGGAGTATGTGAACACACGCACGTGTGTAAATGATAATTAACTTCACAAGGCTGCCAGTTCCTTGAAGTTACTTGACGGGCTTTTTTCCTCGAGGACCAGTTTAATAATTGTAACTGTAATATGGGCTATGGGTCATAAAACTGTCGTTTATGGACGTAGAACAGCAATATTGGGCTTCATAGTCAGGTGGATGGTAACTGACTGGCGAGTGGTAGGACGTGCCTCGGGCGTATCTTGTCAGAAAATGTTCCTGCTGACAAACGACGATGTCCCTGACAAAGACACCTTGTCCAGGGACGTAGGCGACCTGCTGGTACTCAGAGATCGTCGTTTTGCACGAGTAACCAGTTTGGATCTCGCCGTAGACATTGTACAGATCGTAGTGAAGATCCTGTGGCTCAATGTCTTGAACGAAGGCTTCTTCGTAACCGTCGTAGTCGTTGTATGGGCTGTGGAGAGGTTCTTGAAGGGTCGCTTCGTTGTCTGTGAAGAAGTAAAGTTGACCCAGAGACCTTTCTTCGGTCGTCTGAACCTCTTTTGTGTCGATGTAGGCTGGAGTCTCCTCAGTTCGTGGGCCAACTGAGTTTTCTTGGAGAGACTCGACAACGACAGGAACTATGGAAGACGTTTCCTGTTTGCCTTCAATGTCGATGTCACTGCCTGTAGCTTCTGGAACCGTTTCAGCGATCTCTTTGACTTCCGCTGGTGCTGCTTGATCCATGGGCTCTTCTTGGGGCTTGACACAGCACATGAGATGGTTCCAGGCTTTCTTGACGGCTCTCTGGCATTTGTCCTTGGCTCCTGAGAGGAACTGCTCGAGTTCGGCGATCATCCTTGGCACTCTTGATCCTGGACAACCTTCCTCTCCCGGCGCCAAAAGTGATCGGGTCGTTTCATTGTATCAGGTAAGCCAGTTTACGATGAATATGTCAGGAGGCAAATGTGCACATGAAAACACACACACACACACACACACACACACACACACACACACACACACACACACACACACACACACACACACACACACACACACACACACACACAAATGTAAGAGCAAACTAGACACTGTGAGGTACAAAGATGGGACACCACGAGCATAGCTCCCTTTCCCGTTAGATACAACTAGGTAAATATAACTAGGTAATACACCTATCCACACACACACACGCGCGCGCGCGCACGTATGAAGGTATAACACTGCTGACGCCAACAAAGTGTAACAAGTACATATTTGATTTGGGTGATCCAGTGCTATATCTGACCGAACCAGATACCTATTCAGAGAGTAGAAGATTTCTTTGCGTAATGAAGGAAATAACCATCCACAGTGAAATTCGCCCTTTTATTATTTTCGAAAATCAGTGATTTTATTTATTTATCTATTTATTAATTTACTTATTAATTAATTGATCAATTAATTTAATTGTTCATTTATCTATTTCTGTACACGGTGAGTTTTATTCAGTCAATAGGCGGGAAATATGGCCCGAAGCTGTCAAGACGCAAAGTTGACCAAAAGTTTGTTTGATATATATATATATATATATATATATATATATATATATATATGTATATATATGTATATATATATATATATATATATATATTTTTTTTTTTTTCTTCTATACGAAATGTGTTTTAACGAATTTTACCAGCCGCTAGACGTGTCGTTCAGCAGAGGCATTTGGTCGTCACACAGTTCGAAGAATTCACTTGGAAAATCCAAACAACATATTGTACCTTTTCGTCTGACATCGTTATTGACAGAAAGGTCTTCTGTGGTCATTCCTTATCATTGTAATAAATCATTATAACATACTTATGATATGTGTGCATGTATTCATGCATATGGTGCATGCACGCATACATATTGTACCCGTATATATATATATATATATATATATATATATATATATATATATATATATATATGTATATATTTAATATATATATATATATATGAACTAAAAACCCACTATTATTTGGATTTAAGAAAAGAAGGATATAACGAATTTCCGTATATTTCGATCACTTGCTGTGATCCTCTTCAAGCGGAATACATAGACAAGAGAACATACATATCTTATATACAGATGAGAGAGGTAAAGTTATGGAACATGGACAAGACATCTCATGTGGCATCTATATTGTTGCGCAGGTTTTGTGGCAAATTGTCCGCTTTTACAATATGAGGAAATAATTTATTAACTGCCAAGGTGGTTATGTAATCTGGTGACCATTGGCCTTTTGAGATATTATAATTCGGGAATTGTTTTATTAAGGAAGATTCAATAATTTTCCTTTTGTAACTACATTTGGATTTGAAAATGGTTTTTGCCTCGTCCCAATTTATTCTGTGATTATTGTTGGCTACGTGTTGAAATACCGCGGAGTTATGTTGAGCATATTTTACTGAGTTTTTATGTTCTTTAATTCTCGGTTTTAATTCTCTGCCCGTTTGTCCCCAATACACTTCATCACAATCTAAGCTGGGTAATTTATAAACTCCGGGATTTATGTCTTCTGTGGGTCTGTGATGAACGTTAACTACTTTTCTGAATAGATTGTTGGGATAACTAAAAATGATATTTACGTTATCTTTTGGCAACATTTGAGAGGAATTATTGATGGATTGGTTAAAAGGAAGTTTTAGGCAGTGTTTGTTCCATTTATGATAATGAGATGGATGAGAAGTGGATTTATTATAACTGGTTTTGGCCTTCCTTAAGGCTTTGTTTGTAAACCAGTCTGGGTACCCTAATCTTTTTAACTGAGTTTTGATGATAGAAATCTCTGAATCTAAATAAGATGGGCTATAATCAATTTTTCTAAGGGCACAAATATTATGTAGCCCATCTTATTTAGATTCAGAGATTCCTATCATCAAAACTCAGTTAAAAAGATTAGGGTACCCAGACTGGTTACAAACAAAGCCTTAAGCAAGGCCAAAACCAGTTATTATAAATCCACTTCCCATCCATCTTAGTATCATAAATGGAACAAACACTGCCTAAAACGTATGCAGGTATAACACTGCTGACGCCAACAAAGTGTAACAAGTACATATTGTAAGGGTTTGGGTGATCCAGTGCTGTATCTGACCGAACCAGATACCTATTCAGAGGGTAGAAGATTTATTTGCGTAATGGAGGAAATAACTATCCACAGTAAACAAATTCGCCCTTTTATTATTTTCGAAAGTCAGAGTGATTTTATTGATTTATCTATTAATTAATTTAGTTATTATTTAATTGATAAATTAATTTATTTGTTCATTTATCTATTTCTGTACACGGTGAGTTTTATTCAGTCAATAGGCGGGAAATATAGCCCGAAGCTGTCAAGACGCAAAGTTGACCAAAAGTTTGTTTGATATATATTTATATATATATATATATATACTGTGTATATATATATATATATATATATATATATATATATATATATATATTATATACGAAATATGTTTTAACGAATTTTACCAACCACTAGACGTGTCGTTCAGCAGAGGCATTTGGTCGTCACACAGTTCGAAGAATTCACTTGGAAAATCCAAACAACATATTGTACCTTTTTCGTCTGACATCGTTATTGACCAAAAGGTCTTCTGTGGTCATTCTTTATCATTATATTAAATCATTATAACATACTTGTAATATGTGTGCATGTATTCATGTATATGGTGCATGCACGCATACATATTGTACCCGTATATATATATATCTATATCTATATATATATATATATACATATACATATATATATATATATATATATATATATATATATATATATATATACATACATACATACTTGCACATCCATTTATAATTGTATACTGCACATGGGTGTACACACGATTATATACATAAATACATGCATACAAACATGATCACATGCATACATACATGAACACATACATACATGCATACCATAAATATATAATACATGCATATATTCATACCTATATAAATACATGAATACATACATAAATACATGCAAACACACACACACACAGACACACACACACACACACACACACACACACACACACACACACACACACACACACACACACACACACACACACATTGGAGATTAAGTAGATATTGCCCAAGTTGGAATCATACATGAATCTGAAGCGAGGTATAGTTTTACAAAGGATTACAAAGGCGGAGCATGCCGACAGGAGATCTTTTGGTCCATATCTAGGTCGGATGCGAAAAAAAGCATCATAATAAAATAATAAATAAAAACTATAATAATGTAAATAAAAAATAAAATACATAAATAAATGCATAGGTATAGATAAATAATAAACAATCAGGTAAATAGTAAATAATAATAAATTGACATATAGCTAATAATAAATGAAAATCAGACAGAAAAATGATAACAAAACAAAAACAAATAATATAAAATCAATTATAATCATTACAGCATCTTGCTTAGGTGTTTATCTAAATGATTCTTAAAGCTTCGAACTGAACTACATTGCAGTACCTGTGTAGGAAGTTTATTCCATTCATTAACTACACGGTTGGCAAAGTTGTTTCTACCTACTTCCAAATTGAATCTATTTCCGGACAGTTTGAGACCATTGTTTCTTGGCTGATTCTCATTCAATGTGAAAATTTTGTCACTTTTGATCTTGTCAATTCCCTTTAAAATCTTAAAGACCTGTATCAGGTCACCTCTGAGTCTACGCTTTTTTAGGGAAAACAGATTCATATGTTTTAGTCGATTTTCGTATGATTTTTGATATTTGGAATCAGTTTTGTGGCTCGCCGTTGTACTTTTTCCAGTTATTCAAGAGTACTTTTTCCAGTTATTGAAGAGTAAGAGACAGAAGCCATGAACGTTGATTGTTTCCTCTATACTACAATTAGGTAAATACAATTAGGAAGATAAACACACACACACACACACACACGCACATACAATGGAGTATGTGAACACACGCACGTGTGTAAATGATAATTAACTTCACAAGGCTGCCAGTTCCTTGAAGTTACTTGACGGGCTTTTTTCCTCGAGGACCAGTTTAATAATTGTAACTGTAATATGGGCTATGGGTCATAAAACTGTCGTTTATGGGCGTAGAATAGCAATAGTGGGCTTCATAGTCAGCTGGATGGTAACTGACTGGCGAGTGGTAGGACGTGCCTCGGGCGTATCTTGTCAGAAAATGTTCCTGCTGACAAACGACGATGTCCCTGACAAAGACACCTTGTCCAGGGACGTAGGCGACCTGCTGGTACTCAGAGATCGTCGTTTTGCACGAGTAACCAGTTTGGATCTCGCCGTAGACATTGTACAGATCGTAGTGAAGATCCTGTGGCTCAGTGTCTTCAACGAAGGCTTCTCCGTAACCGTCGTAGTCGTTGTATGGGCTGTGGAGAGGTTCTTGATGGGTCGCTTCGTTGTCTGTGAAGAAGTAAAGTTGACCCAGAGACCTTTCTTCGGTCGTCTGAACCTCTTTTGTCTCAGTGCAGGCTGGAGTCTCCTCAGTTCGTGGGCCAACTGAGTCTTGTTCGAGAGACTCGACAACGACAGGAACTTCGGAAGACGTTTCCTGTTTGCCCTCAATGTCGTTGTCACTGCCTGTAGCTTGTGGAACCGTTTCAGCGATCTCTTTGACTTCCGCTGGTGCTGCTTCATCCATGGGCTCTTCCTGGGGCTTGGCGATCTCTTGGACTTCCGCTGGTGCTGCTTGATCCATGGGCTCTTCTTGGGGCTTGACACAGCACATGAGATGGTTCCAGGCTTTCTTGACGGCTCTCTGGCATTTGTCCTATGTTCCTGAGAGGAATTGCTCGAGTTCGGCGATCATCCTTGGCACTCTTGATCCGGACAACCTTCCTCTTCCGGCGCCAAAAGTGATCGGGTCGTTTCATTGTATCAGGTAAGCCAGTTTACGATGAATATGTCAGGAGGCAAATGTGCACACGAAAACAAACAAACACACACACACACACACACATGAAGACACACGAATGTAAGAACAAACTAGACACTGTGAGATACAAAGATGGGACACCACGAGCATAGCTCCCTTTCCTGTAAGATACAACTAGGTAAATATAATTAGGTAATACACACACACACACGTACACGCACGCACGCACAAACGCACACGTATGCAGGTATAACACTGCTGACGCCAACAAAGTGTAACAAGTACATGTTATAAGGATTTGGGTGATTCAGTGCTGTATCTGACCGAATCAGATACCTATTCATAGAGTAGAAGATTTATTTGCGTAATGGAGGAAATAACTATCCAAAGTGAACAAATTCCCCCTTTTGATATTTCCGAAAGTCAGAGTGATTTTTTTTTTATTTATCTATTCATTAATTTACTTATTAATTAATTGATATTTTAATTTATTTGTTCGTTTATCAATTTTCGTACACGGTGAGTTTTATTCGATCCATGGGCGGGAAATATGGCCCGAAGCTGTCAGGACGCAGAGTCGACCAAAAGTTTTATTTATTTATTTTTATTATTAATATTTTTTTTTTTTTTTTTTTATTACGAAACGTGTTTTCACGAATTTTACCAAACGCCAAACGTGTCGTTCAGCAGAGGCATTTGGTCGTCACGCAGTTCGAAGAATTCACTTGGAAAATCCAGACAACATATTGTACCTTTTCGTCTGACATCGTTATTGACCAAAAGGTCTTCTGTGGTCATTATCATTGTAATAAATCATTATAACATACTGTAATATGTTTCCATGTATTCATGCATAGGGTGCATGCACGCATACATATTGTACTCGTGTATATATATATATATATATATATATATATATATATATATATATATATATATATATATATATATGTGTGTGTGTGTGTGTGTGTGTGTGTGTGTGTGTGTGTTGGTACATTGTGACAAGTTGATGAAGGTGGAAAAAGAAGTCACGGGTCTAGTTCCGAGTTCCTGAGTTTATTCCTGACCGGTTTCGCTCTATGCTTCTTCAGAGGAATGTGACTCTGGATTGAAGCTGGCGGTATACATATTCTGAGTAAGACCGCGTTCCCTCCTTGGAGGTGGGTTACATTTGGTTGTTCAATTGTTTATAATTTTTAATACAATGGGCAATAGTGATAGTACAGTATACAATAAATTGTTGTGATGTTATTATAAAACAGCTCCGGTGTGTGTGGAATGTTGATCGAGGGTGTAACAGTGTAAGTGAAGTGAGTGGTGTAAAAATGTGGGAATCCTAAAAAGTGTCATAAGATAACTTATAGTATTAAATAATATAAAGATAAATATCCAGATAAATAAAAGTAAAAATAAAAATATAAATATATATATATAAATAAAAATAAAATAAATGTGCTTATTTAAAGTGACATGACATCTCATCACATATCGTTGTGTGACAGAATGTTATAAAAAATACATACATATACATATATGGTACAGAATAAGAGAGCACAAGGCGGACCTAAGGTACCACCGCCTCTCAAACGCGATGGTGGGCCACGTGGATCAGGAAGGACATCTTCCCGACTGGCAACAGGCAGAGGTAGTAAAGAAAGGTCTATCAAAAAGACAAAGGAAGGTGATTGAAGCCCTATACATAACAACCAATGCCAACATCAACCAAAAAGTAGGGGATATAAAATGGGAAAAATTCACAGCTCAATACGCAGCCATAAGAACCTGCCCCGGAACAGCGCCCACATAGAACGACAAACTCCATCCGGTGCCCAAATGTCCGCACTTCCTGGGTTGAGGGCTTGAGGCCGGTCAGTTCGTATTTTTTTTTTTTTTTTACTATATATTTCTTTGGCATTTATTTATTCATTGTTTTATTCTTGTTTCATTTTATATTGCTTCATTTTAAATTATTACAATTTATTATTTTAAGTATAAACTAATCTATACCTTAGGTCATATAATGTGTCAAAGAGAACGTTGCCCACTATCACACTATTATTATTATTGTTATTATATTTTTATTCTGTCCGATTATGTCCAAATATGTTATTATCCATTTATGGATTCATTTATTATTTGCAGTACCATATGTAAAACTGTACCATATATGTATATGTATGTATTTTTTTGTAATATTCTGTCACACAACGATATGCGATGAGATGTCATGTCACTTTAAATATGCACATTTTCATTTTTATTTTCATTTTTATTTTATTTATTATTATTTTTATTTATATATATATATTTGTATTTGTATTCTTATTTATCTGGATATTTATCTTTATATTATTTAATACTATAAGTTATCTTATGACACTTTTTAGGATTCCCACATTTTTACACCACTCACTTACACTGTTACACCCTCGATCAACATTCCACACACACCGGAGCTGTTTTATAATAACGTCACAACAATTTATTGTATACTGTATTATCACTATTGTCCATTGTATTAAAAATTATAAACCATTGAACAACCAAATGTAACCCACCTCCAAGGAGGGAACGCGGTCTTACTCAGAATATGTATACCGCCAACTTCACTCCAGAGTCACATTCCTCTGAAGAAGTATAGAGCGAAACAAGTCAGGAATAAACTCAGGAACTCGGAACGAGACCCGTGACTTCTTTTTCCACCTTCATCATATATATATATATATATATATATATATATATATATATATATATATATATATATATATATATATATATATAATACATATATACTATATACATATACACTATGTATGTATATAAATATAATATATATGTATAAATATAAATATAATATATATGTATATATATAAATATAATATATATGTATATATATATATATATATATGTATATATATAATATATATATATATATATATATATATATATATCATCGAAAAAATACACGGGAGAGACGAGCGATTTCGCTCGGGAAAGTTCCAATGTCGCTCTCGCAAATCCAATAGCGGGAGCGATCCCCTACAAAAAAATCGCTCTCGCGGCAAGATTCAACATTTTTCATGCATTATCCATCATTTGGCAATCCCTGAATCCCATCACCATTGATGAAAGGATCAGAGCAAACACAACTTACCCGTGATCAATCATTGAATTAATTATCAATCGATATCATAAACGCAACGCATCAATCAACTTTAATATGTTGATGTACGTACGTATGTGTACGCGGTATAGCTGCTAGAGTTCAATGGCTTACCTAGCCTAGCTTCGTATCAGCTGCATGCGCGCGTTTACTATTACATGTTGACTAGATTCTACACGACTATCGTGCTACATAATGTCGCTAGTTGCGAATTGCATGGTACCTGTATGCAGGGAAGTTCATTGGTTGCATGCAGCTAGCTGCCCAACCAACGCGCTGACTACATGTACAATGCACCATACCCAATACCACATCACCACATGCATACATACACTATACATATGCAAACTCGCTCGAGGCCTAGGAGGGAAACTGGGAAATCCCATTTATAACCTCGTTCGCGTATTTATGAGAAAACAAACTAGAATCAAATGTTTGGTTCGTAATTGAAGGTAGATATATTTAAGTATAAATATGAACATTTGATGATTATATATTTAGTTCATAAATATGGATCTTTGGAGGGAGAATAAAAAATAAAAAAATAAAAAATGATTCGGTAGCTAGCTTAGGTTTACGGTAGCTAGGTCTACGTTCGTACGTCACGTCCATACCAAATTTTCGATGATCGTACATTATGGAGCGATATCTAGTGAAGCGAGTGAAGATGGTTTGCCCTCAGATTCAGTCTTTTCAGAATGGAGGGAGAGTGTTTTGATGGCAGGAACCGCTTCTGGACCAGCAAAGCCTAATTCAAACTCTACGGGCAAGGGCCAAGGACAACGAAAACCAGTAAAGCATGAATCTATTATACGCTCGTAGAACCTAGATTGGCTTGAAGTGGATCGGGGCAGTGATGGTACTCTAACGGTGTATTGCATGGCTTGTCGAGCATTTCCACCCCCAACCACTGCCAGTGGAACCAGAGGCGCTGTGTCTGCTGATCAGTTTCACCAATCCCCCTCCCCCCAAAATTAAAGGCTGATTTGTTAAAAAAAAAAAAAAACGTTATTTTTCATGCACATGATTATTTATTTATTGGGAATTATTTGGCATCAGATGTGCATGAGTAATGAGTTAGCCTTCCAATAGTTTGAAAGGAAATCGGACCTGCAAAAACATGGCTCTGGAAGTATCAAAAATGGCTGGCTCTGGTGAAATTTAGAAAAAATGAAAAATGGCTCTATATATATATATATATATATATATATATATATATATATACGTCCATTTATAATTGTATACTGCACATGGGTATACACACGATTATATACATAAATACATGCATACAAACATGAGCACATGCATACATACATGAACATATATAATACATACATAAATACATGAATACATACATACATACATGCATATATTCATACATATATAAATACATGAATACATACATAAATACATGCACACACACACACACACACACACACACACACACATTGGAGATTAAGTAGATATTGCCCAATTTGGAATCATACATGAATCTGAAGCGAGGTATAGTTATTGAAGAGTAAGAGACAGAACCCATGAACATTGATTGTTTTCTCTAGACTACAATTAGGTAAATACAGTTAGGTAGATGAACACACACACACGCACATACAATGGGGTATGTGAACACACGCACGTGTGTAAATGATAATTAAGTTCACAAGGCTGCCAGTTCCTTGAAGTTACTTGACGGGGTTTTTTCCTCGAGGACCAGTTTAATAATTGTAACTGTAATATGGGCTATGGGTCATAAAACTGTCGTTTATGGGCGTAGAATAGCAATAGTGGGCTTCATAGTCAGCTGGATGGTAACTGACTGGCGAGTGGTAGGACGTGCCTCGGGCGTATCTTGTCAGAAAATGTTCCTGCTGACAAACGACGATGTCCCTGACAAAGACACCTTGTCCAGGGACGTAGGCGACCTGCTGGTACTCGGAGATCGTCGTTTTGCACGAGTAACCAGTTTGGATCTCGCCGTAGACATTGTACAGATCGTAGTGAAGATCCTGGAGCTCAATGTCTTGAACGAAGGCTTCTTCGTAACCGTCGTAGTCGTTGTATGGGCTGTGGAGAGGTTGTTGAAGGGTCTCTTCGTTGTCTGTGAAGAAGTAAAGTTGACCCAGAGACCTTTCTTCGGTCGTCTGAACCTCTTTTGTCTCAGTGCAGGCTGGAGTCTCCTCAGTTCGTGGGCCAACTGAGTCTTCTTGGAGAGACTCGACAACGACAGGAACTTCGGAAGACGTTTCCTGTTTGCCCTCAATGTCGTTGTCACTGCCTGTAGCTTCTGGAACCGTTTCAGCGATCTCTTTGACTTCCGCTGGTGCTGCTTCATGCCTGGGCTCTTCCTGGGGCTTGGCGATCTCTTGGACTTCCGCTGGTGCTGCTTGATCCATGGGCTCTTGTTGGGGCTTGACACAGCACATGAGATGGTTCCAGGCTTTCTTGACGGCTCTCTGGCATTTGTCCTATGTTCCTGAGAGGAATTGCTCGAGTTTGGAGATCATCCTTGGCACTCTTGATCCGGACAACCTTCCTCTTCCGGCGCCAAAAGTGATCGGGTCGTTTCATTGTATCAGGTAAGCCAGTTTACGATGAATATGTCAGGAGGCAAATGTGCACACGAAAACACACACACACACACACACACACACACACACACACACACACACACACATACAGACACACGAATGTAAGAGCAAACTAGACACTGTGAGATACAAATATGGGACACAACGAGCATAGCTCCTTTTCCCGTTAGATACAACTAGGTAAATATAACTAGGTAATACACACACACACACACACGCACGCACGTACGCACGCACACGTATGCAGGTATAACACTGCTGACGCCAACAAAGTGTAACAAGTACATATTATAAGGATTTGGGTGATCCAGTGCTGTATCTGACCAAACCAGATACCTATTCATAGAGTAGAAGATTTATTTGCGTAATGGAGGAAATAACTATCCACAGTGAACAAATTCGCCCTTTTATTATTTCCGAAAGTCAGAGTGATTTTATTTATTTATCTATTTATTAATTTACTTATTAATTAATTGATCAATTAATTTATTTGTTCGTTTATCTATTTTCGTACACGGTGAGTTTTATTCAGTCCATGGGCGGGAAATATGGCGCGAAGCTGTCAGGACGCACAGTTGACTTTTTTTTTTTTTTTTTTTTTACGAAACGTGTTTAACGAATTTTACCAAACGCCAAACGTGTCGTTCAGCAGAGGCATTTGATCGTCACACAGTTCGATGAATTCACTTGGAAAATCCAGACAACATATTGTACCTTTTTCGTCTGACATCGTTATTGACCAAAAGGTCTTCTGTGGTCATTCTTTATCATTGTAATAAATCATTATAACATACTGTAATATGTGTGCATGTATTCATGCATATGGTGCATGCACGCATACATATTGTACCCGTATATATATATATATATATATATATATATATATATATATATATATATATATGTATATTTATATATATGTATGTATATATATATATATATATATATATATATACACATACATATCCATTTATAATTGTATACTGCACATGGGTACACACGATTATATACATAATACATGCATACATACATGAACACATACATACATGCATACCATATATATATAATACATGCATACATTCATACATATATAGATACATGAATACCATAAATGCATGCACACACACACACACACACACACACACACACACACACACACACACACACACACACACACACACACACACACACACACACAATAAATGTATAAGAAGTTGCGAGACAGAATCCTCGTACATCTGGCAACGGACGGCTGGACACATCAAAGACTCCGCGATACAAGCCGACCATACCCAGCACCACCCAGCCCTGTTCTGTGGAGGACGAATTGAACTTTCTTCAAGCCACATCTAAGAAATTCATTCCAAAGTGGATGTTTGATACATAAATATATATATAACAACGAAAAGGTTAAAAATACAAAAACTTTATGAGGAAAGAAGGTATGTCCAAAAATATAAACAAACTTGACGAAGTGGCATACGTGCATAATGTAACGGAATTAATTACTAGAGTACCCAACGGCCTAGATTGACGTATTTTGCGTATGCCAATGCTTTCACCAACCCTGTTCACAGTGGAACGTTGCTAGCTACAGGCTCCATTTCTCTTGGAGTGTTTCAGTCCTCTACTTTTGTTGTATTCTTATGCATATACGAAGACGAGGAAAACGGTAGAGAGAAAAGAATGACGCCCGAATCGTAAACTGGTTCCGACCAGCTTGGCGGAAAGGTAACGCTTGAGCCAAAAAAGGATCCGACTTCGCAAGACCTACAAAGGACATAATTGGTAAGAGCCCTTGAGCGGTCGGCGGCAGAGAAGGAGGAAGAGCGGCCTGAAGAAGAAGAGGAGGAGGAGGAGGAAGAAGAGGAGGAGAAAGGAAAGCGTATTACTCTTTGTGCGTATGCATACATGCACCTGAAGGAACGGAAAGCTTCAGACTGTGAATGTATGTGTGTGTGCGTGTGTGTGTGTGTGTGTGTGTGTGTGAGAGAGAGAGAGAGAGAGAGAGAGAGAGAGAGAGAGAGAGAGAGAGAGAGAGAGAGAGAGAGAGAGAGGCAAATGCCCAGACTCGGCAGGGATCCAAAGAGAAGAGATAGGAGAATGTAACATGGCGTTTCTCCATAATACATGTGTCGCTACGTGTGACCATTCCTATTTGGGCATGTCATTTTTTTTTCAGAAGTCGCGCGCACGCGCCCACTTACTATATGTACAAACATACGAACACATACACGGGTGATTCACCATGGTCTTGGATCACGTGTTGGACTCCTGATTGACAACTATTACTCTCCCAAAAAAGAGCTCAAGAGCTCATATATGGCCCGATCTAAGGGCAATGCTGTGACCACACACACACACATACAAACACACACACACACACACACACACACACACACACACACACACACACACATACAAACACACACACACACACACACACACACACACACACACACACACGCATATAATAGTAAAATTTAATAGTTAAGGCATATACTCTTTTTAAATGTCTACTTATTTAAATTGAGAAAACATTGAACAGCTCATAAGATGCAAAAGTCGAAAACTCTTTCCCTTGCGACAAATGATCCTGTCTACCATGTCAGTGCCCTTTGTTGCTCCAGTGACATCCTTAATAGATTTTCTTCTGACTAATGTTACACGATTTTGTTCGGCTAAAAGGGCGATTAAGCCTTCCAGCAAATGACTTTGTAGCTCTTGTTTCGGCACAGTTTGTTTGAAACGGCCACCCCCTTTTTATAATCAGGGGAAAGTACTCCTTCTCTTCCTCCTCCTCCTCCTCCTCCTTTACCTCCTCGACCTTCTCCTCCTCCTCCTCCTCCTCCTCCTCCTCCTCCTCCTCCTCCTCCTCCTTTACCTCCTCGACCTTCTCCTCCTCCTCCTCCTCCTCCTCCTCCTCCATCTCTTCCTTCTCATACTCATCCTCCTCTTCCTCTTCCTCTTCCTTCTCCCCATCCTCCTCCTCCTCATCCCGTACCTCCTCCACCTTCTCCTCTTCCTACTCCTCCTCCATCATTTCCTTCTCATCCTCCTCCACCTTCTCCTCTCCCTTCATCATTTCCTCCTCCTCCTCCTCCACCTTCTCCTCTCCCTCCATCATTTCCTCCTCCACCTTCTCCTCTCCCTCCATCATTTCCTTCTCCTCCTCCATCTCTTCCATCTTCTCCTTGTCCTCCAGGTACCCCCTGTCGCTTGACATCGTACTCACCACCTTCGCGCATTGTTCCCCTCCAACAGGTGTTGTTCCTCTCATGGACCCTGTGCTATCTGTAGGTGACGTGCGATAGATCAAATTTATGTAAAACATCTTTCGCGTTGTCGCATTTACACACTTGATTCTGAAAAAAACAATCCCTTTAATCCTACGGGATGGCTTGTGTATAGAAATATGTGTAATCATGAACGACAAAGGGTGGGTAAGGTCTGGATATCCCCTCGGCTTCCCCCCGGCCGCGTAGATTCGCGTCGCGATTGATGACGTGTCCGTGCATTCTGGGACCGAATGGAACCGCGAGAAATGTCGAGGGCCTTCCTTCGCCTAAGTGCCTGGATCATTTGCATCCACGAGATGGGCTCGATTCCCGACGCCATTGTTCTGTCTTCTTGTCGAGATTGGGACCTGGGATTGGCAGTCCGGGTTGGGAGCACAATCTCGGTTCACCCGAGAGGAAGGAAGGACGGAGGAGGAGGAGGAAGTGGAGGAGGAGGTAAAAACGGTGGGGAAAATGGAATGATAGGGAGAAAAAAAATCCATTAAAAGATGGAGGGAGGTAATGAGGGTGTAGGTCACTCCCAGATGAAAAAAAAAGATAAAAAATAAATAAATAATTAAAGTGTAGGAGAGACAGGAAAGAAGACGAGAGAGAGGGAGCAGAGAGAGAAAGACAAATAAAAAAAAAGAGAAAAGGAAAAGAATAAAACAGGTGAACGGGAAATGGAAGACGGGGAGACGGGTATAGGGGAAGGCTGGCAAAGGGAGTGATAGCAGAATGAGGAAGAGGAGGGGTTTAGGGGGGTAAGGGGGTGAGGGGGCTCCTACTAGGGGCTTCGTCCAGTTGGCCCCACCCCTTGCTGGAACGAACACCACACGCCTGGATTTCCTGTTTGGTCTGGCGTCGAATGACCTGGAATGCTCCCGTCTTCCAGACAACGACCAAAAAACAAATAAATAGATAAATGTCCTTAATGGACCTTCAGCAATGTGATCATCGATTTTTTTTTTCTTCTTCTTCTTCGCCGTCTTCTTCTTCGCCTTCTTCTTCTTCTTCGCCTTCTTCTTCTTCTTCTTCTTCTTCTTCTTCTTCTTCTTCGCCCTCTTCTTCTTCTTCTTCGCCCTCTTCTTCTTCTTCTTCGCCCTCTTCTTCGTCGTCTTCTTCGCCCTCTTCTTCTTCTTCTTCTTCTTCTTCTTCTTCTTCTTCTTCTTCTTCGTCTTCTTCTGTTTCTTCTTCTTCTTCTTCTTCTTCTTCTCGAACCAAGGTCAGCAGTGTGCGTGTGTTAGCGTGAGTGCCCGAGTCTATGTGTCTGTAATATCGAGATAATCTTCATATGTAACTACCATACGTAAACTCGGTGAAATTACCAAACGCCTTACAGCGAGTTATAATGACAAAACATGGCGTCAGTAGACCTTTTGGTGCATAGAGGTCTGATGCAAAGAACAGAATTTATTTCCTTCGGAGAATTTGTCCATAATCGAATTACTCGTAACTCCACTCACGCGTTCCCGCCAAAAATGTCAACCACGATGAGGTAGATCCATCTCCAAATAATCAGAATTATTTTGAAATTCCAAGTTTGTCATTTGATTTATGACCGCTGAAGATATACAGAGAATAATGCTGAGTGTCCGGCAAAAAGTTGCAGTTGATAGATTGGAGGCATTGCCCAAGAATAGATAGGAACATTCTGTCTTCCAGTCTCTCTTGGGTAGAGGGAATTGCAATTACCCCAAGCCCCCACCCCACCCACCCAGACGAGGTCCCAAAGTAAATGAATTGAATAAATTGATAAATAGAATTAATAAATACATATACATTAATAAATAAATAACTGGAATAATGATGGATAGATAAGAAGGAAGAAGTTAAGGAGCCTACGCCAGGAGGCGCTGAGTATCTGCGGCCGAAGCCGTCACCTTTGCCCTACGCGCTTAAAGGACTGTTGGGGTGGGTAGCCAACAGTCACTGCTGGGAATCTGAGGGAAGTGCGGGATTCGAACCTACAACTAAGCGAATGCGAGGCCAGCACGCTTCCATTCACATCACCACTGCACTTTATACTTGGACAAATAAATAAATAAATAAATTGTTGGTCATGATAAAGACACAAGAGCACGCCACCTTCTCGAAGGGGTTTACGCAGAAGGCGATCTTGTTCTTCCTTCGTCATGTCCCCCCACCATGCAGGTATCGAACCGATATTAATCATTGTTTGTTACGTTCCCCGCCACGCGCGTCGGTACTTGGTCCGTATCGTCCATCACACCGGAGTGAAAGACGAAAATGATAAGACCCTCAATAATATCACTACAGTCATCAGGACGCAGTCTTCTTTCGACCGCACTAAACACACTGGAGAATTTACGGTTATTCTGTTATTGTTGCAAAGAAATGTGGTTTAGCTAAGTCCATGTGTTGCTTTAATTCGTCTTGGTGTGTTAAGATTGAAGATCGTTGGATGGACGATGCATTTTTGAAAACGGTCATGTCGTTTTGGGAAACTGAAGAGTTCAAACGCCAACGGTCGTGTGGCATTTGTATTCGGGAGCCTCCTGTCTAGTACAGTGGTACCGCGCTGGCCTCGTAACCACGGGGTCGGCAGATCGGGCCTCGCCCGTTCCCCTGAGCTTAAGGGCCACCAAGCTTACGACCTGGTCGCCGGCCATTTGCACGTAGTCTTTGGAAGTCGCTGGTAGTCGGTAAAAATATAGATAAATAGATAATCGATAGATGGACATAATACAACACACACTGAATAGTCCCCAGTATAAAAGAATAATAATCTTATCAACCACATTAACTTTTTCCATTTCAATTCCTTGCATAGGTTTTGTGTCGCCTACCGATCACTTGATTTTCGGTCGAAGGTGGTTGGAAACAGGTCGTAAGCTTAGTGTGACTGGGGCTTAAGTTTACTGGTGAGGTTTCTGCCGTGGCAGGGCACCACGGTAAGGGGTTGAGGCTTGCCACGGCTGACGGTCGGGGGCCCGACGTAGCCTCAGTTCGAATCCTCACAGCTGCGCAGAGGTTAGGAAAGGCGTCCACAATGAGTAATGGCACCCGACCGCTGTTCACCTTAGAACCTGAGGTGACTTGGTGACATCACTGTGTGTGTGTGTGTGTGTGTGTGTGTGTGTGTGTGTGTGTGTGTGTGTGTATGTGTGTGTGTGTGCGCGATACATCAGCTTCACCCGGGTATCGTCACTGATGTGGCTATAGCGTGGACACCGTCTCAACTGCGTTTGTATATGAACAGTTACGAACTACCGACAAAGTTGAGATCCGAGCGGGCTTTAGCCCCGCAAAGCACGGAGGAAAATATAATAATAATAACAATGATAACAATAATAATAATAATTATAAATTTTATTTGTATTCGGAGGCTCTGATGTTTTCGTATTTTCCGCCTGTTCGTGCTTGCTGGCCCGTGACTTTGACGATTACAGCGGCAATTACGACCACGTACGACGGTGACTATAACGCTTATGACGACTACGACGACGAAGAGAAATGCGACATCGACGACGACGACGACTAACTACAACAACGAACCAAAACAGAGCGAATGTTCGAACACTACGAAAAGGTGTTTATTTGTTTTTGGATCGTAGTTTTCCCTAAGCTGAATAAAATTGTCAGGTTTTATCTAAAATAAAAATCCCTAAACATGCCAGAAAATGACCCAACGATTAACCCCTCCCCCCCCGAACTAAGTATCCATTGATGGGAGGCCCAATTCAGGTGAACATAGTACTAAGGGCTAAGGTGCCCGCTTGGCATGCAACAGGGAATGATGGACTTCATTCGAACTTCATCGTCAGTTTTAAAGACAACTTTAATGCATTTATGACAACCCGTTATGTATCATCACTGCAGCAACTGGAAACAAGCCAGCATAATCATAACATATACTGGGTGGAGAATCTTGCAAGTCCAAGAGGGCATTCGGTTTCCTCTGGGACTTTGTTGTGATCCACTGTTACCGGTAGCTAACCAACAACAACAACAACAGAAGCAGCAAACAACAACAACAACAACAACAAAAGCAGAAACAGCAGCCGCAACAATAGCAATATTAACAACAATGACAGCAATATTAACAACAACAGCAACAACACAGCGGACAGACTCGCAGAAGCGGAACATTCCCGCAAATCGAGCCAACCCTGAACAGCGCGTCATAAGTGCTATTCACGGTAACACTCTGGTGACAAGTGATGGACAGGCGAAGGCAGACTGACCAAGAAGTAGAGCGAACAGGGGGAGGGAGGTGGGGGGAGGCGTTTACAAGCCCTCAATTATTCAAGAATCCTCAACAAAACAAGACATTTGGATCCCCCCTTGCTGTGGATGACGCACCCAGAGTATAATTCATGGAGTCAACAGTATATATGACCCGAATCCATGCAGAGTAAAAGTAGGAAAGAGAAAAGTAACTTCTTTCGATTCTTCATTCTTTCTGGAAAGAATCGGAGGCAGATGTGGGGAGAAGAGGGGAGAAGACAGGGAAGGGGAGAAGAGGTATAGAAAATGAAGATGAGAGGGGAGGTGAGAAGAACAGGAGAGAAGAGGGGTAGGGAGAGAAGAAGACAGGACGAAAGAAAACGGAGAACAAGACAGGTTGTTTTAGACTGTGGTTTCGGCGGTTCTGTCCTAGTGGACATTTTCGCGCCGAACGCAGGGTAGGATTAAAAAAAAGGACAGGAGAGAAGGCAGTAAATAGAAGAAACGAGGAAGTGATGAGAAGAAACATAAATAAAAGAGAAAGAAACTGGAGTGGAAGGCGAAAGGAAGGAAATGGAGATGAGTGGAATAATGGGACGGGGAAGAGGGAGGAGAAGAAATGGAAGGTCAAGGGAAGGAGATGATTTGAGGGGAAGGAACGCAACGGAAAGGAAAGGAAAGAGGGAAGAAGTTGTAAGGAACGATAGACAAGAGAGTACAGACAAAAAAGACGCGACAAGAAAAACTCAATAACGAATTCCGCCGTGACATTTATACTCCCCTGAAATATTTGATTTGTGACTTGCAAAGAAAAGAGTATAGGGAAAAAAATAGAAACTCAATAGCCTTTTGGAAAAGATCGGAGTAATGGTAAATAACAGGCGTAGGCCAATAAAAGGTTTTAGATTTCACTAAGATATAAACAAAGGGAGAGTGTGTACAGGGGAGGGTACCCCTCACGTCTCAATGTTTAATGTAAGGGTGAGTGGTGATCAGGGTGAATACACAGGGAAGGTTACATTGTACACATTGCCATCGTCTCGAGTAGTGGTTTTGATCGAAAAAACCAAGCCAGGCAAAAGAACACACAGAGGAAGAAACTAGCCAAAAATTAAAGAAAACGGAATGTGCAGTTGGTGTAACAGCACTGTAGATACATACACCAATGGCTTTTCCCCCTTACAAGGGGGGATAGCCAACTTGAAATAGATACGCGTTGGTCAGCATTTCTTAATCTCTTCCGTCCTCAGCATCTTCTGTATAGTCCGGTCTAGGTAGTGTAGCAGTGCTTGACATCTGGTAACAGGGCTACAGCTGCTATATTACTACACGGGACATATTTTTCCAAGACTTCCTAAAATTAATTTCAACACACTCAGGTCAAGAAACACTTAGGTAAACGGACTTAAGATATATTTGTTTTGACAGATACCAAATTCAAGGAAGGGAAGTCAAGTTAGCGAAGAAGGACAAATGACAGGATTTAATTATGTTAATATCAGAGATAGATACAAAAAGGGAAAGAATATGACAGTTGTGTCCGGTAATAAGGGAATATGAGAAAGACAAAAAGAAGAGGAAAGGAGATTCAAAGATTATGTTTGAGGACAGAAAACTGAGCCAGAGATTGCTGGGCGTAGACGTCTGTCAAAGGTGCATGGAGACATCAAGTTTTTGAAAGAAGAAGAAGCAAGGTACAGGCATGATAGGGATGGAAAAAATAATGCAAAGAAAAATAGTAAAATTGGATGAGGGAGGGTACAGATAACTAAAGGCTGTGGAAATTAGGGAAGCAATTTTAAAAAGGAAGTGAAAATACCATTGAAATAGAGATGTCTTAAGAAAATTGTGAAGGACGGAACGGGAGGAACAATAAAAAGACGACGATAAATCATCGAATGAGAATCTATAGGGAGAATACTTATAAAGATGATGTGAACAGTCAAATGAGGAGAGAGAAAACAATAAATTGAATAAAATTGTGAAAGTAGAAGAAAAACAGGCGCATGACAGATTGAAAAAAAAAACATTAATGAGTGTTTGAAAATAAAAACAAGAGAAAGCTCTGTTATGGAAAGACAACAAGGAAAATGGTGACGACGAAAGTTAAAGGATAAACACATTACGATTTTCAAACCCGAGTTTTCCTAAATGACTTTGAGATTATATCTAGATAAATAGATTTAATTTGTTTTTCCGTCGTCCTGAGGTTTTTTTACGTTTTTATCGACATTTTTATTTCACCAAAACAAGTCGTCTGCTACAAAAGTTGCGAATAGTGGTCGCCATCTTGATGACGTATATCGATGAATGTAAACACAAATCTGCCATTGATTTTAAGTCCAAGTAACTTAATATTTTTCAAGTACAAGTACAGTAGTTTTGCTATGTACTTAAGTCCAAATACATACCATTGTAATTAAGTACAAGTACAACAATTTTACTATGTAGTTAAGCCCAAGTACATGCCATTGTAATTAAGTACAAGTACTTGATGTGATAAAATAAATCCCCGTCACAGATTTGTAAAGTACGAAAGTTAGTAGTTTTCGTTTATACCCAATGATAAGCACACTTAAAAAAATGAGATTCGATATAGAAAATTATTTCGAATTTTTACCTTTATTTTAGCACAGAATTGCAAAACAAAAACATATATTTCATGAATAACAGAATAACTTGAATGATTAATATTTCCTATGCTCCTAATGCAAAAGAATATCCGTATATTTCTCATATCAGTTATAAAGCTAAATTTGAAGCAAAATGTATAATTAAGTACCAGGGCATAAACCTCGTCCTATGTTCTATATTAATAATATTGGTAGTTTTATAACTAAAAATAACACACGCGTATTTACCCAATCATATCATCACAAAGTTCGCTAAATCTATATACAGTATATAACATTTGATTAAATACAATGTGCTTATTTGTACTTGGATGTGCTTGGTATTTTTCAAGTACTTTGGGTCAAAGTACAAGTAGGCCTACAAGTACCATTGAATTTTCAAACTCCAATTACAAGTACATGAAAATATGTACTTAAGCACAAGTACATGTACTTGGACCCAACCCTGATGCCATAGCTTCGTCATGTTCATGATTATGTACATGTATGTCGTTAGGACAAGGCCTACTACTTGATGTACATGTAGGCTAGGCCTACGTGATGTTTGTATCACATTGAGAAGAATGTAAACAAACCCGGTTGCTAGGATCACCGTTATCCAAGTTTAACTGAATCATGAGGTTCTGCCAGATTGAATAAAGAGCCTTGGACATTAAAGAAAAGAAAAGGTACAAAACACGAAATTGTGTGCATCCTGTGTGTCCATTTGGCCAACAACGCATCGTTTTCCTCCTTTTGTTTTGGTCGTCGTCGTCATCACGTTCAGAGTCTAGACCAGTGTAACTCCCATCGCTAATGTCTCTGTATGTAGGCTCTAACATATATCCTCGCGACCCAGGCATAATTTCCCTGTCCTCAAGTTCATTCCCAGTGGGATCAACCGATTCCGACCAGTTATTTTCACTCGAATTAAAAGAATTCACTCTCCGAGGAGAAATATTCCGTTTGTGTAGAGTCCGCCATGATCGACGATTCGTTGGTATACGTCATCAAAAGAAGATGGCGCTGGTTACAATTTTTTTTTGCAATCGATGGATGTTGGGGCAGAGTAGAGATAAAAAAACGGCTTGGTATCTTCAATTAATGAAGCAAATTGAAATGAAATCTAGATGTGATTTTACCACGTATCTATGCAAAGTAGTTCATATGCTGTGTGCTTATCCTTAAAAAAAATGTTAAAAAGGTTACAAGTGAAGATAATTTTTTCCGAAATAGATCTGCGTACCCAGCGGAAAAAATCTAGTGTCTTCGGAGATTTGTTGAAATACAGAAGCACTGAACTTAAGTCCAAATAATGCAGTTCACTTTGGAAAGAAAAGAAAAACTTTGTTGCTCATACTCCGAATGGCTATAATTATGACGTCACGATGTTAGAACATACAAGTATGTATACGAGTCGTCTCTCACAGTCAAGTTTTAATAGATAATCTTTATAAGGGTGACCTTTTTACAGAATAAATACTGACTCGTTGGTGTTGTTTTTGCATATTAGATTTTTAGATAAGGGCGCTTTTAAATATATATATATATATATATATATATATATATATATATATATATATATATATATATATATATATATATAATATATATATATGTTAGAATATTCATTGCTGTGAATATCATAGCCACATGACTGAACAGCATTTCTCAGCCCATCTGCACATAAATCCACCTGATGCTTATAGATCTTCCTTACTATGCCGTTTCTTGGAAACTTCTTTCCCACGAGGGAAATGTCATTATTAGATATCCTTTTATCATAATCTTCGAGAAAACGAGTTCATAGAAACACCAAGCAGCAGTCGTATCTTACTAATGGGATTCGACTCAACCGGAACTAATCTGACTTCATATCACGCGAAAGTTACGTTGCTCGGACAGATATTAATTTTGGATATTATATTTTCCAGTCACATAGAGCTCATGCCCAGTTCATATAAAAAGAGCTCGAGATTAATTACATATTAATTTATCTACCGTTATCTACCTTAGCCGATTCATTATTAATCAGTAATACATCTTAAAATCTCGTTGTTGGTGTGGATAGATGGTAGGTCATGTTCGGTAGATCTATAGAGGGACAAGGCATCGCTAGCATAGCCTACACCCTAAGCAGGACGCTGTAGTGAGGACAATGTGTGCCAACACGCACGCTCTGGATATAACGTCTTTGTTGGCAACATGCACTGGATAACAGAATTAATAATTACGGCTAAATAGAGGTCGGCCATAGAAGTGTTATGCAATGTCGGTTGGCGGGGGGCGGGGGGCTCGGCATCGACGCAGACTCCACGCCGACGACCTTGCAAGCGGTCGGACAACGGTAGGTAACGTTTCAGCTCATTACCTTGGATCATCGTCATGTGGGTTCTTTTACCATAAAGGTCAACCATTGCTTCCGTCACTATATTGTAGGACGTTTTCGTCACTTGAAATAGTGATAACAGAAGTGCTGTAGATTTCCAAGATTAATGAGGATGTTTTTTTTTCTCATTATATCTTTTTCAGCAGTGTGTGTGTGTGTGTGTGTGTGTGTTCCGTGCGTTTGTATTTTACATATGCGTGTATTCATGCGTGTTTTTTCCATGTGAACCTTGCTAAAAGTTTGTTCAGTTAAATGTATGTGTGTATGAGACTTATGTATATTTAAATGTTCATAATTCCCATACACTGGAAATATTACGACACTACTTAATTTTTCCAGTCGTCTTTCCTACAAATTCTATGTTAGATATCGTGACTTATATTATGTTTGGCAACCTTCTGACCTTTGTATCTGTAAAGATTCCTTTCGTAGTCTAGTTAATATAGTTTCATCTTGAGTGTCTCATTTCATTACTGTTCCAAAGTTGTTTAAAAGTGTGTGTGCGCGTGTGTAATTGTACGTATGCATATGCACGTATGTATGTGTGTACGTCTACAAATACTAAAAGGTTATATAATCATAGATTTCAAAATGTATTCATGTCCTTACTAGTTTAGATATACACAATGCAAGAATACCTGTTAACATGTATAAGTGCATATATAATGATATGTATAATATGCACAATGTTCACACACATCCGCCATAAAAAACATACACTGCAATAACTACATCTCAGTATGCTTAAGCCCCAAATGTCTTTGGTCATTCCCAAACTCATTTCTGTATTCATTTCACCCAAAGACCTGTACATATAAATTACTTCCTCTTTTTATACTCTGAACTTCATTGTGTCAACCTCTCTGTTTTGTCACGGGATGCAGAGGGAACTGCATTCCTTTGAGCCATCCAGCCAATGTTGGTTTTCTAGTCTTTGTCGGTGAACGGTCGGCTGCTTTTGTGGTACCCCCCACCCCCACCCACCCCACCCGTCCACTCCCGACACTCGCCTCTGCATCCAATCCCCAACCGCCGCCAGCCCCCCCCCCACCCTCCACCCCACCCCCAAACATTCTCCCTCTTCTGGACACGTCCACGTCGCAGGCTGCCTGGTCCCACACCGTTTCTTGTGCAAGAGGGGCCATGTTGGATCCTTTACTTTCCTTCCTTCCACAGCCTAAGCTTTGCGCAGTTTAATGTTGCGCAGATTGCTCCAAATGCGTTGAGCCTGTTGGTACTCTTTATCTGTGATTTGGTAGTTCGCGAAGGTTAGGATCATCTGAATGGTTTGGCCAAAGAGGTCCCAACCGTCATCCCAGACTTCGACAGGGTGACAATTCTCCATGTAGGCTATCCTAGGGTGACAATTCTTCATGTGGGCCATCCTGGGTTTACGATTCCTCGGTTGTATAAGTTGATGACAGTGAGCATAACCCTGATTCAACTTAACCCATCATAACCTAATCTTTATTCCACTGTTGATACTCTGCGTACTGGGGTGACAATTCTTCAGGTGGGATCTCATGGGGTGACATGTGGACGTTCTGGGGTGACAATTCTTCATGTAATCCCATTTTGGTCTAGTTTAATTACATATACTTCTTGGAGTCTAGAAGGAAGAAGGAGCCTACGCCAGGAGGCGCTGAGTAGCTGCGAATAAAGCTATCACCTTTACCCAGTACACTTTCACTGCTAGGGCAGGTACACTACTGGGAAACCGATATCAGTGCGGGACTCGAACTAATCACTAAGCAAATGCGAGGCCATCGCGTTTCCGATTATACACCACAGGCGCACTTAAGGGTGATTGAGACTGTGGTCAGATATGTCCTGGTTTATCGTGACCCTTTTCTAAAGGCCTAATAGGACATGAAGAACACCCACATGAAGAATCGTCACCCCATGAGACTCCACCTGAAGAACTGTCACCCCATACGCCGAATATCAACAGTGGAATAAAGATTAGTTTAGGTTAGATTAGGTTAGGTTACGTTACATTAGGTTAGGTTGAATGAAGGTTATGTTTATTGTCATCAAATTATACATCCGAAGAATCGTAAACCCAGGATGGCCCACATGAAGAATTGTCACCCTAAGATAGCCCACATGAAGAATTGTCACCCTGTCGAAGTCTGGGGTGACGATTCTTCATGCCCGGCCTAATTGTATCACAAACGCAGTTCGTTGGAGGTCAGTGCCAGTTCGACTTTCGCGAAGAGACGAAGAAGCGGAGAACCGAACTTTCGCGTTTTGACCTTGAAGTTTGAAGCAGCGCCGTTTCCTGACGGATGGTTTGTGCGTGTGTGATTCACCATGGTCTTGGATCACGTGTTGGACTCGTGATCGACAGCTATTTCCTTCCCGGAAGAGAACTCAGAGATCGTATATGACCTATCTATGGGTAATGCTGTGACCTTTACACGCACACACACCCTCAACTCCCCGCCCACGAGAGTTGGAGTAACGACTCGCAGCGCAGCGATACTAAAATTGTTTCAGCCCTGGAAGGGATTCGAACCTGGACCCCCGTAGTGACAGCTGAGAGCTCAAACCACTGCGCCATCGGGTGTGTGTGTGTGTGTTACGGGTTCTGAGTTCTCATTAGGCAGGGAAATAGCTGTCGATCACAAGTCCGTTACTTGATCCAGAACCGTAGAAAAACGCGCGCGCGTGCACGAATAAGAAGTAAAGACACAAATGAGAGAAAAAAAATAGAAAGAAAAGGAGAGGAAAGGGTATAGATTGGAAATGATGTCGGCTGTCCATCTGTTGACTTGCCGGACCCGAAGGCATCAGGCCCGAGAGGCAGCTGACATACGAAGCGTCCCTCCCCCTTCTCGAAGTTAACGATGAGGAGTTCGACAGCTCAACTGACAACTTGAAGATCGACGTCTCGAATGAACCGAAGTGGAATGCCACTGTACGAGGAGTCTGTTCCTCTGGGGATAGTCATCAGGAGCAGTCCCTAGACTCGACTGAAGTCTTCATGAGAGATTGAGTAAAATCTGAGTGACTTTTTTATTAAGAGAAATGTCTGTTGTTCAAAGGGTAAAGATTTTCGGAAAAAAAAGTGTCCTTTGGAAGACACCAGACGGAAGTCTTCATGAGAGATTGAGTAAAATCTGAGTGACTATTTTTTTTTTTTTTTTCAAGAGAAATGTCTGTTGTTCAAAGGGTAAAGATTTTCGGAAAAAAAGTGTCATTTGGAAGACACCAGGGGTGTAAATATAAATAAGTAAATAGATAGAAATGTACATTTATAGATAAAAAAAAGAAAAAACTCACCGTCCCAGTGAGGAATAAGAAACCCTTGGTAGGACAAAGCCCTGTCATTTGCGGCGAGCCGCTGCGTTTTTAGGCCGACGTTGGGTTGCCTTCCCGCCTGGCCAGGCCTGTCGGGAACAAACGCAGCAAGCCTGCCGCGGGACTCGAACTCGAGACCATCTGCTCATGAGTTCAAAACTGTATCCACCGGGCAACCGCACTGCCCAGATAAACAAACAAACAAATAAAGAAAGAAAGGACAATTACTTTGCTTCACCTTGGCTTCATCTAGGACACGAAGTCGGACCCAGCGCTTGGTATCCGAGTTTAATCTTGACTTCGGGGAGAGAGGGAGAGACAGGAGGTAGGGAACAGGTTGACTGGAGCCAGCTGGCTCGCCACTCGAACCCCTGGGGGACTGAGCCGGAGCCGCGTCCGAGGCGGATGTTGATGCGTTTGGCTCAGCCGGAGTCTCATAAGAGAGAGCGGTCACGTCTCTCTCTCGGCGGCACTGCTCACCTTGAGCAAGGATTCTCCATCCTCTCCCTTCTCTTCCTTCATCTCTTTCTCGTCCTCTTCTTCATCCTATTTCTCTTTATTCTGTTTCCTTTCTTTCTCCTCTTGTTGTTTTTCGTCCATTTCCTCTTCCTCCTCTTCCTCCTTCCCCTCTCCCTTCTCCCCGCTTCGTTTCTCCCGACCCCCAACTTTCAGAATATGTAATCTGTTAATGTAATTATATATATATATATATATATATATATATATATATATATATATATTATATATATATATATATATATGTTGATGAAGGTGGATATATATATATATATATATATATATATATATATATATATATATACATATATATATATATACATATATATATATACATATATATATATATATATATGCACACACATACACACCACACAGGCAGCGTTCAATTCTCGGGACTGTCAAGCCCCGAGGGACTCGGGGTGGGACGGGGGTGAGGGGGTCTCGCACGTTGTTGTCGTCTTTTTCTTCTTTTTCTTCTTCTTCGTCGTCATCGTCCAGGACATAAAATCACTCAGACAATACGAGTATCTTTACCTAACTTTTAGGACCTTGAGGGACAAGAGCTCCTGTGGGAGGAGAGGTAGGAGGTGGGCATACAGTAGAAGAGGGAAAGGAGAACGAGGAGGAAGAAGAGGAGGAGGAGAAGGAGAAGCTGGAGGAGATTCGGGTCTGACTCACGGTATCCAGGGATACAGTCTCCGGTGTGAAGTCTTTCACATTCTATCTGCACCCCCTTTTCTCCTTCCTTCCCCTCTCCCTCTCTCCCTCTCTCCCTTGCCCACTCAAATTCCCTTTCCCTCTCTCCTTCCCATTCCCTCTCCCTCTCTCCCTCCCACTCCCTCTTCCTCCTTCTCCCTCTCCCTCCCACTCCCTCTCCCTCTCCCTCTCCTTCACCTACTCCCTCTCCCTGTCTCACTCCCTCTCCGTCTCCCTCTCCCTCACTCTATCTCTCGCCTTCTCCCTTCTTCCCTCCTTCTCCTTCTCCCTCCCCCTTTCCCTCTATCTCTACCTCATTCTCCGTTCCATTCTATCCCCCCCTCCCACGATGAATAATATTGCTTTAAGACTTCCACTGATCGCAGCGGCAGCCATCAAGAGACATCTCACGACCGAAGTGTGCGTTTTTTCGTGCGGTCATTTATCGATCTCCCGTGTCCATTACCCCCCACCCCCTCGGCCTTCATGCCCGTCTGTTGCAGTAGACCCGCTGCCCCGAGGAAGGAAAACATCAAGAGGAAAGAGTCTGTGAAGATGCCTTTCCAGTTCCAGTACTTGAGCTGGAACGACTGTATTCTTCTTGTTCTCTAAGGAGCTAAACGTTGCTAAGTGTAAGCTATAGTCACCCCTTGTCTTTGACTAATATGCCTTTCTTGCCCAGAGATTACGAATACCTAAGCTTCCTGTACTTTTCTAAAGCGTTTGTACAGATCGTTTTTGGGCGTCGGAAGGGAAAGGTGAAATAATCACAAGAGAAAGTGAAATACTCGCAAGAGAAGATGAAATACTCACAAGAGAAGGTGAAATACTCACAAGAGAAGATGAAATACTCACAAGAGAAGATGAAATACTCACAAGAGAAGGTGAAATACAAGATGAAATACTCACAAGAGAAGGTGAAATACAAGATGAAATACTCACAAGAGAAGGTGAAATACAAGATGAAATACTCACAAGAGAAGATGAAATACTCACAAGAGAAGGTGAAATACTCACAAGAGAAGGTGAAATACAAGATGAAATACTCACAAGAGAAGATGAAATAATCACAAGAGAAAATTAAATACAAAAGAAGGTGAAAGATTCACAAGAGGTGAAATACTCACAAGGAAAAGTGAAATACTCACAAGAGAAGATGAAATCTTCGAGTCTTTTATGAATAGTAAAATTCGAGACCTTTTTTATTTGGCCGTATACAACTAACAAAATATCCACACGTTTCGAAACAAATTACAGAAAACTCCAGTTAAAACTAAAAAAGCAAATGTATCTCTACAAAAATCAGATGAACACCGATTACAAAGGGCGTATTGATACAAATTCATGTAACGAATTAGATCATACGGACCTCCATAGTATAAAGATCACATCTACTTATTATATATATATATATATATATATATATATATATATTTATCACCAACCAGGAGAACATCAATCAGAGGACTGGGGATTTGATATGGGCTAAAGCAGTAGCACGCATCGTCATCTTGGACAAAATACACAGAGCCCCTGATCCAGACGGACAGCTCAGCCACGCGACGACCAACAAACGGATATTTTGTCCACTCGCTGCGACAACTCTTCACACCGGCAGATGGCGTCGAGTGGGGGACCAACCAGACACATTGCCACGTTCCCTTTTTCTTTCATGTATATATATTGACCAGCTTGACTTCGAACACTATATCTCTGAAGAAGCCACTCAGGCGAAACTAGTCAGGAATGAAAGTATTTCCCTCAGCCCGTGTTCCCTTTACCTCCTACCCACACAATAGCCAGATTTGTTTACATTTCACCACAAAGTAAAGGTGAAATAGTTATAAGGGAAGGTGAAATGACATAAGAATGAAGAAGACTGCAAGAGACCATAAGGCCTACACTACCCACCTGTCATCCGCATCCATAAAGATGTCCAACCTTTTCTTAAAATAGCCAAAAGTGAAAGTAAAATAGCCACAAGGCAAAGTGTGATAAATATAGGGGAAGTTCTTCTTTTTCTTTTTTCTTCTTTTATGTTACGTTATCTTTTTTATTCTTATTTTATTTCATTATTATTTTAATTTATTGTTATTCCATTTTATTATTCCATTATATTCTTATTTTGTTTTATTGTTATTTTATTTTATTCTTATTTTATTTCATTCGTATTGTATTATATTCTATTGTATTATTTTACCTTATTCTTATTTTATTCTTATTTTTTATCATATATATCGTATTCTATTTTTTCACCTTATTCTTATTCTCTCCCTCTTCTCCTTCCCCTCTTCTTCTTCGTCTTCTCCTCCACCTTCTCTTCTTTTTCATCTCCTTTCCCTCATTTTCCTCATTTTCATTCTTCCTATTCTTCCTCTTTTTTTCTTTTTCTCCTTCTCCCTCTTCTTTTTCTTCTTCGTTGAGGCGACTGGATGTTCCGATGTGAATGGAGTTTCGATCTCTCGGAAGGAGAGAACCCACAAGGTCTACCTCGGGAGACGAAGCGGTTCTTCGTCTCGAGGGCGAGCGTACAGAGCGGCCGAAGAGACCAGAGGCTGAAGACCAACCCGAACCGAAGAACTCGTCAGTCAGTCCAGCGGTCTTGTTCTCGCGAGTCGATATCAGCCATTTGTCAGTCATTTGTCATCTGGCGGCTTTTATGACCTCCGGGATGTCCGGGGGGCGTGTCGACCGTGGCAGGGAATAGATTCGTCGTGTTCTGGTGTCCGGAGGGAGGGAGAGGGAGGAAGGGAGGGAGGGTCCGAGTCCCATTCAAATTCACCTCGTTACAACACCGATTGGACGAAGACATTCGGGTGTTGGTCTTTGTTATGAACTTCCAAGACTGTGATTTGTTTTGTGTGTATATATACATACATATATATATATATATAATATATATATATATATATATATATACGTATATATTATTATTATTATTATTATTTTTTTTTTTTTTTTTTTTTTTTTTTATAAAGATAGACTCGTTTGTGCGTTTGAAGAGTAAACTTAGCCGCAACTGACCGACCTTCAGTCCGATATCTGAGTGAAGCTTCCTGTCATAGCACTCGATATACGCGTGAGTTCGCGTAATACGAATAAAACGCGTAAAATAAGGATATTTATTTATCCTCCATTTCCCCTCCCACCACACCTTGCCTGGCCATGCAAAGTTGTTAGTCATGCACATGCAGACATGGATCCAAGGACTGAGCACTGCGTGATTTTTTTTTTTCTTTACAATGAGTGTATTAAAACGTGTATCGGTTGTTTCGCGACTTTTATACACGCGAAACGTATCCGCGTGACGAGATCCCGCGATGTTGAAGTTCCTTTTCCTGCTGAAGGAAGGAGGTTACGTAGAGTTTACAAGGACACACCAACAGCAACAGACCTATTGGTCCTTGCATGGCTGCAAGGGAGGAGTCCTGGGGGAAGACCTCTCGGCGGCTTCGGAGATGCCTCATAAACTCAACCCTTTCTTCTTCTTCTTCTTCTTCTTCTTCTTCTTTCTTCCTTCTTCTTTTCTTCTTCTTCTTTCTTCTTTTCTTCTTTTCTTCTTCTTCTTTCTTCTTTTCTTCTGAATCTTCTTCTGAATCTTCTTCTTCTTCTAAATCTTCTTCAGTGTCTTCTTTTTTATTTTCTTTCCTTTTCTTTTCTTTCAATATTCATCGTATCTGGTCATATTGCGTCGCAAAACTACCTTGGCCACCGACGCACAAGCTCATTTCTCTTTTGTCTGTATTGACTGATGACATAGATTCGTCACATACTCTGCTCTAATGTGTTCTTGTGACACACTATGATTGTTGCACATTAGGTATATGTTAGGATAATTATTGTACAATGCGAAGAGTATCATCATGCATTTGCTGCATATGGCGTCGTTCGTCATGCAAGTGTGCTTGTGATATGAGATATAGATGTTAAGTATTGCAGTCATATCGGTAAAACACTTTTTTATTTTATTTTATTTTATTTCTGCCACATCTTTCAGATGTTGTTCAAGTGGAGGAGTGATGAAATAATAATGATAATAATAATGATAATGAAAGTG
Source organism: Oratosquilla oratoria (assembly GCF_046742065.1). Classification (NCBI taxonomy): domain Eukaryota; kingdom Metazoa; phylum Arthropoda; class Malacostraca; order Stomatopoda; family Squillidae; genus Oratosquilla; species Oratosquilla oratoria. Next base: position 15,321,599 of record NC_134790.1, read on the forward strand.
ATGATGACAACATTAATGATAACGATGATGATTATAATGATTATAAGCTCACTGTAGTTCAGATATTAAAAAACTCGTTTGTCCTGAATCATATACTTCTTTGTACACTATATTCATTTCATTACTTCAGGTTTCAGAAACGTCTGAGGACATACATCAGCCACACTTGCTTCTGTCCCTGTTCTCAACCTAGGCGTCCCACACAGACACACGCTGCGAGTCGTTACTCCAACTCTCATGGGCGGGGAGTTGGTTGTGTGTGTCCGTGTAAGGTCACAACATTACCCATAGATCGGTCATATATGAGCTCTGAGCTCTCATCCGGGAGGGTAATGTCTGTCGATCACGAGTCCAACACGTGATCCAAGACCATGGTGAATCACACACACACACACACACACACACACACACACACACACACACACACACACACACACACACACACACACACACACACACACACACACACACACTTTTATGCACGCGTCGCCCAATTCACGGACAACGTACGCTCTGCTCCCTATTATGTATTCCTGTGTCAGTGGGCACGTTTTGCACTGACCGAGTCTGCTAACCAGCTGTTGCTGCCCACCCACCCGACAGATGGTAAGCGAGTATTTGTCTGTGTCTCTCGTTTTCGGTCGCTCTCTCTCTCTCTCTCTCTCCCACCCCTGTCTCTCTCTCTCTATATATATATAGATGTATAGATATTGATAGATATGTCTTTGTAAAAGTCCCCTGGGGCTCGCGTCCTTTACATTATCACGTAATCATCTCTCTCTCTCCCTCTCTCTCTCTCTCTCTCTCTCTCTCTCTCTCTCTCTCTCTCTCTCTCTCTCTCTCTCTCTCTCTCTCTCTCTCTCTCTCTCTCTCTTTGTATGGTAAAATGAATCAATCGTATTGGAGGCGAGACCTCCCTTCAGCTGAACAAAACCATCTGGTTTAAGCCTGAATGTACATGCAAGGCAACAATAACACTCGCAATGGAGCGTAGGAATAGTTTCAATTATCATCAGAACTGGGCGCGTTCCTCGGTGCGTTCCGCTTTAGTTTGGCTGCGGTTAGCGCTCCCAAACTATTAAAACAATATAGGTACCCGTATAGTACGTGGCCTACCTTTTGGATGTGGCCTACGAAAAAGCTTTTTTGGTATAGTATGTGGCTTGCCGGGCTTTTATTTCGGTATGAACCTGTCTCTTAAGCCGGTTCCACACTTGTTGCATTTCCACGTATCGTATCATCTTTGCGTACCACCTAGTGATACGATACGATGCAACAGGGTATTGTACCCCCTTGTTGCGTATCCGCCTGCTGTATACGGATACGCAACAAGTGGGTACAATACCGTGTTGCATCGTATCGTATCACTAGGCGGTACGCAAAGATGTTACGATACGTGGAAATGCAACAAGTGTGGACCCGGGTTTAAGCTTTAATAGTTTGGGAGCGCTAACCGCGGTCAAACTAAAGCGGAACGCCCATAGGAACGCACCGAAGAACGCGCCCAGCTCTGATGATCATGTTACAAATGCATAGGCTCTTTATACCTAACAAGTCTCTTTTTCAGGTTTGAAACTTGTTCTGAAGTTCAGTAAATCATACTCGCTTGCTCGTGTTCCAATAATTAATTGTCGACAAGAAATTCAGACGAGCAGATTCTGAATTCACCATCTTGCGTATTGTCTCCTTGACCCTTCCGCTCCGTTTAAGGAGTCGAGTCGTATGTTTTTAGTTTTCGATGTATGGCGATTTTAGTCAGTTGAAGGTAGACTCCCCCACCGTCGTCGTTTGTTCTGGTTGCCGTCAGGTGATTTTATTCGGGTGAAGGGAATTCCACGTCCTCTCCCAGTACCCAAGTGGTTAATCCCAGAAGAAAAAAAAAAAAAATATATATATATATATAATATATATATATATATAATATATATATATATATATATATATATATATATATATCGGTTATTATTGACAATGAATTTTTTTTTTGTCCAGGTCTTCGGAGTACCTATTTCTGTATCTATATTAATGATTGATAACTGTAGCCTCAAATTTCATAAAGTGGGAAAAACCGGAGCCCCACAGTATCTGGCAACGGTCCTCAAGCTCTTGCACAGATATCTGGGGTAAGAAAATCTTTGCACCGTTTTCTGTGTTGTATCGTTTGAGGGACTTTGTGTCACCTGCTGTAAGAGGAAGGACGAGGTGATCAGTCACCGGTTGTTTGCTCTCCATGTGTGATCGAATGCCAGCCAGTCAAGGTTGCATGTTCTGATGGGTGTTGATGGGCTCTGAAAATGGGCATCTCCAATGTCCATCCTACAGGATCACCACATACAGTTACACTTCATAAGATGAGGAGCATACGCCAGGAGGCGCTAAGTAGTTACGGCCGAAGTCGTAACCTTTGCCTTAAGTACCTGGACTGTCAAGGGAGGTGACAGTCGCTGCTGGAAATCGGAGGGAAGTGCGGGATTCGAACCCACAACTAAACGAATGCGAGACAAGCACGCTACCGATTATGCCACCGGCGTACGTGAAGGTACAATTGGTCTCTATAGTTTCCATACGATCATATAATCCAGACTCGGGAATTAATATGTTTCTCGAAAACAGGTCTTATTGTTCGTTTAACATAACGAAAATTATCCTACATTTTATTGTGAATGGAGGAAAGAGGGGGGGAGGAGGGGGAGGGGAGGGAGGGGAAGGGGGCAAAAGGAGGCCTTAGTCAAAATGGTCATATACATCATTAAAATCTAGATTTTTCAATCTTGGCTTCAAATCTCTTGCCAGTTTCCGTTTATTTCGACCCTCTCAAGGTGTTCGTGTTTGGTGTAGGTTCTGCCTGGACGTGACGCACCTTGTATTGGAAGTCTGCAAATTTAACACTCCTTGTTGAGTTCTCTCTCTCTCTCTCTCTCTCTCTCTCTCTCTCTCTCTCCGTGTGTGTGTGTATGTGTGTGCGTCTGTCTGTCTGTCTGTCTGTCTTCTCAACAGATAATCCTCAGGTTTGTAATAACATACCTCCCTGTGCCTATTCCCTTTATCAGCCTCTTGCTTGGCATTTGCTAGTCTCCTCTTCAGTGCCTCCTCCCCCTTCCCCCCTTCCCCTCCCCCCTCCCCCTAACAAGTTCGGTCTCCTAGTCCCCCCCCCCCTTCAGCTGTCCATCCACCTTTTAATCCTCCGGACGGACGCTCTGGTCTCCAGGTCTATGCCTCGTGTTGATCCAATCTCCAATCTCCAGCGCCCAATCACTTACCTCAGACACTTGCTCCCGCATCCACAGCTGCCCCCCCAATCATGTACGTCTTCTGCTCTCTCCTCCCTAATCTTTCCTTCCCCGCCACCTAATCTCGCCTAATCATTCGATCTCTCCACTTCCCACGGACCAGTCACGCGATTCTTCCCAATCCACGGCAGTTTGCCCAATCGCCTCTCCGTTCCCAATCACCTGTTCCTTCGTCCATTCTCTCCTCCAGTCTTTCCTGGCCGACTGGACTCCCCTCACCCACCCCAACCACCCACCCGCACCCTCCCACCCTGTCACAACCTACATGCTCGTTAGTCCCTGTCCACCTCTTCCGGAGCTGTAAATCGAGTTTTTAGTCCTCTTGTCTCCCCCCACCCCCCCACCCCTCCTACTCTTTTTCTCCCTCCCTTCCCCCCGTCTCTCTCTTTCTGTGTATGTGTGTGTGCTGTCTCTCTGTATGTCTCTCTCTTTTCTCAGTCTCTCTCTCTCTCTCTCTCTCTCTCTCTCTCTCTCTCTCTCTCTCTCTCTCTCTCTCTCTCTCTCTCTCTCTCTCTCTCTTTATTCTCTCTCCATCTTTGTCTCTCTCTCCCTTAGCCTCTCTTTTTCTGTCTTTGTTTCTCTATATGTGTGTGCGTGTGTGTGTGCGTATGTGCGTGCGTGTGTGTGTGTGTGTGTGTGTGTGTGCGTGGGTGCGCGCGCACGAGTGTGTATCAATTCTCAATATTCCTCATATTTACCAGGGAGAGTGAAGGCAGATGGTTGAGGTACACTCACCATCTGCGCAAGAACTCTGGGGAATGTGCCACACGAAAGAACGTTTTCAACTGATTGTCACAGAATGAAGATCTGAATTCAAATGAACTTTAGGCTTTCTAGCGATTCCCCTCTCGAATGAATTAAATTGCTTGGCGACAGTTAGGATGATGCAAGTTGGGTCAGCTACTCGAAGCATTAAGATTCAGAGAAGTTATTTTACATAAGAACTTAAGAACATAAGAATAAAGGAGACCGCAAGAGACCATAAGCTCTACACTAGGCAGTTCCATGTCCATTGCCACTCATCATCCCTATCCATAAAGTTATCTGATCTTTTCCAAAAACAACCAATTGTTTCAGCGCTTATTACGTGGTTACCAAGTCTATTCCATCAGTTAACCATTCTATCGGTAAACTAGTTCTTGCCTATTTCCTTCTTAAACTTAAATTTGTCCAATTTAAACCCATTACTACGAGTCCTACCTTGCTGCCTTAATATGATGACCTTGCCGTTATCGTTACATTACGACAAGAATTGGCCTCCGTGCTTAATCTGGGAGGAAGACTGAAGAAGGACTTCGAGAAACGCGGCAGATGAGATCGAGTGTCGTTCTTCCTATGGAAGGTCGCTTGTTAGGACCAGGTGTCCACTCCAAGAGCCTTCCAGTATCATCTCTTTTGCTTCCAGGAAGAGGGGGCGTGGAGTGCCATGCAGGGCTTAAAAAGTATAATAATGATAATAATAATAATGATAAAGGTCACATGAAGAATTGTCACCCCACAACGCCCACATGAAGAATCTTCACTCCATGAGATCCCACTTGAAGAATTGTCACCCCAGTACGCCGAATATCAACAATGGAATAAAAATTAAGTTAGGTTAGATTGAATGAGGGTTATGCTAATTTCATCAACTTATACAACAGAAGAATCGTAAACCCAGGATGGCCCACATGAAGAATAGTCACCCTGGCGAAGTTTGGGGTGACGATTATTCATGTGATCAAATAACAATAATGATTAATAATATTAATGAACAGAATAGAATAAATGAAAATAGAAAAAAATATATAGCATGGCACCTTCAAAAACTAAAGGGAAAGTGCCCGAAGCATCTTGGTCTCGAATTCGTTTAATAGTGAGTTCGAGTTCCACATTCTCTTCGATTCCCAGCAATGACTGTTACCTCCCTCAACAGCCCAAGATGCTGGCTTCGGCTGCAGCTACTCAACGCCTCCTGGCGTATACTCCTTACCTTACATCCCTTAAACATAGTCCTGTTTATTCTATTGGAATAGACAGTAAAGGGGCATTTAGACGGCCAAACGGTTTGACAAACCCGGTTTGTCAAACAAGTCCTTGAAGTGATGTTTGACCGTGTGAATAGGGTATTTGGTTGTCAAACACGTTCGACAAACGTGTTTGACGACCAAATACCCCATTCACACGGTCAAACATCACTTCAAACACTTGTCTGACAAACCGGGTTTGTCAAACTGTTTGACCGTGTAAATGGCCCTTAAGACAGGGAACTGTGCCAACAGGTACGGAAGGGATTCCATGTGTGTGTTGTATGGATGACGTAGCTTCTTCGACTTCGAGAGGTTTTTCGATGTCTGGAGAGATTTAATGATTGCTTCGTTGCGTGTGCACAAGAATTCAAAGTCCAGCTTGTTCCTCGAAGCGTCGTTCTTATTGTAGCGTCTTCAGCTTTACCCGAAGATGAGGATGATCTTCTTCTTCTATTTCTTGATCTTCTTTTTTTTCTTGTTCTTCATGTATTTCTTGTTCTTCTACTTTTCTTCTTCTATTTCTGCTTCTTCTTCTTCTTCTTCTTCTTCTTCTCCTTCTCCATCTTCTTATCCTTTCTATTCTTCTTCGTCTTCTTCACCTTCTCCTTCTTCTCCTGCTCCTCATTCTCTTGCTCCTCATTCTCCTCCTCCTCCATCTCCTCCTTCTCCTCCTCCTTTTCTTCCATCTCCTCCTCATCGTCCATCTCCTCCATCATCATCATCATCATCATCATCATCATCATCCATCTTCTCCTCCTCCTCATCTTCCATCTCCTACTCCTCCTCCTCCTCCTCTTTCATCTCCTCCTCCTCATCTTCCATCTCCTCCTCCTCCTCCTCCTCTTTCTAGCCAACATCATGCATGCTTGTTCTTTACAATGACAAATTTATTTTGTTAATTTATAGTTTATTTGTATTCATATATTAATTTTATTTTGTATTATCATTAGTATTCACTTATGTATTTACCTATCTATTCATTCTAATCTTAGTTATTTATCTATATTTTTCGAAGTAGGGAGGAACGTCGCTTTAGGGGTAACGTCAAGATGCTTGAGTGTAGCGTCTTTACGCTGTGGTTTTTCCATTCAGGAAAAGACGTTGAATAGTCTTGAACTTATAAATTATGGACGACCACAGGCAAGGTCCTTCTCAAATACTACAGAACATTTGAAGTCGCCCTTCAACTACAAATTTACTTGGTATTAGTTGAGGTCTCCTATTCCATTTATTTCTCGAGAATCACTAAAGGAGTTAGGGAATAGTGAGTGTTTCCAAGTCTAGTGGACAGTGCTGCTTCGTGTCTTTGAGTCTATTCGTGACGTCATGTCGTTTCGCAAGAGGCCTCCTTCGTCGAAGGGGACATTCCTGGAAGTGATCTTGTTTGGCTTCGATCTGACGTGGGATTGTGAGAAATCTTAAATTAGACATGTCATTAAGATTACCTGTATGTATTGATAGGACAGCATTACAATTGTCTCTATTCATATAAACCCTAACAATATACTGTATATATATACATTATATATTATATATATATATATATATATATATTATATATATATTATGTATCATATATATATATATATATATATATATATATATATATGTGTGTGTGTGTGTGTGTGTGTGTACGCCCATATGGGGTATTGGCTGCATAAGTCATATACAGCTAATGTTAGAGGACTTAAATGACGCCTCTACGGACCACTGTCACGCAGCATACATGTGATTGGAGACTAAACTCAATTCAAAGGGGAATGCTAGTTACTTTTCACTTTGATCATCCTTTCTCCTACCCTCCTTAAATTAAACGCACACACATACACGTACACACACACACACACACACACACACACACACGTACACACACACACACGTACACACACACACACACGTACACACACACACATATACGCACATACATACTTGCTTCTCAATCGAGAAATTCCTTCAATTCTGTCATGTCTAGCTAGCCTTCTCCTCCTCCCCCCTCCTCCTCCTCCTCCTCCTCCTCCTCCTCCTCCTCCTCCTCCTCCTCCTCCTCCTCCTCCTCCTCCTCCTCCTTCTACGCCTCCTCCTTCTACTACTCCTACTACTACACGTACTCGTATTCCATCCTCCCTCTTTTCCTCTTCCTCTTCATCCTCCTCTTTCTCCCCATCCTCCTCCTCATCTGTCTTCTTTTCTTCTTCCTTCTGCTCCCTCACCTACTCCATCTACCATTCCCACCTCCTCCACCTCGTCCTCCTCCTCTTCTTTTTTCATATCTGTCTCTTCTCCCTCTTCCTCTGGCGTCTGCTCCCTCACCTCCTCCACCTACCACCAGATCTCTCTCGTCCTCCTCCTCCTCCTCCTCCTCCTCCTCCTCCTCCTCTTCCTTTTTCATCTCTGTCTTTTCTTCCTCTTCCTCTGGCCTCTGCTAACTCACCTCCTCCACCTACCACCAGACCCTCCTCGTCCTCCTCCTCCTCCTCCTCCTTCGCCGCCGCCGCCGCCTTCTGCGGGCCGGGGGGTAATCAGGGTGGGCGTGGGGCGGCCGAGTAGTCTGATCAGGACTTGGCCGCCCCTTCGTCGGGATGAGGACGCCCCTCTCGTCAGCGGGGAGCGAGCCCCGGCAGCCGTCAAGCCTGAGGTCACCTCGTTTGTTCCCGCACGGTAATGACCCACAGGACGAGGGTAATCATGAGGTGGATACGGGTAATGATCAGGTGGATCGGGGTAACGATCACGTGGATTCGGGTAATGATGCGGTGGAGGGGGAGGGGGAATAACGAGGTGGGAGAGGTGGAGGGAAGCGGGTGGAGGGGAAAGGGTGGAACGGAGTGGTGGAGGAGGAGGGGAGGGGGAGATGGTGCGAGTGGAAGTTTGGGGGAGAGATGGATGGTGAGTGGAGGCCCAGGAGAGAATAGAAATAGATGAATGAATAGATGAATGGATTAGTAAATAGATGAATAGGTAAATACATAAATATATAAGTAAATGAATAGATGAATGGATAGATAAGTAAATAGATAGAATGATAAATTCACAGATAAACAAGTAAATGAATAAACAAATAACAAGGTCGTATGTTACGATGTGATGGATACGACATTGGAGGAAATAACGTCGACATTTACGATATCTTAAGCGACCCTGGGACCAGATGTGGACTCTGTTGGTGATGAAGAATGTGATGAACTTGGAGATGTTGGCATGAATGATAATGATGGTAACCAAAGGTGATGATTGTGATAGTCGGGTTCGTAGTGATGATTGTGATGTTGATAGCTGTTGCAGCAGTGACTATGATAATGATAATGATAACCATAATAACGTTGATGAGGATGATGGTGAAGATGTAGGAGTTAAGGATGATGATAATTGTGATGATGAGGATGAGGAGGATAAGGATAGTGGTCATGCGGCTGCTGATGGTGATGATGAAGAGGATGATGAGGATAATGAGGTTAAAGATAATTATAACTATGATAATGATGATGAAGAGGAGGAGGAGGAGGAGGATAATAAAGTTAAGGATAATGATAACTTTTAATGAGGATGAGGAGGATAAGGATGGTGATGATGATGAGCAAGAGGATAAGGAGAAAAAGGAGAAGGAGGATACTGAGGTTAAGAATAATGATAACTATGATAATGAGGGTGAGGAGGATAAGGATGGTGATGATGAACAAGAGGATAAGGAGGAAGAGGATGATGATAATGAGATTAAGGATAATGATAAATTATAATGAGGATGATAATGATAACTGATAATGAGGCTAATAAGGATAACTGATAATGAGGATGATAAGGATTATGATGACTAATAATGAGGATGGTGATAATAATGATAGCTGATAATGAGGATGATAAAGATAATGATAACTAATGAGGATGATAATAAGGATCTGATAATGAGGATAATAATAATGATAACTGATAATGAGGATGATAACAATAAGGATGGTGATGACAATAAGGATGACAACAACTCTGATAATGAGGATGATAAGGATAAGGATGATGATGAAGATGAGAAGGAGGATAAGGAGGAAGAGGATGCTAATAATGACAGTGATGCAGAAGATAAGGACGACAATGTTACAAACGATGGCACTGGGTGCCAACAAGTGCCAGAGGAATTAATCAGTCCTGATCTTGATCTGAGTCGATTCAGATCCGACAAGTTCTGTGCCTCATCTTCCCCCGTTTCGCCTTTGGTTGTGGGCGTTGATCACACCCACGCCCACACGTCCATCTGATCAATATAGAATTACACTTTCCCCCCATAGGACCATACAAAAGGTCAGTTTCAGCTTGTGAAGTAAATAGCTCACCAGAGTTTGCGATAAGATATATTTCATTAGAAAATAACTAATTTATGAAATGTATATTACTTTTTTCTAAATTAATTCTGTTCAACCTTTTTCGCGAACACTAGAGAAATGTCGCATTCTGTGGAAATATGATGATACGGTTTAACGTCGCAAAATCCCCCCTATCGGTGGGCTAGGACGATGCCCCTCACAGAGAACTTTGTAGCGTGGAATTTAATGAACCATGCCCTTTGTTCAACTTCGCCGGTGGCAGGGTTCGAGCCGCCACCCCCTCAACCTTCGCCGCAAGTAGACGACGCCCTAACCCGCTCAGCCAGCGAGCTTTCAATGGAAACAAAAACATAAATAAGAAATAAAACCAGTTGAAGTTTATGAGAGAATGCACTATTAAAATATAACCAAATCGAATAGATTTATCTTTTCCTCTAAATTAGAATTTTTTCAGCCTTCATGTGAGAAAACCTAGAGAAATGATCTCTCGCTAACACTTGTTACGTGCTAGCCTGGGTTCGAGTCCTTGGCCGTACCACGTTTCAATTTCTGCATGTTGGCCTCCGCGAGTCTCTCGATATTGATGGCTAAGAATTAAATTGTATTGTGGTTGATAATATATATATATATATATATATATATATATATGTATATATATATATTTTTTTCTCTCTCTCTCTCTCCTGAAGTTACCTTTTCCCGCCACTCAGATAAGTCAGATGAGAATGTAATGTAGGCACCCCCAACTTGTGAGAGATGTGTTCAAATCAGAGAAAAAAATGTATGTAAAGATATGCACACACACACACACACACACACACACACACACACACACACACACACACACACACACACACACACACACACACACACACACGAAAAAAATACACGCCTCCGCGTCTATTGTCTTCCCCATCTCATCCTTCCCCATCCACCCTCGTCTACTGTCTTGCACCATCTCGCTTGAGGTCTTTTTCAATCTTCTCTTTTCTTTCCTCTGCAGAGAAAAAATCTCTCAGAATGGAAAAGATGCATTTTTATTTTTCTGTTTCTCTCTCCCTCCCTCTCTCTCTCTCTCTCTCTCTCTCTCTCTCTCTCTCTCTCTCTCTCTCTCTCTCTCTCTCTCTCTCTCTCTCTTTTGAAAAATTTATTATTTTTTTTACGAGTATATACGTTGGCGTTGAATCCTACTTTCAGTTACATAAGAATGTAGATAATACTCTAGGATGGTAATGATTGTAGTTTATCGTGACATAATGTCGAAGTACAAATTGTTGTATTTCTTAAGCTTCATTAGAAAAAGAAGCTATGAATACGATACCTGCCGATGCTTAGCTCTGTACTCGTTTTATATATATATATATATATGTATATATATATATATATATATATATATATATATATATATATATATATATATAAATATATATATATATATATGTGTGTGTGTGTGTGTGTGTGCGCGCGCGCTCCATTCCTTCTGATTTTTATTACGTGTATATGTGTTGATATTTTTTCTTTCTTTTTTCTTCAAGATACGCCCCCATTTTTTTCTTTTCTGGAGAGAATATTTTTTTTTTCTTTTTTCACAGAGCCCTCTTTCATGACCTTCACGTGTCTGCCGCTTCTCTCAGCTCCCTGTTCATCTACGCCTTGTTATTGTTGTTGTTTTTCTAACACCTTTCCTATTCAAATTTTACTTTTTAATTACTTTTTATTTTTCTCAACTGAATGTTTTTCAGCCAAAAGAAAGCTAGTACAATGGATCAATATGTTGACAAAAAAAATCAACATTTTTGTTTCCAACACCTTCGTAAAATCACAATATACTAAACCATATTGTTTCCTCAACAATTTACATAAACTGTCATTTGATATGCTGAAGGAAGAATATTTTCCTCCAGCATATGCTGGAGGAAAAATATCAGATGCCTTCCCGAAAGCTGCGGGCTATAAATCTACTTCAACAGTCGGAGGAAAAATTGCCCAGTGTGATACCAACGCCTTTACTCTCATGCAGGGGCACCAGCTCCACTGTGCTCTCCACCAATCCTGTTTCGTTTTCTTCGACGTCGTCTTTCCTTTCCGTTGACTTGTGCGACATTTTCCGCTCTATCACAGGTCACAGGTCCACCTCTTAGACCTGTGGTTCTTAACCTGGGGTACCTGTACCCCAAAGGGGTACCTGTATCCCCAAGGGGTACCTGTACCCCCAAGGGGTACCTGTATCCCCAAGGGGTACCTGTATCCCCAAGGGGTACCTGTATCCCCAAGGGGTACCTGTATCCCCAAGGGGTACCTGTATCCCCAAGGGGTACCTGTATCCCCAAGGGGTACCTGTATCCCCAAGGGGTACCTGTATCCCCAAGGGGTACCTGTATCCCCAAGGGGTACCTGTACTCCCAAGGGGTACCTGTACTCCCAAGGGGTACCTGTACTCCCAAGGGGTACCTGTATCCCCAAGGGGTACCTGTATCCCCAAGGGGTACCTGTACTCCCAAGGGGTACCCGTATTCCCAGGGGGTACGGAAATCTGGGGGTACGGGACATGATAGCCAGGGCAATGGTACTGTATATTTACCATGAGAAAGCATAATGTGGATTCATTGTATCCTACTGTTTGACATTTCTAATTTGAGATAAAAAAGTACCTTTGTTCAGTAAGTAAATATATCCAATCATTTCTCAGCAAGGTTTGTATCACTAATCCTTTTCATATGTTTGCATTGTATTTGTACTGGGTGGGGGTACGAGATTTTTTTTTTTTTTTTTTTTTTCTAGAGATATCAAGGGGCAGTGGAAAACGTTAAGACCCATTGTCTTAGAATCCCAACTCTTGTTAGTTATATCTCATACCCATTTCTGTCATTATTTTTATTATTATTATTATTATTATAATTATTATTATTATTATTATTATTATATATTTTTTTTTTTTTTTTTTTTTTTTTTTTTGTATACGCTGGTGGCGTGATCGGAAGCGTGCTGCTCTCGCATTCGCTTAGTCATGGGTTCCAACCCCGAACTCCTCACCGATTCCTAGCAGTGACTGTCACTTGTCCCAACAGTCCCCAGAGCGCATAGTAGGGCTAAGGTGACGGCTTCGGCCGCAGTTACTCAGCGCCTCCTGGCGTAGGCTCCTCACCACTTTCATGTATTTTGACTTGGGTCATCGTAAGGCCCATTCCCTTATATTTGTTTACGTTATTTTCGCCTTAGTTTGGGACTTTTCATCCCTTCCTGCATTTTTCAAGAAATGGCTTCACTTGTGCGTCATTTGTTTTCTAGAAGTTATTTTCAATCATTTATATGCAATTTAGTTGTCTACAAATTATTCGTATCCGATTATACGTAATTTTTTAGCCTTCATGCGAGCAAAACTAGATAAACCCCTCTCTCTCTCTCTCTCTCTCTCTCTCTCTCTCTCTCTATATATATATA
>NC_134790.1:15337151-15352151 GCF_046742065.1 Oratosquilla oratoria
CAGGTTCTTCTCTATTCATGATCTGTTTAACATGAAGGCTCTCGGGGCTCAGTCGGGCAGATCGGGGATGTGGGAGCGCCTCAAGTGACCAATAGACTTCGAGGACTATAATGAATGCTGGTGTGAGTGTGTGCCACCCCCTTTTTGCACCAAAGAGGTGCCACTTGGCCCAGCGGGATCACATGAAGAATCGTCACTCAAGACTTCAATAGGGTGACAATTCTTCATGTGGGCTATCCTAGGGTGACAATTCTTCATGTGGGCTATCTTAGGATGACAATTTTTCATGTGGGCCATCCTGGGCTTACGATTCTTCAGTTGTATAAGTTGATGACAATAAGCATAACCCTCATTCAACCTAACCTAACCTAATCTTTATTCCACTGTTGATATTCAGCGTACTGGGGTGACACTTCTTCAGGAGGGATCTCATGGGGTGACGATTCTTTCATGTGGGCGTTCTGGGGTGACAATTCTTCATGTGACCCCAGGCAGGTGTCCCGCTCGTCACCAGCCTCCCATTCTGATCCTTCGTCCTTCACTGCTTTTCTTATCCACTGATCTTACAAGAAAACCTTTATCCACTCGGATAATTGACCTACAAGTTCTCCAATATGCTCCAATTTTAGCAAAATTGGAATAAGAGGTACCTTGTCAAATGCTTTCCCAAGAACCATGTATACACAGTCCACCCAACTCTCTGTTGCAACGCATCAATCTTAGCCAAAGCTTAGCAAGTTTGATGCGCATGGTCTTCCAGTTCTAAAACAGAATTGGTCATCTTCAGTTCATCTCAAAGATATTCAACTAATTTATCTTTCACAATTCCTACACATAATTTAACTATCATGCGGGTCATTGACACTGGTCAATAGTTCTATGGGTTCTTTGTTTTATTTTGTTTATGTATTGGTACTATGTTAGATCTTTTCCATTCTTGTGGTATCATCCCTTCTTCCAGTGCGCGCTGGTGTCGCAATCGGAAGTGTGTTGGTCTCGTATTCGCTTAGTTGTGGGTTCAAATCCTGCATTTCTCTCCGATTACCAGAAGCGAGTGAGTGCTACCTATCCCAACAATCCAGTCGAATAGTGCAATGGTGACGGCTTCGGCCGCAGCTAGGCGACTCCTGGCAGCACCACCAATGGGCGGATAATTTAATTATTAATCTTGTCAGCCAATTGGTTTCTGCATGTTTCAAGTATCTAATTTGAGATTCCATCAGGTCTCTGCGTTTTTTCTAAAGTCCAAAGTCTTCGATAGTTTGTGTATTCACTTTGCGTCCACATTTATTTCATGCAATCAGATGTAACTGTCAACGCCCCTCCCTCCTTTACTAAATCTTTAATGAAAACTGTGTGTGTGTATGTGTGTTTGTGTATGCGTGTATGTGCCTGTGTGCGTGTGATGATAATTGCAAGGATGGAGGAAATGGCGAGCGCGCGCGCGCGTGTGTGTTTGTGTATGTGTGTGTGTATGTGGGGGTAGTTGGGGGGGGTTGCTCGCCGTATTGCCGAGCGAGCTTCACACATCCGGGGGGCTTTTGTCCCGCGGGAGGGAAACAAAAGGACTATTGTGCCCTAAGCACTCTGCTTTTGCGGCGCTCGCTACCCCCCCCCAACCCCATATCCCCCCCCCAAAAAAAAAAAAAAATGGCTACATTTGCGAAGAATTGGAGGTGCTCCGAAACTCTTTTCTTTTCTTTTCTTTTTCTTTTTCTTCTCCCATTGTTGCTGCCTCACTTCCGCTGAGGATTCGAGTCTGGAATAAGCATAGTAGATTTTGTTCTTCGTCTCGACTATGGAAGCTCACGTTAACGCTATTGTGTCTCCCCCACCCCCATCCCTCCCCACCCCTGTGATTAAGAAAGCCATTACACAAAGAGAGCTGTCACGGCAGCGTTTCCACGTGTGTGTGTGTGTGTGTGTGTGTGTGTGTGTGTGTGTGTGTGTGTGTGTGTGCGTGTGTGCGTGCTTCTGGTGTGATACAGCGAGTCCTTCGAATTTCCAAAAGAAAAAGAAAAACATAATTTTTTTCCAGATTTTGTCAGGTAATGAGCTTGTTAGATACTTCACTGTCGAAATTAACTCTTAAAGCTTTATTCGGGTGCCGTCAGGTGATTTTATTCTTCTGGAGGAAACCTCTCCGATGGTCAGAGACTCGACGAGTGTCGAAAATTACTCTTGTCCACGCCTCCGCCTTGCCTCTTCAGACTCTTGTAGCCAAAGCGGAAACCCCCCCCTTTTTTTTTTTTTTTTTTTTTTTTTTTTCCTCGTTCAGGCAAGCCAGTTGATTTCAGTCAACGGAAAAGCAGGTACCCCAACTCCCTTCTTCCCCCTTTCCCCCTTTACCCTCCCCTTTCCTCCCTCCCCTTTCTCCTTTCCCCCTCCTTTCCCCCTTCCACCCTCACTTAACCTTTCCCTCTTTCTCCCCTTCCACCCTCCCCCTCTCCCCCTTGCCCCGTATTCCCTCTCCCCCATGTCTCCTTTCCCCTCATCCCCCTCCCCCTTCCCTACCCTTTTTTCTCCCTTTCCCTTCCCCCTCTTTCTCCCTACCCCCTTCCCTCTCTTCCCCTTCTCCCCTTCCCCCTCCCCATTCCCCTTTTTTTCCCTACCCCCATTTCCCTTTCCCTCTTTCCCTCTCCCCTTCTTCCCATCCACATTCCCCCCTTATCCCCTTACCCCCTCTTGAACGGAGACTAGATTCAAAGAGATTTCGGTAGAAACGTGGTTCCTTCTACTGACGAAGTTCACACCGAACTCGGAAGTTCTTCGATGTCCAAGATGCTGGAAGACCAAATGCGGAGGTTGCAGATGCTCGGAAACGTCCCTGAAGGAGAACAACAACAAGTAACCCTCAACCTCGAGTTCGAGCCCCTTGGAGTCTCACTCGAACTCGAGGAACCACATCCCAGAAGACAGAGAGGAGTTCGGGAAGTCCTGAAGGACGTGATTGTCGTTATCCTCACGTTCGAGCTTACCAATGCAGGACCACCTTCCTATCCCTTGGGGGAACGATGCAGACTTTTTGCTTCATCATGGTGCTCTCTTTCGGCTTGGTAAAATTGTGTAGATGGTAGCTGTGTCCAAAAATCTTTCCTTCCTCCCTCCCTCCCTTCCACCCATCCTCACTCATTCCCTCACTCCCTTACTCACTCCCTCTCTCCCTTCCTCACTCCCTCACTCCCTCTCTCCCTTCCTCTTTTACTCCCTCACTCGCTCACTCTTTCATTCATTCATTCATTCACTCTCTCCAACCCTCCCTACCTCCCTCCTTTTCCTCCCTTCTTCCCTCCCTTCCTTCCCTTCCCTCCTCCCTCCCCCTCTTCCTCACTTCCTCACTCCCTTCCTCACTCACTCGCTCACTCGCTCCCCCCTTCTTCCCTCCCTTCCCTCCACCTTCCCTCCCTTTCTTCCTTTCTCCCCTCCCTCCCCTCCTCCCTCACTTCCTCCCTCCCTCCGTTCCTCCCTCCCCCTACCCCTCCCCTCCCCCTCTCTTCCTCCCTCCTTTACTCACTCACTCTTGACAACTCCTCCTTGCTCCGTTTTCGAGTGTCTGACTGGACTCTTCGAAATGGAAGCTTCGAAAGACGCCTTCTCCCCTACAGGATATCGACACTTGACTTGAATTATTTCTTTTTTTATTTCATTTTATTTAGATACTTTTTTGTCTTTTGTATAATATATTTAATTTTCATTTCTGTTTCATTTAATTACATTTTGTTTCAATTCTATCCTATTTTCTTCTATTTCATTTTTGTTTTGATTATTTTTTCTACCTCGTTCTACTCTGTTTTATTTTTTTCTGTTTTATCTTATAATACTTTTATTTTTTTCTATTTCATTTGAGGGAGGCCTTTCTTGTCACCCTTTGGGACATAAACGAGAATCTACATCCTCTTGTGAAATGAGGTTCCGGAATTCTAACGACGGAGTTCATCTGAGTGACAAAACATGCGTTGGACATCGACAATTTATTATTAATTGATTTGTTAATTTGTTTATTCTATTTACTGATATTTTTCTATTTGTCTACGTATATATATATATATTTTTTTTTATTGTTATTTACTTTAATTTAATTTTATTTGTTTTGATTTATTTTATTTGTTCATTTATTTATTCATTTAATTATCTATTTATTATTATTGTTATTATTATTATTATTATTTTTTTTTTTTTTTTTTTTTTTTTTTTTTTTTTTTGACGTTCACTTCTTGTCCGCCTTAATAGATTTGTTTATTAGATGCTGAAATGGGAAGGGTGGATTATTATTATTATTATTATTATAATTATTTTATTATCATTATTATTATTATTTTGCAATAGTGCTTTGAAAAAGGGGAGTAGGCCATTGGTACGTAAACACAATTAAGTAATAATTATATATTATTGTTATTACACACGGACACGCAGTATAATCACACGCGCACACCCTCACACACACACACACACACACACACACACACACACACACACACACACACACATATATATATATATATATATATATATATATATATATATATATAAACAACCATTCTATCCACCTCCCTCCACCCCCCTAATTCGGTGCCAGGCTGGCCAGCATCCGTCTCATAGTGTCTCCCTCCCCCTCCTCTCCCTCCCTCCCTCCCTCCCTCCCTCGTTCCCCTCATCACTAATGCATCATGGGAAGGTCCTCTCGTTCCCGTTCCTGAAAGGGGCCGACAACGAAAAGGTGTTCTGAAGGTCTGCGGCTGCGAAAGGACAACGGATTGGGGGACGATGTGATTTCATTTTTGTTTTTCCAGACTGTGTGTGTGTGTGTGTGTGTGTCCTCCAGCATTGTGACTCGTCGTTCTTGACCGTTGGTAATGTTCTTTGGATATATATATATATATATATATATATATATATATATATATATATATATATATATATATATATATATATAATTTTTTTCTTTCTTTTTTTAAGGACATCTTCCGGTGTGATGTGTGTTCCTCAGTCAGTACGTTAAAAAATAAGAGAGAGAAAGAGAAGAGAGAGAGAGAGAGAGAGAAACGTTAAGGTCGTATTTACCTTGGCAGACCAAGGTAATAAACGTCCTTATGGGCCATTGCAGGTAGTCCCAGCTTAGACAACATGACTTCCATAATACTGACTCCTGGCGTGCTTCACATTAGGCCTTTTCTCGTCAACTTTCGTGTGTTCGTTTGAGCAGAATCGACTTCGGTTACAACCTTTCGTTTTTCTAAATGTCAAATTAGATTTACGTCATGTGTTGAGAATCTGAATGACGAACTAAAAGAAGTTAAACCTAGAATACGAATGATGGACACATTGTTGAAATGTACTTAGAAAAGTCTAGAATACTACGAACGAAGTCGTTATCTGTCTATTCAAATTAGCAAAATTTGTCGAGAATCGGCTCCGTGTGAGTCAGGTGTTAGAATTGCAATTTGATTATCGATGTCCGGAAAGCTGGAACGCCGCAAAGTATACCAGCCTCCAACCAAATTATGTTTAATTTACATAATTTTCTTTCTTTCTTGGGGATCGTGTGTTTTATTTATTAATTTATCTATATTAATTTACTTATTCATATTTATTTATTTACTTTTATTTATTTATATATATTTATTTATCTACTCATTTATCTTTATTAATTAATTTATTTATCTATTTATTTATCTATTTGTTTATTTGTTTATTTATTCATTTATTTTTTCTATTTATTTATTTATTTTCTAAATTTCAGCGAATAACGATAAGTCGTTACTTGTTTCTTTAAAGACATATCCTCGTTTATCATCGACTTCTTCCACATGCTTGCTCTCAAGCTCAGGAGTCGGCGAAACAAGAACAGAAAACCAACCAGAGCACTTAAATACTGAGAGGTGGAGACCAGATTTTGGTAGAATAAACTCATTTTGAAAAAAGCTTTTTTTTTTTTTTTTTTTTTTTTTTTTTCGTTGGAGCTTTTACAAAGTACAAAAACGAAAGATATAAAATTAAAGTTTACTTTAAACCCTCAGTTACCATTTTCGAAGAACAGAGACGAGCAGAAGGCAGATACCGAGACAGGAGCCAAAAGCTGACAGTGAAAACGAAAAACTGACGGTAGAAACTAGACACGGAGAGTTGCTGCCTAACAATAATTTCTGTACTTACAGCGAGTGAGAATGCTCAGGCATCTGAACAGAAAATGGCTCGTGGAGGGTGGGGGGCGATGAATATTTTCCATTCAACATTTTTTTCTTTCTTTCCATTCTGGTAGTCTGTATAGTGCACCAGGAAGAGAGTCTCTCTCTTTCTCTTTCTCTTTCTCTTTCTCCTCTCTTCTCCCTCTTTTTTCTTTTTCTCCTCTCTTTCCCTCTCTCTCCATTTCTTTCTCCTCTCTTCTCTCTTCTCTCTTTCTGTCTTTATCTTTCTCTCTTTCCCTCTCTTTAGACCTCTTTCTTTCCCTCTCTATATCTCTATCTATCTATCTAGGTATCTATCGCTATCTACTATATCTCTTTCTCTGTCCCTTTGTCATCCATAGCTCGATCCTCTCCCGAGTCCTGACCGACCCGTGCCCTCACTGTCTCTGCTCGGATGGCAATATCTTACAGATGAACCACCTCTCCGTTAATATTTATTGCAATCTAAGTAAATTGAATGATGGCCCTTCCCTTCTCTCGTCGCGCCCTCTGTCGCATCGAACCAATTCCGGCAAATTTCCTGTGATGAATTCCTCTTCAATAAACCAGTCTCCCGAGTAAGTCGACGAAACGGAGCACAGGTAGTGGACTGTTTGTCACGTTGTGGACCATATGGAGTGGACAACATGTCACATGATTTATTCATTTATTTTTATTTTCATTTATTTGTCTATTTTTATTTCGTTTATTTATTTTTGTTGAAATCGAGTTTCAGTGGTTTCTGGGACAAGTGCAATGGTGGGGTTAGTATGGATAGTATACAGTCGCCATATTGTGTTGGAAATATTCATTAATATTAATTTATATCGATTTGCTTATTTGTCTGTTAATTCATTTCCTGTAATATCACTTGTTTATTTATTTATGATTTTATTATTTATCTACCTATTTGCCTATTCATTATTTGTGATATGTTATACATTATTTATCTTTTATATATGCAGGAGACAAGGATGTATTTGTATATTTACATACAAAAGAGGAACATGCCGACAATAGACCTTTTGGACCATAACTAGGCCGGATGTGGAAAAAAATTATATGAATAAATAGATAAATAAACAACTAGAATTAATAGATAGATAATGATGAATAATAAATGAATTATGAATAGTAATAAATAAACAGACAAATGATAAAAAGTTATAATAAATAGTAAAAATAAGCAGATTAATAATAATAATAATAGATAGATAAAATAGAATAAATGGCAGCCATTACAGTATATATCGTAGGTGTTTATCTAAATGAGTCTTAAAACTTCCTATGTAGGAAGTTTATTCCATTCAGTTACTACACGGTTGACAAAGTTGTTTCTAACCACTGCCGATTTAAATATAATTCCCGATAGTTGGAGACCATTATTTTTTGTCTGATTCGCATTCAATTTGAAAATTTTGTCACTTTTGATCTTGTTAATTCCCTTTAGAATCTTAAAGACCTGTATAAAATCACCCCCGAGTTTACGCTTTTTTATAGAAAATAGATTCATATGTTTTAGTCGATTTTTGCTTCTTCTGAGGCGGAATTACATTGCTTAGATGATTTGAGATCATCACTGATAATTACGCCGAGATCCTTTTCACTATCCACTTTTGCGAACTACGATTAATTTCCAAATAACTTGTAATCATACTTTTGTTATTTTTACCCATGTGCATAGCGTTACATTTACTCGTATTAAATTTCATTAGCCACTTTTAGACCATTGCTGTAGTTTATCTAAATCTTTTTGAATATCTAATTGATTTAAGTGATCATTTGCCATTCCGCACAGTTTTGTACCATCCGCGAATTTAGAGACAATAAATTTCAGCCCGTAGTCTATATCATTTATATATAATATGAATAGAAGTGGCCCAAAAACGGAACCCTGAGGAACCCCACTTGTAACATAAACATGTTTTTTCATATTTGTGTATATGGATCTGTATGCGTATATCTATATGCATGTATTTATGTACATTCATATGTATGTGTATGTGTGTATGTATAGTTGTAAGAACCACGTTTGATTGGCCCCTGTCTCTGATTTGTGTTTTGAAACAAGTTGTTGGCAACCCCCCCCATCCTCCCCCCCTTTTTTTTTCTTCTTCTTCTTCTTCTTCTTCTTGCGTGCCTTCCAACCCCTTTCGTTCGATCCTTGACCACGGATTTTTTCGAAAAGTTAAGTTCTTGTCGCACGTTTCGATTAAGAATAATTATAATCTGTGCAATTTTTTAAATACATTTTCATATTACGCTCTCTGTAAGAATTATCCTATATCTCCCTTATATGAAGGGAGAGAGAGGGAGAGAGGAAGGGGTGAAGAGAGAGGGAGAGAGAAACTTCGGTATGAGAAAAATATAATGTTGGGTTTTCGTTGGTTCCCCAAAGAGTGATAAAAGCGGTGCTCCTCGTTGGCTGGCTGGCCGGGTGGCCATAACCCTCAACGACGACAACGACGCTCAGCACCTGGGTGGACATAACACGACAAAAGAGAGAGAGAGAGAGAGAGAGGAGGACAGAGAGAGATAGAAGAGGATAGAGAGAGAAAAGGGAGGGTAGAAAGAGAGAAAAGAGGAGGTAGAGAGAGAGAAAAAGGTAAAGAGGGAGGAGAGGGTAGAGAGAAAGAGAGAAAAGACAGGGTAGAGAGAGAAAAGGGAGGGTAGAAAGAGAGAAAAGAGGAGGTAGAGAGAGAGAAAAAGGTAAAGAGGGAGGAGAGGGTAGAGACAAAGATAGAGAGAAAAGACAAGGTAGAGAGAGAGAGAAGAACGTAGAGAGAGAAAAGAGTAGAGAAAGAGAGAAGAAGGTAGAGAGTAGAGAGAAAGGAGAGGGTAGAGAGAGAGTAGAAAGAAAGGAGAGGGTAGAGAGAGAGAAAAGGGTAGAGAGAGGGGGTAAAGAGAGAGGAGATGGTAAAGAGAGAAGCTAGAGAGAGAGGGGTAACGAGAGAGAAGAGGGTAGAGAGAGAGAAGAAAATAGAGAGAGAGAGAGAGAGAAGAGGGTAGAGAGAGAGGGAGAGAAGGGGGGAGGGGTAGAGTTTGAAGTGGCGAAAATTCGGCAACAAATGTTGTGCATTTAAGGTCGTAAGCAGAACAGATGTCCATGACATGTAGGTGTGATGGGAAACAAAATAGGAGAAATGTGCCTACTGGAGTGAAGAGGAGGAAGAAGAGGGAAGAAGAGGGACAGGAGGTAGAGGAGAAGTAGGAGGAGGAGGAGGAAGATTGGGATACAGTTCAGAGGTTTTGTGGGAGATGTGGGATAGGAGGAATGAGGAAGAGATGGAGGAGGAGGAGGAATGGAGTTGGGATGAGGCTGAGAAGCTGTGTGGAAAATAGAGAGGTTGAGGAGGAGGGAGGATATGGAGGAGGAGGAAGAGAAGGAGAAGATGGGGAGGAGGAAGAAGAAGATGGAGAGGGTGTGGAGGAGGAAAAAGAAGAGGAGAAAGGAAAAAAAGAAAAGAAGAGTAGAGACAGGAGGAGAAGGAGGAGGAAGGAAAAGAAGAGGAGGAAAAGGAAGAGGATGAAGAAGAGGAGCAGAGGGTTTAATGTCGCCGCGAGGCTGCAGCAGGAGCCGTTTGAGGGGACAACATAAAATGTTTTCCGCAGAGTTGGGGTACGTACACGCACACACACACACACACACACACACACACACACACACACACACACACACACACACACACACACACACACACACACACAGAGAGAGAGAGAGAGAGAGAGAGAGAGAGACCAGAGACGAAAGAGAGAGAGAAAAGAGAAGAGGTGAAAGAGAGGGAGAGAGAGGAGAAGAGAGCGCGGGAGCCACAAAGGAAGGACTAGAGAGATTAAAAAAAAAAAAAAAAAAAAAAAAAAAAAAAATCCGTGGAGGGCCCCGCCCCGGCCGGCCCCGCCGTAGGGTGAGTCGGGACGCGCGTTGTCATCAAAGGGTGTGGAAGACGAAGTATTTTTGCGAAGTCGAGAAAGGGAAGTTCCTCTCCCGGAGGCGACTCGCCAGGCACCAAGGAGGAGGGGGAAGAGGAGGAGGAGGAGGAGGAGGACTTTGGTGGCCTGTCTGCAGAGAGAATGCCCTTGTGCTGGCTGAGGAAATGGCTTTCGGTTTAATTTTAATTTTTATGTGTCTTTTTATTTATTTGTTTATATATATATATATATATTAATTATGTATTTGTTTTTTTCTATGGATTTATATATTCTTATATTTATTTATCTATATATCTATTTACATATTCCTGTATATGTTTACTTATTTATTTACTTGTTTATTCATATTTATGGTTCAAATTCATCAAACAAATTCTCACAAATGAGAATATCATTCTTTAGTTTTTATTTTGTTTCGGAAGCAACTGCAGCTATCAAAAATTTACATTTTACGATGGTATTGTGTAAATTCAAGATCTACAGCACCAAGACGGGGCAGAAACGCAGTTTATGTCCGAGTGAAGGTCTGAAGAACCTTCAGAAACAGATATCTACCCCCTTAAAATAAAAAATGAGAGATAAATAAGAAATAAAAATAGAAAATAAAAGTATAAAAAAAAACGCCAAGTTTGGCGCCCGCTTGGTTCTGTTTGGCGCAGTCGGTGGCTTGAAAAACGTTTCGGCACACAAACCCGCCAATTTGCCCCCTCCCTGTTCCCCCAGGGGAGTGGTCTCCATGTTCCCCCTGCCGAGTGGAGGTTCGTACACTGGTGGCGTAGTCGGAAGCGTGCTGGTCTCGCGTTCGCATAATTGTGGGTTCGAATCCCGCACGCCTCTCCGATTCCCAGCAATGACTATTTGTTACCTGCCCTAACAGTCCCTAAAGAGCTTAATAGGGTAAAGGTGACGGATTCGGTCACAGCTACTCAGCGTCTCCTGACGTAGGCTCATCACCTTTGATGTTACTCGTTTTGTTCCAGTTATGTTCATGGTTAAGTCTTGTGTTAATAGGCATCATTGCTTAAAGAAGGGGAAGAGCCAGGAGGCCCTTAGTAACTGCGGCCGAAGCCGTCACCTTTGACCTATTATGCCCTTAGGGATTGTTGGCTCAGGTCACAAATAGTCACTGTTGGGAATCGTAGAGGAGTGCGGGATTCGAACCTACAGTTAAGCGAATGCGAGATCAGAACGCCTCCGATGACGTCACCAGTGCACATAAATGCCAAGTGTATAGTAACAAACATTAAAGTATCAGTTGCGTTGGTAGAGATTTTAGCAAAAGGAATCACGTCTTCTTACTCGTAGAGGAATAAAACTATTGATAAAGGATTTGATATTAATTAAATTATTTATGTATATATCCTACCTTATTTTTATATACTTTTAGCATATATATATATGTATATATATGTATGTATATATATGTATATGCATGTATATATATATATATATATATATATATATATATATAATGTGTGTGCGTGTGTGTATGTATATATATAATCACAACTTGGAGTGACATCCTTGTAATAAATTCATTGGGTTTTGTACTATTTATGGTACAAAGG
Source organism: Oratosquilla oratoria (assembly GCF_046742065.1). NCBI lineage: Eukaryota > Metazoa > Arthropoda > Malacostraca > Stomatopoda > Squillidae > Oratosquilla > Oratosquilla oratoria. The sequence continues at coordinate 15,348,814 of NC_134790.1, forward strand.
TATTGTTTGGTTGTAATTTTGTTACAGGTTCATTGCTTTTCTTTGAATAATTTTTGATAAGTTGATCAGTCAGCCAGTCTCTCTGATATCTGAGGTACGGAAACTAATAATTTTTTCTTTCTTTTTTCTCTCTTTTCTGTCATTTTCTTCCTCCTTTTCATTCTTTCCCTTCTTCCGTATTCTTTCTTTTTCTTTTTTCTTTCTTTCCTTCATTTTCACTTTCGATTCCATTACCATTCGTTAGTTTTCATCCCTAATCCGATTTTTTTCCAAATTTCTTCGGGTCTTTCTATAGATAACTCTTTGGACAATCTTGAAACACCTGATATATCTACTATCCAGGACGAAAAGTTCTGAAACAGAGAAAACTCGTTCCAAATATTGAAGGTTTTCGAGTTTTGAGAATCGCAATGACCGAAAGAACGTCACAGGTGCGAAAATAATCGAGTTCGTTTGAGCAAAGACGACTTCGGTTACAATATCTTTTTTTTTTTTCTTTTTTTTTCGAATTTCCAAATGTCAAATCACCTTTGCTTCATTTATTGAAAAATTTAATGACGAACTAAAAGAAGTTAAACCTAGAATACGAATATTAGAAACATTATTGAATTGTAGACTTAGGGAAGTCTAGAATAAAGTAAGCGTAGTCGGCGTCCAGCTTTTGAAATTCACATTTAACGAAAGCATATATATATTTTTAGTTCGATTTTTTTTATTATCTATCTTTTTATTCTTTTATTTTTTTTCATATTTTTCATTTATTTGATTGTTAATTCATCATCTATTGATTTTTATTATTGTTTGATATTTTTATATATGCTCGTATATTGATTTTATCTATTTATTCATTTATTTATCTATTCATTTCTCTATTCATATCTATTATTTATTTACTTCTTTATTTATTGTTTATTTGTTCATTCTTTTATTCGCCAATTTATGTTTCAGAGCCGTCTTTCTTACACTGAAAGATGAAATCTACAAACGATATTATTCATTGCATTGTATTATTATTCATCATTATTCATCAGTATTGTATTCAGTGAAACGATTCAATCTAGATCATCCATCCTAGAGAGGCTAGCAAATGCTTCTTTGGAAAATAATCATCTAATGTATCCTGTATGAAACAACTAAATCCCTTTTTGAAAAAAAGGGGACGTCCTCTCGGCAGGATCAAAGTCTTGTACAGTTCCTGTCCAAAGTTGATGAAGTTAGTATGGTGGACTTTTTTTTTATATACTCACAGTCGTGCTAGTTTGGAGAATTGCCTACACGTATGTATGTGTGTGAGAGTGTGCGTGTGTGTACGTGCGTATTTATGTATATGCTTGTACATTATATGACTTTGTGTTTATGTACTCTATCCTTATGGCGCTCTCCCTTTTTTTGTGTGAGAGAGAGAGAGAGAGAGAGAGAGAGAGAGAGAGAGAGAGAGAGAGTGCGTATGTGTGTACGTGCGTATTTATATTGTATATGTATGTACAGTATATGACTTCGTGTTTATGTACTCTCATTATGACGCTCTCCCTCTTTGTGTGTGTGTGTGTGTGTGTGTGTGTGTGTGTGTGTGTGTGTGTGTGCGTGAGGGGGGTGTTCGACATTATGATATACGCACTTATCACAATTGAGTCTTATATACCGGACGCTCCTCAAAGTCGAATCCGGAAATGACCGTAGTTGATCTACTCGCAATCACAATACCCGACTCGACTATTTCCTCGGAAAACCGAGAACCAGTTGAGAACGAGTACGAGTACGAGTACGAGCTTCTTCTTGTGACACGGATCGAGTTCGATGTCCTGCTTCGAGGGGGACCTTCACTCGATTGATTAAAATCGCTTGGCGACACCGGGAACAAAGAGTTTAAATCTGCTCCATGTTGGCGAAGGGCCTGGCTGGCGGCCATTAGAAATAAACTGTCCTTTTCGAGCGAAAAATTCTTCCCGAGCGACGAAAATTAACTTAGACCTTCCGGGGGAGTGGGGAAGGGGGGGAGGGGTCAAGAGATTTTAGTCGCGAAGTCATTGAATTATTTTCAAAAGACGTGATAATTGAGTTTGTTAATAGGTTTAATGGATGTGCCATAGCTATGATGGTCTAGAATACCCATAGGTCCTAGAGTGTCGAACGGAGTACAGTTAGCGCGTGTGTATGCATACGTGTATGCGCTAGTATATGTAAATTTTGTAATCTGGAAAATCCATTGCAGGATCGTCGGGCTATCCTCTTGGGAACTATACAGTCTCTGTATTTCACCACGGTAAATTCATGCTGCTTGGGACCCATAGTGCACATAGAATATATAAAGGAAGCGTTAGAGGAGTGTGGCAGTAGAGAAAGAAGATACATATGGCAAACATGGGCCTGAAGAAAGGATTACAAAGGACTACAAAGGCGAAGCATGCCGACAGGAGACCCTTTTGGTCCATGTCTAGGTCGGATGCAAAAAAAATAATAATAATAATAATAATAATGAATAAATAAAAATTATAATAATGTAAATAACAAAGAAGATATATGATAATGCACATAGAGTACACAATAGGAGTTTTAAAGGAGTATAACAATAGATGACAAAATTTAAAGTTGGATATGTACGAAGGAAATAAGGTAGATATAAAAGTGTGCACAAAAAGAGGCGTAATACTTCTTTGTGGATCTGGAGCTGAACCGGGGACGCGTGATGTCGCCTTGGTTGTTCAGCATAAGCCGGTATCTTCGTATACGAGTTAGTCGTGGACCATGGGTGGCAGATTAGAAAAAAAAAATTATGGATAGTGTGTTTCAGAAATGCATGTGGTGGAGATAAATAGGAAAAGGAATTATAGCGATATAACACTAGAAAAAGAAAATGTGTATGCAGAGGAGCAGAACAAGTCTTTACAGAGATGGTTTTGTCAAGGAAAAAGAATGGACGAGAGTTGTATGACAAAGAGAGTTTGTGATTTAAATAGTAATAGGAAAATCTGGAGAATGAGAGTCAGTAACAAGGTGCACGGATAGCATGAGAAAATGCTTGATGAGAAATGGTATGGGTAATTAGTAGACGGGGCAATTGGGGCAGAACAGGGGAAGTTGACGGGGGAGATAAACAAGGCAGTTGACATTATGAAGAGACGAGATGAAACATGGGTTGTATGAGGGTGAATGTATCGTACTATAAGTCTGTTAATAGTCCTTCGTAGACGAAGATGGCGACCTTTTAAGGGGATAAAGAAACCTGTGTAAAGGGGACACTTGGGTCTAGAGGAGACCACGCACTCCACCAACTGAATACACTTGGTCACAACAACTGATATTCGATGGCAAGGGAAGCCCAAGACAATCAGAAGCTG
>NC_134790.1:15357151-15359651 GCF_046742065.1 Oratosquilla oratoria
GGAAAACGTTCGAAATAGTCGAGTGTGACCCAGGTAACCAACCATTAATATTTTTTTTTTTTTTTTTTTTTTTTTTTTTTTTTTTTTATAATGTCTTCGTTACGAGATATGGTCACTATACTCCTCCTCCTCTTCATTCTCTTCCTCTTCTTTCCCAACTTATACATGATCCCTACTTAACGTTTTCGCTTTCTCCACCTTTGCCTCACCCAGTCAACCTTCCTCCTCCTCCTCCTCCTCCTCCTCCTGTTCCTTCTTCCTTTTCATCCTGTTCCTTCTTCCTCTTCCTCCTCATTCCCCTTCCTTATATCCCCTCCTCCTTCCTTCTCCTCATCCTCATCCTCCTCCTCCTCTTCCTCCTCCTGCTCCTGCTCCTCCTCTTCCTTCTTCCTTCCTGCGGCATAGTATAGTTAACACAAACAGCCTCGTTAGGGCCGGTAGGCCTGCTGTTGTTTGTTCTTCCTTTGTGTTCCTTTGTGTTCCTCCTCCTCCTCACTCCCCTTCCTTATATCCACTCCTCCTCCTCCTCCTCCTCCTCCTCCTCCTCTTCCTTCTGCCTCTTGCTCCTCAATTCCCTTCCTTATACCCCCTCCTCCTCCTTTCCTTCTTCTTCCTCTTCCTCCTCATTCCCCTTCCTTATATCCCTTCCTCCTTCCTCCTCCTCCTAATTCCTTCTCCCATTTCCTCCTCTTCCTCTTAATTCTCTCTCCTCCTCCTCTTAATTCCCCCTCCTCCTCCTGTTCTTTCTCCCTCTTCTTGCTCCTCCTAATTCTTCCTTCTCCTCTTCCTGATTCTTCTTTCTTCTCATCCTCCTCCTCTTCCTTCTTCCTCTTCTTCCTCCTCCTAATTCTTCCTTCTCCTCCTCCTCCTCCTCCTCTTCCTCATTCCCCTTTCTTATTACCCGTCATCCTTCTTCCTCCTCCCTCCTCTTCCCCCTCCTTCCTCTTGTTCCTCATTCCCCTTCCTCCTTCTCCTTCCTCCTCCACATCCTTTTTCCTCTTCTTCATTCCCCATTCTTGTTACTCCGCCTCCTTCCTCCTCCTCTTCCCTCCTTCCTCCATCCTCTTCCCTCTTTCTCCTCCCTTGTCCCTCCTCCTCCTCCTCCTCCTCCTCCTCCTCCTCCTACAGTCCTGCATCCCAGTGCCGGCCACCTCTACCGCCCCTCCCACTCCCTCTGCAAACATCATTAGGTCTCGTTAATTGTTTGTGAGCTCGTTTCCTGTTTCGGGCGCCCGTGAAGGAGGTGCCAGGCCCGTCAGCGCTGCGGAGGGTGGCACCTTTAAAAGGTGCCCGCGGACGCCAATTATATGGGTCGCTGGCACTGTCAGTCCGTCTTCAGGTGTGTGCCAGCCAACGCGCTCTCCGGTGCCAGCTAATTAGTGCCAACTGTCAGTTCGTTCTTAGGTGCTTCGTGTCGGTGTCCTTATTTTTTTATTTTTTTTTATTTTTTTACTTTTATATATATATTTTCATAATACTAATTATTTGCTTATTTTTCCCATAGTATATTTTTTAGAACTGCTTTTATATATCTATTTCTTTATCAAACTAATTTTGCTTATTTGTCCCATACTACTTTCAACTTTCCTCTCTCTCTCTCTCTCTCTCTCTCTCTCTCTCTCTCTCTCTCTCTCTCTCTCTCTCTCTCTCTCTCTCTCTCTCTCTCTCTCTCTCTCTCTCTCTCTCTCTCTCTCTCTCTCTCTTTCTCTCTTTATCATTTCGCCCATTATAGTCTTCTAGCAATTCCCGCCACTACAATGAGAGTCGCATTCTCTATATTCATCCACTACTTGGAATGCCGCGCCCAACTCCTTTTCAAAGTCTCCTCCTCCATAAAAAACTACATAATTACTTCATTTACTCTCTTCTCTCTACCTGACTCTTGTCCAAACACAATTTTATTTTCTTTCAATTTTTTTTTAATCAAAAGGCCTCACCTCAAGTCAGATTATTACTTGTTTATCTATTTAACTTTATTTGTTTATTTTTATTTATTTACTTTTATTTATTTATTTATTTAATTATTTATCTATTTTTGCTACCCTTTGCGCTTTGCTATCAGCCTCTGTATTCTATGCCTCTTTTGCATTCTTTTATTTATTTATTTTTTTTTCTTTTAACCATTCTTTGCTTGGGTCCTTATCTTTCCATCATCAGTTGACGTAATTCTTAATTTCACCAATCACGTCTGTTACCAGTCCAGAGCTGGGCGCGTTCCTAGGTGCGTTCCTCGTTCCTTTCCGCTTTAGTTTGGCCGCGGCTAGCGCTACCAAACTAGCAATATAGGTGCCGGTATAGTATGTTGCCTACTTTTTGGATGTGGCCTACCGGTATTGTATGTGGCCTACCGGACTTTTATTTCGGTATGAACCTGTCTCTTAAGCTTTAATAGTTTGGGAGCGCTAACCATGGCCCAACTACAGCGGAACGCACATAGGAACGCACCGAGGACCGTGCCCAGGTCTGGTTACCACACAATCTACTATTCTTCCACCAACTG
>NC_134790.1:15364651-15369651 GCF_046742065.1 Oratosquilla oratoria
TCTTGACGATTCTCTAAATTGCTTGCAAACTGTTTGATGATCGTGTAAATGGCTACTGTACTCATTATCATCTTCAAGTATTCTCGAAAGCTTACTGTGATGAGCAGAAACATCAGAAAAAAAGTCTTTTGTAAAGAGAAAAAGGCAGCTTAGTCTTTCAGAAGCTTCCTTAGGAGAGTCTGCACTTGTCTCTTAGGCGGCCGCAACAGCAATCCATAAGCGACCGTTATTTAACGAAATCTATCGTTCAACAAGAGTCGAATGTGTCTTGTAACCAGCTTGGAAGATCTATAAACTATTTATTTATCTAAGTGATATTTCTAAGCAAACTAAGCTTTATGACTACGAATTCTATATTTTCGATTTGTTAGAATCTTGCGTTTTCGTAAGCTGAGTAACTGCGGCCGAAGCTGTCACCTTTGACTCTGTGCTTGTACTGTTGAGACAAGTCACAAACGGTCGCTGCTGGAGATCGTAGAGTAAAGCGGGACTCGAACCCACACCCAAGCGAATGCGAAACCCGCACGATTCCGATTACGTCACCAATAAAGCTCACATTTCCCATGTGGTGCTCCATCAAGTATGGTGTGATCTCAAAGGGTTATCACATTAGGCAGCTTCCGTAGACTTCACCAGCGCCGACAATTGAGAGTTCGTTTGAGTAAAAACGACTTCGGTTGCAATATTTGAATTTTCAAATCTCCAAATATCAAAACATCTTTCCGTCATTTGTAACAAAGATAAATAGTGAACTACGAGATTGTAAACCTACACGGATGTTAGACATACTGTTGAAATGTTCTTGGAGATGTCTAGATTTCTGTGAGCGAAGTCATGTTCTAGTCATTCAGATGGAGGTTGGAGGTAGGATGTTGAAGGAGGAATACCCCAGTGTGATGACCCTTTCCGAGGATAGTCTTCCAGAAACCAACGTTACACTGATTTTGCATCCGAGTGAGGAATGAGTATAGGAAAACGAGACTGAGGAAAAAAAGAAATTAACGCTTGAACCTTTGATTAAAAAAAATAAAAAAAAACGAACTTGAAAGCAAAATATATATATATATATAATAATGATAATAACTGTTATATAAAAATGGGAACCTGAAAAAAGAAAACTTGAAAAAAAAAGGAACACTGAAACTAAAGGCAAAAGAGAAGAAGAACAAGAAGAGAACCCTTCCCGTGCCGACAGTATTCGCAGGGAATACTGATGAGAATGCCCCTCAGCTCATAGTTGCAAATAAAACTTCTTTTGTGTGTGTGTATTCACCTCGGATCTGCTGCAGTCTCTGTCGAGACAGCCAGACACCACCCTACGGCAGTGAGCTCAGAGCTCCTTATTAGCCGATCTCTGGGTAGGTCTGAGACCACTCACACACCACACACCGGGACAGCAAGGTCACAACTCCTTGACTAACGTCCCGTACCTACTCGCTGCTAGGTGAACAGGGGCTACACGTGAAAGGAGACAAACCCAACTTATCTCCGCCTGACCGGGGAATCGAACCCCGGTTCTCTGGCTTGTGAGGCCAGTGCTTTACCAATCCGCCACCGAGCCGTGTGTGTGTGTGTGTACGTGCGTGTGTGAATAATGACTGTCCACTATAACCCGTCTACAATGGATGTCCATATCAGAAACAGATATAAAGGATTCACAAAATATACAAAGGATTATAAAGGCGGAGCATGCCGACAGGAGACCTTTTGGTTCATAACTAGGTTGGATGCGAAAAAATATATAATAATGATGAATAAATAGAAAATAGAATAAAAATGATAATAATATAAATAATAATAAATAAAATAAATAAATGCATATAGTTAAATAATAAACAAACAGGTAAATAGCAAATAATAATAAATTGACACATAAGTAATGATAAATAAAAATCAAGCAAATAATAAGCAGACAAATAATAACAAATAAATAATGATAACAAACAAACAAATAATATAATACAAACCCGGAGTAGGCTACTGCATAAGGAGCCTACGCCAGGAGGCACTGAGTATCTGCTGCTGAAGCCGTCATCTTTGCCTTATGGGGCCGGCAACAGTCACTGCTGGGGGTCGGAGAGGAGTCGGGGGACTCGAACCCACAAATAAGCGAATGCGAGAGCAGAACGCTTCCGATGACGTCACCAGTGCTCCCGAAGAGTCTTGGGCCCAGGATCTCGTCCTACTTTCCTCCTCCTTTACCTCCTCCTCCTTCTCCTAAACCTCCCTCTCCTCCTCTTCATCCTCCTTCTTCTCTTCCTCCACCTTCCTCTCCTCCTCTTAATCCTCCTCCTTCTTTTCTTCCTCCACCTCCCTCTCCTCCTTCTCCTCCACCTCCTTATCCTCCTCTTCTTCCTCCTCCTTCTCCTCCACCTCCTCCTACTCCTCTTCATCCTCCTGCTTCTCCACCTTCTCTTCCTCCACCTCCCTCTCCTCCTCTTCATCCTCCTTCTCCTTCACCTTCTCTTCCTCCACCTCCTTATCCTCTTCTTCTTCATCATCTTTCTCCTCCACCTTCTCCTCCTACTCCTCTTCCTCCTCCTTCTCCTCCATTACTTCCTCCTCCTCTTCGTTGTCCTCCCCCCTCCCCCTCCTCTTCCTCCTCCTCCCCTTCCTCTCCTCCTCTCCCCCCATTCCAACTCCCCCTCGAGCTCCCACTCCTCCTCCCCTTCCTTCTTTCCTCTCCTCCCCTCTTTCCCTTCTCCCCTCCTCTCCTCCACCTCTCCTCCCCTCCTCCTTTCTTCCTCTCCTCGCCCTCCTCTCTTCCCTCCTCTTCTCCTCCCCCTCCTCCATTCCCACTTCCCTTCGACCCCACTCCTCCCCTCCCTCCTCCTCTCCTCCACCTCCAACTCTCCTCCTCCTCCTCCTTTCCTCCTCTCCTCCCTCCTCTTCTCCTCCCCCTCCTCCATTCCAACGCCCCTTCGAGCCCACCCCTCCCTCCTCCTCTTCCTCCTCCTCCTCTTCCTCCTCCTCGTCCTCTGCACTGATTAATATTGGAGCGAGTCCTTCGCTCATCTGGCGGAATTGAGAGTCGAGTGTCGAGGACAGAGCGGCTGTCGTCGTGATGACGTCTCGCCAGCTGTCAGGCTTCCGGTCGGGCACCCGACTCATCATGGGAGACGGATGCACGCCCTTGACTGAAACGGATCTTGGGTATATCTGACGCACTAGGACTCACTTTAGTTATTCACCTATTTATTCATTTAATTTTCGTTTATTTAATTTTTTTATTAATTTATTTGCTTAGTTATTAATTTGTTTTTCATTTATTTATATTTCTTATTTAATCATTTATTTCTTTACTTTTTCAAAATTGATGAAAGTCGGGTCTACCCTTGGGTTTGGATTTAGAAATAACATTTTAGGCACAATTTTATATTATTTGCAAATCCGCTCTACATGTCTGGGTCTACATGCAGATTAGTATAATTTTTGTTTTATATATATATATATATTTTTTTTTTTAGAACAAACTATTCCAGCACCTATTCTTAGATTCTCATTGGTACGTATATATATAGGGGCAACATGGAACAAATCACTATAATCATATCTTTTAGATGCTCCGCGTAGCCGGATATGATTATGTGACACACACACACACACACACACACACACACACACACACACACACACACACACACACACATATATATATATATATATATATGTATATATATATATATATATACACGTATATATATGTGTATATATGTATATGTATGTTTGTATATATATATGTATATATATATATGTATACAACAGCATTTTGACACATTAATTTTCTTACTGAGATTTTCAATTTTTCTAACAATACATCTCATTTCAGGGGTGGGTGGGCATATACAAGCCTTCCATATTTTTCTTCCATTTTTAATTGGCGTTTCGACTTCAGGGAGTCATCTTCAGAATAGTATACACGAATTCTGAAGACGACTCCCTGAAATGAGATCTATTGTTTGAAAAATTGAAAATCTCAGTAACAAAATTAATCGGTGTCAAAATGCTGTTGTGTTTAACTCAGTGTGTATTAGTGAGAATCTGCGCCCGAAATATACAATATATAAAATACGAGTCCTTGGCCGCACCACGTTTCAATTTCTGCATGTTGGCCTCCTCGAGTCTCTCTTGATGTTGATGGCTTAAAATTAAAGTATATGGTCGATAAAAATGTATATATGTTCACTGGGACCCATTCAGTGTTGTACACACACACACACACACACATGTATATATATACATATATATATGTATATATATATATATACATATATATAACATGTATGTTTGCATGTATATAACAAGGAAAACATTGTAGTGGTGGCAGTTCAGGTGCGTGCGTGCGTGCGCGTTTGCGTGCCGACTTCCTATTTCAGCACTAAAAGTGAAGCGAGGAGAGTTAAGTGGAGGTCGTAATTCTACCTCTCAGCTCTCCAGACTTAAACACCCGGAAAGTCTTGTTCCCCCTGGAGCTCTCTGGAACAGACGAGAGCGACACTCTTACTCTTGAGAGCGCTGAAGAGAGCGCCTGGCCCAACTCTCCCTCGGCTCTTGAGTCCCTAAGAGCAGGTGACGTCATTTTGGCCACGTTTTCTTCCGGATGCTTCGGGTGCAGCCCGGGAGCTCTCTTTCCAGGCGATGTCGTTTTTGGAACAATGTTTCGATCGCTCAAGTTCCATTTATGTCCTTGATGAACCCTGAAGGAGGAAAATGGTTTACCAATAAAGAGTTCGTCCCCTAATAGTGCTATTCCTGGCCTAAAGGGGTTATCATATTAGGCTGTTTTTCCTCCAATCTCCAACTAATCGGTGGTTCCGCCCACCTCCAGAACCTTTATCCGCCGTAAAATCACCATGGCAGACTATTTTGTTTCCTCAACAAAAATACATAAAATACCATTTGATATGCCGGATGAAAATCGTTTTCCTCCAGCATATATTTCTTCCCGAAACCTGCGGACTGTTAAACCTGGTCCAAGTATCGAAGGAAAAATAAACCAG
>NC_134790.1:15374651-15384651 GCF_046742065.1 Oratosquilla oratoria
TGAAAGTGATGGCTAAATGTGCATTTAAAAAATAATAAATGCACAATTAGCCATCACTTTCAATGAAGTATGTATGTATATATATATATATATATATATATATATATATATATATATATATATAAAATCGTCAATCATGAATTGAGAATATACGCCAGGGTGGAAGCGTCGCTTCTCTCGTAATCAGCCATCAATCTGGGACCAAGCTCCCATGCAGCCACCTTGCCCTTTCCATAAGTCTTGTAGGAGTTCCCTTCGTCTTTTGCAGAGACAACCCTGTGAGTGGAATCATCATTTCTGAAGCGTGCCACGTGCCCACATGGCCGGAATTCACGTTCACGAATTATGTAGGTAAAACCCCAGTCATACCAAGCCTACGACTTGTTTCCGAGCACCTTCGACCGAAAATCAAGCGATCGGTCGGAGACGCAAAACCTATGCAAGGAATTGAAATGGAGAAAGTTAATGTGGTTGATAAGATGAAAATCTGTGTACTGGGGACTATACAGTATGTGTTGTAATATATCTATCAATTTATCTATTTATCTACCCTGTTACCGACTACCAGGGACTTCCAAAAACTACCTGCAACTGGCCGGTGGTTGGAAACAGGTCATAAGCTTGGTGTGACTGGATCCTAACCGGCGTAGACTAAGTCACGGAACAGTCTCTGGTTTGATGTATAGTCATTCCAGCAATAGTCATGATTCTTCCAAGGCACTTTGAATCAGACGTCGCGACGCCTCTACAGGTCAGCATTCAGTCAATACCTCCCATCAGTTCAGCAAGACAAGGATAACAAGTGTCCATCAAAATACGAAACAACCCCACTTGGCCACAGGGACACATGTACTAATTACAAAGGACCGAACTGGGAAGCTTTCGCTGAAGAGAGAGAAGAACACCTCGAGACGCTGAGGAGTATACCAATCATAGACATAGACACTGCTGTGCACACCCTCAATTCAGCCTTACAAAACACAAACAAGAAGTGCATTCCCTGAGGCAACAAAAGATCACACAATCCAAATTTCACACCAGAAATTCAAGGCGTCATCAAACACTGAGACACACTCAGAACATAACTGACCAAATACAAACAGTTAACACTGAGATCAACAAAAAATAGTAAATTGGCCAAAAACTTTGTCAATATAGTTAATCACAAAACAAACAACAAAATATTATACAGGACACTCAACAGCATTACGTTGTCCAACATCACGCTCTCACGCAGCGATCACCACCACAAGTGATACCACCCTCAAACAGACAACAAGGAAACACTCTTATTGATCATTTTGTACAGACAAGCCATTTCACTCTTTACCCCCAACGACTGACGCATCATCCGACGTAAGAAAGACTTCTCCACAGATCCAGACAACGCGCTCTTCATAGAGAACCAGACGAAGTATATAATCCAAAACCTTAAGCAATCATCCGCTTGTGGTCCGGACACCATAGTAATATCTACCTAAAACACCACGGACCACACGGAATACAGGCACTTACATTGCAAACTACAGCGCACCTAGACTCAACGCTCCTAAATCACTTGTAGATACAACATTCGGACACAACAAAGAAACAACCATTACGGCATACAAATAATATATACTCACAGTTTTGAATTATGCGAGCCCCGCATGGGCTTCTAACCTCATTGAGACCCACACAATACACTGCAGACTGTTCAGACCAAAGCCCTAAAGAGAATTACAACTCCTACAAACCATCTACACCATGAAACGAAAGTCAAGAATCACCTTGGCATGAAAGGCACACAAACACTCGCCGCAGCCTCCACAAACACAGCCCACCCTCTACGCCACATGGCAGAACATCCACACACGACAAGAAACGTCAGAACAACACCTACATACCTATATCACACACAAATACTCTCTTCTCTTCCTCCACAACCATCTGATACCCGTCTCCAGAAGCATATCAATAATCATATCGCTCACTGCTCCATCAGCAGATTGAAAGACTACACATTGCTGCATGCCAGACTCCCTGATATCCATCCCTCTGAATCCTCTCACCCTCGAGACGACAGAGTCCACCTGGCCAGGCTGCGGTGCTGCCACCAACCAGCCCTTCTAAATTATTATTATTATCATTATTATGATATTATTATTTTATTATTATTTTATTATCATCATTATCATCATCATCATCAATATCATCATCATCAATATCAATCATCATCATCATCAATAATTATTATTATTATAAGTTTCTTTTCAACTTTTTACTATTTCCCCACATTTTCTTTTTACTCCGCTTTGCATTCCTCCTTCTTATCTTCCTCTTTCTCCTGAAAACAAATCCTACTAATAACAATAATAATAATAGTTAATAATAGTCAAAATGACGGTAATAATGATGATAATGATAATGATTGTATCTATGATAATAATGATTTTAATAATGATTGTATTAATGATAATGGTTATAATAGTAATGATGATGATAATGATATTAATAGTAATAATGCTGATAATGATGAAAAAGTCGGCATGATACTAAGGTCCACTTTAGTGAGATAGTGCTCATTTCACTCACTGTTTATTTCCATAATACTGGAAATGTTTTAACCTCTTAATTCTATTATTCAAGATTAGAAAATAGGAAGACTGTTCTGTATGACTGACCGAAATCTTCAGCATCCCGTAGGTAAGATAAAGTGTAGAAAAACTCATCAAAGTTTTAACTTACAATTGGGTAAACTCCCAAAGTAACTTTCTTTTATGTCGGAAAGTTGATTATTTTATTTGTTTGTTTTAGGTTGTTTCAAAGTTTGCTTTCCACTTTATTACCACCGAGAAGAAGGTTATGTCTTCGGTCGCGTTTGTTCGTATGTGATGTTTGCAACTTTCCAGAAGAGGTTCTGAACGGAATTTTTTAATCAATTTTTTAAATCATTCTAATACTTTTATCTTATTATCATTATTATTGAATTATCTTTACTCTTTATATATATATTTATGTTTTATTTATTTTCATTTATCAATTTATCTGTTTATATCTACTTGCGTATTATTTGTTTATTAATTTAATTACTAATCTATTTATCTATCTATTCTTTATTAATTTGTCTAGGAGACAATATTTTAAAAATAAAATTATCCCAGATGAATATGATCTCATCTACCTCGTAAATTGGGTGTCTCATAAAATTAGACACAGTTGAGAGTTTCAGGGTCTGTCAAAAACCCGACTTTTTGTGTGTGCGCGTGTATTCACCTCGGATCTGCTGCAGCCTCTTTTCGAGACAGCCAGACACCACCCTACGGCAGTGAGCTCAGAGCTCATTATTAGCAGATCTCTGGGTAGGTCTGAGACCACACACACTCCACACACCAATGCAAGGTCACAACTCCTTGACTAACGTCCCGTACCTACTCGCTGCTAGGTGAACAGGGGCTACACGTGAAAGGAGTCATACCCAACTTATCTCCGCCCGGCCGGGGACTCGAACCCCGGTGCTCCGGCTTGTGAGGCCAGTGCTTGGTGTGTGTGTGTGTGTGTGTGTGCGTGTGTGTGTGCGTGTGTGAGTGAGTGAGTGAGTGAGTGAGTGATGGGAAAATGTCCAGGATGAATGAAATCACTAGAGACCAAGAGGACGTCTGAAACCTAAACGGAGAGTTACACCGCCAGAATATCCGCGAGATCCACGAGAGATAGCCGGGGAGTCGGAGGCTACGATAAGAGGCGGCCAGGATTCATAAAAAAAGACTTCAAAAGGATTCAACAAATGGAAGAAGGCTTTGCCCACACGCACAGGGTATTGCACGTACATACGCATGCACGCACACGCTCACATACACACGCGTGCACATAAACACACATACATACATGGGTGCGGGCGCGCGCGAGTGTATGCATACATACACACACACACACACACACACACACACACACACACACACACACACACACACATAAACACATACATACACATATACACGTGCGCACACACGTATTCGCACACACACGCATTAACACACACGCATTAACACACACATAAACATATAGATACACATACGCACACACGTATTCACACACACACGCATTAACACACGCACACACACATACATATACATAAGCACATGCACACATATACACACTACACACACGCGCGCGCACGCACACACACAAACACACACACACACACACACACACACACACACACACACACACACACACACACACACACACACACACACACACACACACACACACACACACACACATGAACACATACATACAGATAAACATACACACACACACACAGGCACACACGCACACACACACACACACAATATCCAAAAAGAAAAACAAAACGAATACATTTGTACACATATTCTCCCCTTTATGTTTGTGTGTTTGAATGTGTGTATGCGTGGATTGTACATTTGTGTACTTGCAACCATGCACTTCCTGTGTGTGTGTGTGTGTGCGTGCGTGCGTGCCCGCCAGCGCGTGTACGCTTATATGTTCGCGTGGGCCAAGTTACTTTATATGTAAATTTCGCGTTGATACAAATACACGTGTACCTTTATTTTGGTTTGTTTTAAGGTCACCCATACGCCCAGCACGCGTAACGCACAGACACACACACACACACACACACACACACACACACACACACACACACACACACACACACACACACACACACACACACACACACACACACACACCGGAACGCAATTGCATTTGTTGCAAATTAATTAAAAGTGCGAGACAGAGTCACGGGACATCGTAGATAAACACGACGACTCCCCCCCCCAGTGTTTATAATGTCACACATAACTCCCTGTGTTTACCAAAAGCCCCCCCACCCCACCCAAAAGCCCCCCCGAAGTAGACGTGCGTGGTTGAATAGGCCCGTGCGTGCCAAATGTAACATTAATGACAAACTAATTGCCTCAGCCATTACCGCGTCCTCTGATGTTATCAGAAGATCCATCTCGCCCTCTGGGTCATGCTTCCTCCCCCCCCCCTCCCCCTCCCCCCGGTGACTGAATAACCCCCCTCACACCCTCCTCCCTCCCCCTCCACCCGGCACCTCCTTCGGGGGGAGGAGATGTTGAGGGTTTCTTCTGGAAGAACATGAAGAGATCTGGACGATCTGGACAAGGAGGAGACTCTTCGTAAGTTCCTGGCGGACTCTTCGAGTCCTCTGGAGGGTCTGCAGAAACGCTTTTTGTCTGTGACACCTTCGGACGGGGCCGTTCGTGGGGTCGTGTCCTCGCCTGACATCCTTACCCCGTCCCTCCTCCCCCCCCTCTCTCTCTCTCTCTCTCTCTCTCTCTCTCTCTCTCTCTCTCTCTCTCTCTCTCTCTCTCTCTCTCTCTCTCTCTCTCTCTCTCTCTCTCTCTCTCTCTCTCTCTCTCTCTCTCTCTCTCTCTCTCTCTCTCTCTCTCTCTCTCTCTCTCTCTCTCTCTCTCTCTCTCTCTCTCTCTCTCTCGCTTTCTCTATCCACCTTTATTTCCCCCTTTATCTCTCTCTCTCTCTCTCTCTCCACCTTTATTTCCCCCTTTATCTCTCTCTCTCTCCCTCTCTCTTTCTCTCTCTCTATATCTCTCTATGTATGTCTTCACCTCCCTCCCCCGCCCTCTCTCCCACCCGACTTCCCTACCTCCCTTCTCATTACGTCATTCCTTCACTCATTTTCACTCCCTCGTCTTCCTTTCCTCTTTCCCTCCCACTCTGCCTCCTTTTCTCACTCCTTCCTTCCTTCCTTCACTCCTGCTACAGGAGGAAGCGTGAGCGACTGCACCTTGAGGTTCTTAGTGTATTCTCCTCCCCTTCCCCCCTTCCCCTCCCCCCTTCCCCCCTTCCCCCTCGTCGCGTCATGTCGCGACTTCCCGTCCCGATTGAGTGTGGAGGATGCTTTGTTTCATCCGGTATCATCGGTGTAATCATCTTCCTATCGTCTGCTGTTTTCTGTCTTTTCTCGCTACTATTTACATCTGTTGTTTGCAGACGACACTGCGCTTGTGGCAGGGTCAGAGGAGGGATTGAGGAAGCTGGTGGCAGAGTTTGGGAGAGTATGTGATAGAAGAAAGCTAAAGATAAATGTGGGTAAAAGTAAGGTGATGAGATGTACAAGGGGTGAAAGTGGCAGTAGACTGGAAGTGAACATTAAGGGAGAGCGACTGGAGGAAGTGGATAGTTTTAGATACTTGGGTGCAAGTGTAGCAGGAAAAGGTGGAGTGAAGGTGGAGGTAGAATGTAGATTGAGAGAAGCGAGTAAATGCCTTGGTGGTTTAAAGAGTGTAATGAGAAATAGACATTTGGGAATGGATGCGAAGAGGAGACTGTATGAAGGAGTGATTGTGCCAACAGCATTGTATGGGGCAGAAACGTGGAACATAAGAGAAGAAGAGAGAAGGAGTTTGAATGTGTTTGAGATGAGGTGTCTGAGAAGTATGGTGGGGGTTACTAGGCTGGATAGAGTGAGAAATGAGGAGGTGAGGAGGAGAACAGGGGTGAAAAAGGATTTGGGAGATAGGGTTGATGAAAGAATATTAGGATGGTTTGGACACATGGAAAGAATGAGTGAAGAAAGACTAGTAAAAGAGGTATGGAAGGCAGATGTGGAGGGAGTGAACATGAGGGGACGTCCTAGGATGAGGTGGATGGATGGGGTGAAGGGGGCTTTGGGGAAGAGGGGAATGTCTGTTGAGGAAGGAAGGGAGAGGACGGAAGACAGAGGTGAGTGGAGAATGGTTGTATATGGATGATGTTGTGACTGCATGAGGAGGAATGGGCGGGGGGGTGGGGGTGGGGTAGTATGTGTGAGTAAATTTTGACGCAGCCCGAAGGGATTTCTCCCCGTCCTCTCCTTATATGCAAAGGGGGACGGAGAGGGGGGGTCGCCGATTAAATGAAGCGGCCTTGCTGTGGATGTACTGTGTCTTGCGACACTGCTTCTGACCCAGGGCGGTGGGCAGGGTGCAGGGATGACCCGTCATCCAGGAGGTGCTCAGATGAGAGGAAGGGTGGGAGGGGTGTGGAGTGTATTTAGGATGAAATGGGTGGGAGTGTTTTTTATGCCTTTCCCTTTTTGGCTACCTCCCTTGGAAGGGGGAAAAAGCCTTGGTATATGTATGTATATGTATGTATATATATATATATATATATATATATATATATATATATATATATATATATACATATAAATACATATATATATATATATATATATATAGTGTATATATATATTATATATATATATATATATATATATATATATATTTTTTTTTTTTTTTTTTTTTTTTTTTTCCTTCAGATTTTCAAGTCTTCTAACTATAAACTTGACTTCTGTAAGGTCGGTATCGCCCGTCCGAAGGACTTAAGCCAAACTCAGGAGAAAATTAAGAAGTTTAATTGTGTTTTACGTTTCGTACACTATGTACATTTTCTAAAGGAGTGACAAAAGCTCAGAATCCAGGGTCTTACATACAAAAAGGAGGAAACAGGTATTAGAGTTACAACAAGCAGAAATAAGAGGGACACAGTTCAGCCAATCAGGCGCATCGATGCCGTGGATGCATCGACCAATCAGGAGCGTTGATGTCAGGAGCCTGGGGCTGTGACGTCATCAGTCGCGTTGGGTTCCTCATCGAGAAAATATCTCTTCACGCAGACGGGATAACCGTGATTTTTTGTGTCTAGGGATGGTGGTACAAAGAGAAGATTTCCGTGTCATCAACAAACCAGCCATCTACGCCTTCGGAGGAATGAAAGTGACATTATGTACAGAAGTGTCAATAGTCAGACAACTTGAAAAAAAAAATCTCCATAAGATCATCGATGCAAACATTGCTGTTTTCTTCAATGAAATCTGTCTACGGGAAAACCTGCTGCCGATGTGTACGTATATATATATTATATATATATGTATATATATATATATATATATATATATATACACATATTTATATAATGTGTGTATATATATATATGTGTATATGTATATTTGTATGTATATACACCCTTTCCCCCATATAAAGGGGATGGCCAGCGCCTATCCTTCACCCATACCACACCCAAGCAGCACACAATTGTCCTTGTCTTACCTTCTTACCATCCCTGTTCCTCGCCCACCGATTGGTTCAGACGCAATGCAGCAAGACACAGCACCTCCACAGCAGGTCCCGACAGCCGAAGCTAGTCTATCCTACACCTTCATTAAATGGCGACCCTCCGTAATCGTCCACTTAGCGAAGCTACAGACTTCCTACATACCTATCCGCGGCACATCCAAATTGCTTCTGCCTGATCATAGATCAAGTCAGTTGGACCATAGAATAGGTAAATATTCAAAGAGGTATTTACTGTTGCAGTAATAAATTTACAGAAATACAACTAAAATACAATAAACGGAAGGTACCTGCTGTAGAGAGCAAAACAAACTGACTGACTAAAATCACAATCAAAAATATTAATCTAAATTAAAATCAGGTTGTGTGTACAGGAAGAACCAATCGTTCGCCTAGTATCAGAACCGTTCTAGATAAGATAGACAACAGAGTTGGTGTTAGAGAGAAAGAGAGAGAGAGAGGGAGTGTGTGTGTGTGTGTGTGTGTGTGTGTGTGTGTGTGTGTGTGTGTGTGTGTGTGTGAGGTGGAGCCGTGAGAGCGGGTATTGTCAGTGATGGATGGCGATCATCAAAGCTGTCTATCGTCACGCCAACTATTAGGCTGATTGCAGGGAGCTGCTCTTTATTGGAAAAGTTTCATTCCGTCGGTAGTGGTGGTGTAATTTTTCTTTTTTTGTCTTCTCTCTCGATACGTATCGCCCTGCAATGGCTGCAGTGCGACAGATATGTTTTCAGGCCAATTACAGAAGGAAACGGTGGTTTTGTTTCACTATCTCTCTCTCTCTCTCTCTCTCTAGATAGTATTTATCCTAGGGTATTGCTTTTTTGGAGACGTCCCCCACTTCAGCCGTTGTAATACCTATAAGTGAAGGCAACTGTACAGCGAGATATATTTCCTTTTATAATTACATACATACGCACATATATAGATATACATATATATACATGAATATATACATATTATATATGTACATGCATATATATGCATATATGCACATACATACACAGACATGCATATATACACAGGTACATACATATATGCATACATACATGCATCAAAAGCCCTTTCCCCCCTTATAAGGGGGTAGCCAAGTAAAAGCACACACACACCCTTCACCCATAGCGCACCCACCCATTGGTTGTCCCTCCCACCCTAGCACCTAGTGGATGAAGGTTCAATCCGTCTCCCCCTCTACGGTTGCTCGGGTCGGAAGCAGTGCAGCAAGACGTAGCACCTCTACAGAAGTGCCCGAGAGCTGAGGCTGGTTTACCCCCACAGCTTCATTAGACGATGACCCTCCTCTCATCAATTCAAAGGATACACGGAACAGACAAAAAGAACGTCCCTTTGGACCGTAACATTTATTCGTTTATTTACAATCATTCTCCATTCACTCTTATCTTTTGCATTCACACTCTTCCTTGCTCGACAGACACTCATCTTACTGCGCGCCTGTTGGCGTACATTCTTCACCTCCTTCTTCATACACATTACTAATTACAGATAACAGACTGATCTTCGTAAAGTTACTCTATTCGTAATTTCCCTCTGTTCCCTTACTATATATGCACTCCTCCAAATCACTTGAGTCTACTGGGACACTTTCTTCTCGTAAGTAAACATCAAACGACCTCACTAGTCATTCCAGTGTAACTATTCTTCATGAAACTCCCCACGTGACAACCATCTAGTTCTATTTTTCATTTTCGTCTCTTTTAATGTTCTCTGTGTCTCTTCTATTACTACAACTATAGTTCTCTCTCATCACAGTCATTTCTCCCACGATTGAAGCCTCGCTATCCTTCTCTATATTCAACAATTTCCTGAAATCCTCTACCTTGCCGCCTTCACTTCCATTAGCATCTGTTCTTTTG
>NC_134790.1:15389651-15392151 GCF_046742065.1 Oratosquilla oratoria
ACCGTTCTTTCAGTGATGACAGGTTTAGTGCATTTAATGTGCCTTTATCCGTTTTAACTTGGAGGCTGCGAACCAAATTGGTCGCCGCTCTCTTTATCCTCTCGACCTTACCACTGCTGCATGTCCTCGTCTAGGTCGGATCAGTCGTTCTGTGACTTTTTTAACCATATCGTCTATTTTGTAAAATGATAATAATAATAATAATAATAAATAAATAAATGTGTTCGACAATAGTCTGGATGTGTGTGTGTTTGTGTGTGTGTGTGATTCACCACGGTCTTGGTTCACGTGTTGAACTAGTGATTGGCAGATTTTACCCTCCTGGATGAGCGCTCAGAGCACTGAATTAACAGTCGAGCGCAGTACCACTACACTAGCAAGCCGGTATGTATATATGTGTGTGTATGCGTGTGTGTGTCTGTGTGCGTGCTTGTGTGCTTGTAGGTGTGCATGTGGAAATGTCTGTGCGTGTGTGTGTGTGTGTGTGTTGAGAGAGACACGCATCTACAGTATATGTGATCATTATCTACTTTTTAGGTGGAAAAACATATAAACTCTTCTGAACTCAAGAATATGATGATAAACAAGGTTAGCGGAGTAGAAAAACGAAGAATTGAATACAAAACATGAGATTCTTCAAGTCATGTGTAACAGATCTAAAGTCTCGGAGGAGGAGGAGGTGGAAGAGGATGAAGATGAAGAGGAGGAAGAAGATGAAAGAAGAGGAGGTGGAAGAGGAGGAGAATGAAGAGGAAGAAGGTGAAAGAAGAGGAGGAAGAAGAGGAAAAGAGGAAGAGCAGGAGAAAGAAAAGGAAGGGAAGAAGAAGAAGAGAAGGAAGAGGAAGAAGAAGAGGAGGAATAGGAAGAGAAGGAGGGGAGGAGGTGGAAGAGGATGAGAATGAAGAGGAGGAGGAGAAAGAAGGTATAAGAAGAGGAGGAAATACAGGAGGAGGAGGAAGAAGAGGAAAAGCAGGAGGAGAAGGCAAGGGAGGAGGAATAGCAGGAGGAAGAAGAGGAGAAGTAATAGGAGGAGGAGGAGCAAAGGAAACAATTTTGATTTTGGAAGAAGGAACCAAAGCAAGTTTCTCTTCTTAATTCCTCAAATCTTATATTTATTTTCCGACCCCATTCCAGGGCCCTCACATGGAAGGGGGGGGGGCTAGGGGGGATATATGCCCCCCTGGGGTGGCACATTTAGGGGGGGCGGCAATTCCAGTCTGAACATGCCGCCCACAAGGCTTGACAAAATAATTATAATAAAAAAAGGTCAAGGGCGCCCTGAATATTTTACCGTAATATACGAATTTTGAGTTAGAATCAACGAGATATTACATTTTTTTCCTTTATCTTTTCTGCAATAGGGACATTAAATAAAAATGTTTAAAATCGGTTTAATTATTTCGCAAGCCAATAGCTATGATAGGCAGTAAGGAATGGGGGAGATGGGAAGCGGTGATGGGGGGTGGGGGGAGGGGTGGGTGTCACCGAGAAGTTTGTCCCGGGGCGGCACTTAGGCATGTAAGGGCTCTGCTCCCATGCCCACACCCACCCATCCACGGAGATATAAGTATCCTTGCCTTGAATTTTTTTTTTTTTTTTTTTTTTTTTTAATTCTCCATTCTTTTAAGAAAAGGGAGTTCTCGCTCATGTCCCATCTCCATTGACAACCCACCCACACTTTCCTCCCCTTTGTAATACTCCTCTTACTATATTCCACATTCCTCTCGGAATTCCCTCCTTACTCAACCACCGCTATCCACATTCTCCACCTTCATCGCCTTCCTCCTGAAATAATGAAGCCACTGCATCTTATTTTGAGAGAATGGACATCTGTGCCCCCGTTTTTTCTCCGTCTTTCAAAAGACGAACCTCCTTTCGTAGCAGCGTTCATACCAAACACCTCCTTCTACATAGCAGCCTCACCCTCCCGCAGCTGAAGACACCAAGCCTCACATATCTACAAGACACTTCCATAAAACAACACTCACTTCCTATCTTCCTTCATAGCCCCATTACTTTCTTCGAATATCTTCCTTAGCTTCTCCACATCCCTTCATCTTCCTCCCCCCTCTCCCTCCTCTTCCCCTCACCTTTCCTCCTCCACTTCTTCCTCTGCCTCCTCCTTCCCTCCTTCCTTCCCTTACTCCTCTGCTCCCTCTTTCTCTTCTTCCTCTTCTTCCTCCTCTGCCTCCTCTGCCTAACCGACCTCCTTCTATGATTTTTCCTTCTTTTCCTCCATCCCTTCCTCCTTTGCCTCCTTCCCTTTCTTCTTCTCGTCCTCCTCTGCTTCCTCCTCCTTCCCCTCCCCCTTCTCGTCGTCCTCTGCCTCCTCCTGCCTTCTTCCCCTCCTCCTTCTTCCCCTTCTCTACCTCATCCTCCTGCCTTCTTCTCATTCTCTTCCTCATTTGCCCTCCTCCTCTTTGCTTCTCCTCCTCCTCCTCTTCCTCCTCCTCCTCTTCCTCCTCCTCCTCTTCCTCCTCCTCCTCCTCCTCTTCCTCCT
>NC_134790.1:15397151-15452151 GCF_046742065.1 Oratosquilla oratoria
TTGAAAAAGCATACCTGCGAAACTAGTCAGGAATAAACTCAGACTAAGACTCCTGTGTTTCCTACTCCACTTACGTCAACCTGTCAGAATGTTTCAACAATACATACATACATATATGCAGCCATGCATACAAACATACATACATAGATACATACAAACATACATAGATACATACAAACATACATACATACATACATACATACATACATAAATACAGCATACCAATAGGCTTTTTACCACTTACAAAAGGGCGACCAAGTCAAAACAGACACCCATCCCCCCCCCCCCATCTAAGAACCCATTCGTCGTCCCTCTCATCGTTGGGTCATCCCTGATTCCAGCCACATTGCTCCAGTCATGTGCAATAATCATGTATACACATGTATACTTATATATCATATATACATATATATATATACACACGGTATATAATCATATATACACATATATGTATGTATGTGTATACATATAGCTTTAGAGCAGCTATTCCCAACCTTTTCCATGCATACAAACATACAAACATACATACATACATACATACAAACATACATACATACATACGTACATACATACATAACCTGTTGTCATGTCTAAGCAGTCCAATACCCCTATCTTGTTATTAGAAGGATAAAAGAAAGGGATGATTTGTTGTCTTGATTCCTTAGAACTGAAATAAATTGACAATGTTTGTTTGTAGAAGAAATAGGAACACCTTAGAAAAATAAAATAGCATGGAAAAAGTCAAATATGCACAACTGGGTCATCAATGATACATATATTAATGTGATTTTTGTGTAAATCACTACCCAGCACCCCCAGTTTGGGAAACGCTGCATTAGAGTAATATTTTGACCAAGAAGAGGAACTGTTAATAACCATAAAAGAAAAGAAAAAGAAATACGTATATGATTGACAGAACCTTGAGCTCCTTCGCCTTGAAGGACGACTTGAAGACTTCCACTTTAGTATTTGCTGCCACAAGTCCTCCTCCTCCTCCTCCTCTCTCTTCCTCCTCCTCCCTCTTCCTCCTCCTGCATCCTCTTTGATTCTCGATATCAGAGAAGGAAAGCCCGCGGCACTTACCCGAACTGACGGGACCCTGAGGGCTTCGAGGTTCCTTTGGAGATCCTCCTCCTCCTCCTCCTCCTTCTCCTCCTCCTCCTCCACGTCTCGGACTCCTCCTCAAGGAGGACAGCAAAGGCCCTGATCCCTGATGCTTCGGAGCGTTTAACCAGGGTTTCTCCCCCCCCTTCCCCCTTTCTCCCCCCTTCCCTCTTTCTCTTCCCGTCTCCCCTCACCCCTCTCTCTCTCTCTCTCTCTCTCTCTCTCTCTCTCTCTCTCTCTCTCTCTCTCTCTCTCTCTCTCTCTCTCTCTCTCTCTCTCTCTCTCTCTCTCTCTCTCTCTCTCTCTCTCTCTCTCTCTCTCTCTCTATTCTGTTTATTATGTAACTATACCTATGCATTTATTTATTTTATTTATTATTTACATTACTATAGTTTTTATCTATTAATTCATTTATTTATCATTATTATGATTTTTTTCGCATCCGACCTAGATATGGACTAAAAGGTCTCCTGTCGGCATGCTCCGCCTTTGTAATCCTTTGTAATCCTTATCTATTTATCTATCTACCTCTCGCAGGCTGCCTCCCTTGACATTTTTCTTTTTTCCTTTTTATTTTCTACTTCTATCCCTCTTTCTTCCTCTCCTCCTATCCATCTCTCTCTCTCTCTCTCTCTCTCTCTCTCTCTCTCTCTCTCTCTCTCTCTCTCTCTCTCTCTATGTATCTATTTCTATCTACCTTTCGAAGGCTGTCTCCTTAGATATTTTTCCTTCTTATTTTCTACTTCTATCCCTCTTTCTTCCTCCTCTTATCCATCTCTCTTTCTCGCTCTCGCTCTCTCTCTCTATCGATCTATCTTTCTACCTCTCGTAGGCCGTTTCTCTTGATATTTTTCTTTTTTCCATTTTATTTTCTACTTCTATCCCTCATTCTTCCTCTCTTCTTGTCCATCTCTCTCTCTCTTTCTCTCTCTCTCTTTCTCTTTCTCTCTTTCTCTCTTTCTCTCTCCCTCTTTCCTTTCCCCACCTGCCATTACTGTGCGCATTACGTTACTCTTCTCGACGTTGAGATCTATCGCTGAAGGCGCTCAGCCAGCCAGCCGTCTGTGTGCTTCGCTCGTCTGGATTTAAGTCCTCAGGCATCGACGTCGCGTCGGTGGCTCTGACGCGTCAAATCGTCGTCGTCGTCGTCGTCATTGTCATCACCGCCCTCGTCATCAGTCGATCGGTGAGAAATAAGAGAAAAATATGAAGAGGAAGAGGAGAAGTGTGAAGAGAAAGGGAAGGTAATAGGAAGACATGAGAATGCGAAAGGGAGGAAGAGAAGGAAAGAAAGCTAAAGAAAGAGAAGATGTATGAAAAAGAAAAAAAGGAAAGGGAGAAATACAGGAAGAAGAAAAAAGGGACAAAAATAATAGGAAATTATACTGAAACGAAAAAATATAAGTATGATGCAAAAAGGTAGAAAAAGGAGGGAAATTTTAAGAAGATCTCAACAATAAAGATCATTGTGATGATTTTGTTGTAGTTAATGTTATGGTGGTGGTAATAGTGATGTTCGGAATGATGGTGATGGTACTAGTATCTATGGTAGTGATGATGGAGTTACAGGTACTCATAATGGCGGTGTTGGTAGTGGCAGTGGTGATAGTAGTAGTAGTAGTAGTAGTGGTGATGTTGGCAGTGCTGGTACTGACTATAGTGGTGGTGATGACGGTGTTATCTCATGGTGGTGTTGGTGGTGATGATAGTGATGATGGCTTTGTTGGTCATGGACGAGAACGACGACGACGACGACAGCGACGATTTCCATAACAACGACGCGTTCGTCCATCTCCCACTGATCTCAACCAAAACTTAGCAACACATTTTTCAGTGTCATTTCACTCGTGGACCTTTGCTTCTACTTTCCTCCACATCCTCTTCACCGTCCACCCAGCCACTCCACGGGTAAATGGGGAAAGAAAACTCCACGTTACATCACACGCACACACACACACACACACACACACACACACACACACACACACACACACACACACACACACACACACGACTCGATGGCACAGTTGGTAGAGTTCCCGGCCGCCACTACGGCGGTCTGGGTTCGAATCCCACCCAGGGCTGAAATAATTTCAGTATCGCTGCGCTGCGAGTCGTTACTCCAACTCTCGTGGGCGGGGAGTTGGGTTTGTGTGTGCGTGTAAGGTCACAGCATTACCCATAGATCGATCATGACACATATGAACTCTGAGCTCCCATCCGGGAGGGAAATAGCTGTCGATCACGAGTCCAAGACGTGATCCAAGACCATGGTGAATCACACACACACACACACACACACACACACACACACACACACACACACACACACACACACACACACACACACACACACACACACACACACACACACAGTGGCACAGTTGGTAGAGCGCTGAACTGGGAAGCAGAAGTGCTCCCAGTAGCCAGTTCGAATCCTGCCCAGGGCCGAAATTATTTCGGTATCGCTGTGCCTCGGGTCGTTACTCTGACTCTCGTGGGCGGGGAGTTGGGTGTGTGTGTGTGTGTGTGTGCAAGGTCATAGCATTACCCATAGATCGGACCTACGAGCTCTGAGCTCTCTTCCAGGAGGGAAATAGCTGTCGATCACGAGTCCAACACGTGATCCAAAGACCAAGTGAATACACACACACACACACACACACAAACGTCAACCCAGTTGAGTATTCTTCCCCTCATGGACACCATGGGCTGGTCTGTTTCTGTCTGCAACCCCTCCCCACCCACATATACACATCACCACCACTCCACCCCCCTCACCCTCTCACCCCTCACCTATCCCCCCAACCCCCCCTCCTTCTATCCACCCATCCCTTTATTCTTGATTTATGGTTTTACATGATTTTCTGATGAATCCGGATGTTCCAGCTCTTTGTGTGTGTGTGTGTGTGTGTGTGTGAGTGTGTACGTGTTTGTGTGTGCGTATGTGTGTGTGTTGATTAGGAAGCCATGTAGAATTATTCACCGAAGCAAGGAAATATTTACAAGGTTCGATGAAGGACACCAAGGCTGAGCAACGCAGAAGAGCGAAGAACCAGCTACATCAAGATCAAGTTTCGTTCTGTTCTGTATATATTTTTCATATTCATTTATTTACTTTTTATTTGTTAATTTATTTATTCATTCATTTACGTATTTATTATTTATTTATTTATTTATATATTTATTCTTTGTGTTCTACAAAGCTTCTAGCTTTCTGTATTCTCCGTGTACAACCACAAGGAATATAGAATCTAGGCAGTGACGTCACAAAGAGTTTCGGTTAACGTCGACCATTCAATCTAGAAATGTATTCTAGAAATTCGTCCTAATTATTTTCAATTTTTTCAATTTCGTGTTTCCTTCCGTCATTTGCCACGTGGGAGTCGAGTCCTGTGATCAAACAGAAATACTTATTTCTCTTTTACTTTTTTCTTTTTATTTTATTCCGTTTTAGTGTAGATAGAAAAGATCATAATGCTCCAGCGTATATCTGGTTCGGACGAGCTGTGTTTTTGCTTTAATGTAAAATAAAAATAGGCCGATATTGGATTTTTTTAAAACCAGGAATTCAAAATTATGCATGGCAATGGCATCGTCGTGTTGAAAGAGATAGTTAAGTTCAAATAGGCTTATATGTGTATACATATATATATATATATATATATATATGTATATATATATATATATGCGTGAGTAACCACCTGGAAATATAAACTAACGAAGCAAAGCGCTTTCGTATAATTACACCTTTAGTGCTAATACAAAAAAAGGAATTATAGCATTGAAGATGTAATTATACGAAAGCACTCTGCCTTGTTAGTATATTTTTCCTGTTGGTTATTCGCGCATTTGTGAACATACGTTCTTAATGTTTTAATTGCATATATATATATATATATATATATATATATATATATGTATACAGTATATATATATGTATATATGTATATATGTGTATATATATATATGTATGTATATATATATGTATATGTATATATATATATGTATATATATACGTATGTATATATATGTATATATGTACATATATATGTATATATGTATATATATATAATATTTGTGTGTGTAATGTTATTTTTCACAGGTAGCCTAATTAGAATCGTGCATTCGAAAGATATGGTCATGTTGCAAAACGCATAAAATTCTTGTGATAATACATACATATACCAAGGCTTTTTCCCCCTTACAAGGGAGGTAGCCAAAAAGGAAAAGGCATAAAATCATTCCCACCCATTCCATCCCTGAATACACTCCACACCCCTCCACCCTCCCTCTCATCTTAGCACCTCCTGGATGACGGGTCATCCCTGCACTTTGTCCACTGCCCTGGGTCAGAAGCAGTTGTGATAATAGTAAACAAAAAAACAACAACACTGATACCATACACTGAAATGCCTACCATTTCATTCAGCAGTTGACTATAACATCACCATACCATAGCACACTATAAGCTATACCCATAATCTCCCTACCTGACCATACGTTACACCCTACGCCACTCTATTCGTCATCATTCTGAAGGAACCTTTTTCTCAAACACCATTTTCCAGAAGATGAGAGGCCACATCCCTGAGGCAGCGGTGGATCCAGGCTCAAAATTTGGGGGAGGGGGGGCTAACCTGAATTCTGGAAATGTAGATGACACTTTGGGGGTGACTAACCTGAATTTTGTAAATATAGATGACGAGTACGATGGTTTTGAGTATAAATTGAAGTGTATGTTCTCACCTTAATTTCTTTCAAAATACTGGGCAAAAGTAATATTTGATTTTAAATTTCTAAAGATTGCCCCTCAATGATGTGTTGAATATACTTCCAATGATTCACAATGAAGAAAAAAAATCTGCCACTGTATTACTGCGTTCTGCCACGTAGGTAGGTTTCACGGCCTCTGCAATGAGGTAAGGAAAGAACAAATTTGTGTGTGTGTGGGGGGGGGTTCAGCCCCCCCCCGCTCTCTCTCTCTCTCTCTCTCTCTCTCTCTCTCTCTCTCTCTCTCTCTCTCTCTCTCTCTCTCTCTCTCTCTCTCTCTCTCTCTCTCTCTCTCTCTCTCTCTCTCTCTCTCTCTCTCTCTCTCTCTCTCTCTCTCTCTCTCTCTCTCTCTCTCTCCATACCACTGCCCTGAGGTTCTGAAAGGAGTTTGAGCAGATAACCAAGGATCACTGAGATTCCTTTGTAAACGAGGCACTTGCAATGTTTTTCGAGATTGTTGGCTTCTGTAAAGACTTCTGTATTTAGGCGCTACTTCTCTCTTTTCTGCTCTCTTTCCTTTCTGATCCAATACTTAAATCTTCCTTTACCATCTGTGTTTCGTTCTGCTTGGGGTAGAATGTAGATTTCATAAAGCTTTATGTGTAAATTACCAATCAGTAGAAAACGGTGTGTTAGTTTAGTTCTCACTCTCTATCTCTCCTCCTCTCTCCCTCTTCCTTTTTCATATATATATATATATATATATATATATGTATATATATATATATATGTATATATATATATATATATGTACAACACTGAATGGATCCCAGTGAACAGATTTACATTTATCAACCATAAATCACTTTAATTCTAACCCATCAACATCAAGAACCTCGAGGAGGCATATATGCAGAAATTGAAACGTGGTACATCCAAGGACTCGAACCTCCGCTAGCACGTGACAAGTGATAGTGACTTAACCGATTGCGCCATCAAGAGATAAAGATGCCACCCCTTACTCCCCCCATCATCCCCCATTATCCCCTCCCCCATCTCCACAATATATATATGTATATATATATATATATTATATATATATATATATATATATATATATATATATATATATATATATATATATATATCCTTGCATGAACCCTGATTCTGCTGGAGGCCGGGGGGGGGGGGAAAGGTTTTGGAAAAGATCTGGGAACTTTTTTACGCTAAGCTGAAGCTTCAGAGTTTCTGGAAGACAACGTCCACTCCCCCTCCCGCCCCAACAATGGAGGTTCTCCTCGGCTTGGGAAATGCCGCTCCCGGCTGAAAAGCTTTTGGGAGTGCCGGGAAAGAGTCTTCAATGGCCATAGTGTCTTCGCCGTCTTCCTCAAAAAAAAGAAAAAAAAAAAAAAAAAGTTCAAAACTGTTTGTTGTGGAGGCGACAGTTTCATTGTACTCCGCGGAAGAGATGGGTCCGTATCGAACAGTGCTTATCTCCTCCTCCTCTTCCTCCTCCTCTTCCTCCTCCTCCACTTACCCCTCCTCCACTTTCTCCTTCGCTTCCTACTCCTCCTACCCATCCTCCACTTTCCCCTCCTCCACTTCCTCCTCCTCCTAAAAAAAAAAAAATCCTCCTCCCCTTCCCCTCCCCATCCCACCCCCTCCCCTTCCACTTCCCCTCTCCTTTGTCCTCCCCTTCCCTTTCCCTCTTCCCTTCCTTTCATTTTGCTTCCCCTCCCTATCCCTCATCCCCTCACCCCACTCTCCCCTTCCCTCATCCTACTCCCCACACTCCTCATCCTCATACCCCTCCTCTTTCCATTCCTATTCCTCCCACTCCTCTTCCTCTCAATCTACCGCCTCCTCGTCGATGTCATTCCCACGAAGGGAACGAAACACATGGACAAAAGTGGGCTTATCTCCATGGAAACCTTCCCTTTCTTCCCTTGCGAGCTCCTCCTGTCGGCAGGGTCCTCCTCCTCCTCCTCCTCCTCCTCCTCCTCCTCCTCCTCCTCCTCCTCCTCCTCCTTCGTCTACACCTCCCTCAGGATCGGACCGTCCCTGACGCTGCACCAGAGTGCCTCCGGCCCCGTTGGACTTTTCGTCTCTGTCGTTATTCCACAGGCTGAGGAACTTCTTTCTTGCCCTGAACTCCCTCCCTCCCTCCCCCTCGATCTCGACCCCAACACAGGATCCTTCCTCCTCCACTTTTCCTCTCCTCCTCCCCTCCTCCTCCTCTCCTCCTCCTCTCCTCCTCCTCCTCCTCCCTTCCTCCTCCCCTCCTCCCCTCCTCCTCCTCTCCTCCTCCTCCCCTCCTCCTCCCTTCCTCCTCCTCCTCCCCTCCTCCTCTCCTCCCCTCCTCCTCCTCCTCTTCCTCCTCTTCCTCCTCCTCCTCTTCCTCCTCTCCTCCTTCTTTTTCTTCTTCTACTTCCTCTTCTTTTTCTTCATTTTCTTTTTTTTTTACTTCTACTTCCTCTTCTTTTTTCTTCTTTTTTCTTCTGTTTACTTCTTCCTCACCTTCTACTTTCTCTTTTTATTTTCCTTCTTTTTACTTCTTCCTCTTTTTTCTTCTTCCTCGTTTTCCTCTTCTCCATCTTCTTTTTCTTCTTCTTCATTTTCTTCTTTTTCCTCTTCCTATTCCTCTTTCTCTTTTACAATTTTCCTTTTGTTTTTTTCTTCTTCAAAGGGAACTTCTGCGCCAGCTTCTCATCGTGGCGCCATTGACCCTCTTTATCATCGGCATCACCCATCACCATCATCGCCAGACTGGTGTCTGCCCCAGAAGGTCCTCTTCTGTTAGGAGGAGGAGGAGGAGGAGGAGGAGGAGGAGGAGGCCGAATCTATAAAAGATCCTAACCCCTAAGTCTAGACATAAATCTTCAAAATGGCGGAGATTTTTACCTAAATCCCTATTATGTCGGCGACCTAAGTGCTTATGTCTAGACATAGCCTCGACTTTATGGACACCTGATTTAGATAAAATATCTGCCATTTTGAACATTTATGTCTAACCTTAGGGGTCAGGGTCTTTTATAAAATCGGTCTCTGATTTCTCGCCGAAGTGGACTTGAAGCCAAGACGCTTTGTTGATCCGACCATCTCGTTCTTCGTCGTCATGGTACGCCACATTCGGTTGTGTTTCTCCGCTCCTGTTTTGTCCTTGCTCTGTTCTGTTCTTGTTCTTGTTCTGCCTGGCTGTGTTCAGTTCTGTTCTCTGATTTTTTCTTCCTCTACTCATGTGCTGCTCTTCTGTGTTCTTGTTCTGTTCTTCTCCCACTCTTTTCTCCTCCTTTACCCTGTTCTGCTTAGCTCTGTTCTGCTCTTGTTCTGTTCTGTTCTGTCTGGCTTTGTTCAGTACTGTTCTCTGATTTTTTTCTTCCTATGTTCATGCGCTGCTCTTCTGTGTTCTTGTTCTATTCTTCTCCTACTTTGTTCTGCTATGCTCTGTTCTGCTTCTGCTGTTCTGCTCTACTACGGAATTCTTCTGAAGAACGTCCCGGCTTGAAACGACGCTTGACTTGATGTCAGTTTCATTTCATATATTTTTTCATATTCGCCTCGTAGCTGCCAACTCCTTCCCCTTTCCCCTTCCTCCTTCCCCCTTCTCCCTTCCTTTTCCCCTCCCCTTCCCCCTCCCTCCAGTTTCAATATTTAGAGCGTTATTTTTTCCAGTCCTTGAGCACACGAGAGGTCTTACTCAAGGCCGACCCTCTTCTTTTCCTCCCCTCCTCCTCCTCCTCCTCCTCCTCCTCCTCCTCCTCCTCCTCCTCCTCCTCCTCCTCCTCCTCCTCCTCCTCCTCCTCCTCCTCCTCCTCCTCCTGACCTGTCTCCCCAACCTTCCCCCTCCCGTCAACCCCCCCCCTTCCCCTTCGTCCCTACATGTAGACCCTCGAGGGAATATTCTCATGTCATGAAAGATGAAGGATCTTTACCTGAGCCACTCCTCATCCCTCTTCTTGTCATTGGTTGGGTCCTCGAGGCTCCACCAGACACAACGAGTCGGACTCGAAACGTCTCGATTCCTCAAGGCTCTCGAGTGGTACTCGACCATGAAATCCCCATGCCCAGAGCCGAGACCAGAACTAGATGATAAAACTACAGATCCTTGCGAGAGGTCGCCATCTCCGTCAGATTGACTGTAGCGTCTCATTCACATCGCCATCAGCATCACGACATTATGTACACATACACACACACAGACACACACACACGCACACACACACGGTGGCGCAGTTGGTAGAACGCTGAGCTGCCACGAAAGTGGCCCGCAGCTCCTGGTTTGAATCCTGCCCAGGGCCGAAATTATTTCGGTACTGCTGCGCTTCGGGTCGTTACTCTGACTCTCGTGGGCGGGGAGTTGGGTGTGTGTGTGTGTGTGAAAGGTCATAGCATTACCCATAGATCGGACCTACGAGCTCTGAGCTCTCTTCCAGGAGGGAAATAGCTGTCGATCACGAGTCCAACACGTAATCCAAAGACCAAGTGAATACACACACACACACACACACACACACACACACACACACACATGGCTCGACGGCGCAGAGATAGTGTTCGCAACTGCTAACCCAGCGATCCGAGTTTGAATTCCGCCCATGGCTGAAATCATTTCAGTATCACTGCGAGTCGTTACTCCAACTCTCGTGGGAGAGGGGTTTGTGTATGTGTGTGTGCGTGTAAAGTCACAATATTACCCATAGATCGGTCATACATGAGCTCTGCGCTCTCATTCTGGAGGGTAGTAGCTGTCGATCACGAGTCCAACACGTGATCCAAGACCATGGTGAATCACACGGTTCGACGGCGCAGTGTTAGTGTTCGCAACTGCTAACCCAGCGGGCCAAGTTCGAATCCCGCCCGGGGCTGAAATAATTTCAGTATCGCTGCTCTGCGAGTCGTTACTCCACCTCTCGTGGGAAGGGGGTTTGTGTGTGTGTGTGTATATAAGGTCACAGCATTACCCATTGATCGGTCATACGTGAGATGAGCTCTCATCTGGGATGGTAGTAGCTGTCGATCACGAGTCCAACACGTGATCCAAGACAATGGTGAATTACACACACACCACACACACACACACACACACACACACACACACACACACACACACACACACACACACACACACACACTGCTCCCACAACTCTCATTTCCACCACATCCTAATCCCCCACACAATCCACATCGTACCGTCTTCCCCACATCCACCCTCACCACTCCAAACACCCACTGTGACCAATTTGTCACTACCAAGTCACCACACCACATGTATGGTGTCTTATCAACACCATCTCCGCCACATTGACACCATAGCAACTACCCACCATTCTTTGCTTTGTGTTCTTTTGCCCTTTGCGTTTCTCATTAAACCGTGAATGTGAAAGCACTGGTCTCTTTTAGGCAACCTTGTACGTAAACATCTCGTAAGTCCTCTAACCAGTTTCTTTTAACACACAGTTTTACCTGGTCACCTCCCAAGCGTTACCTAACCTAGCCTAATCTAACTTAACCTAAACTAGCGTGTCCTAACCTAGCCTAACCTAATATATCCTAATGTAATCTAACCTATCCTAACATGCCTTAACTTATCCTAACCTATCCTAACCTAACTTAACCTAACCTAGCGTGTCCTAACCTAGACTAACCTAATCTATCCTAACGTAATCTAATCTATCCTAACATGTCTTAACCTATCCTAACGTATCCTAACCTAACCTAATCTAACCTAACCTAACTTAGCCTAATTTAACAAGCACATTCAGTATCTTCTTTTTATTACATATTTATCTTCCAAATGTACCTAATCTAACCTAACTAATCTAACCTAATCTGACTTAACCAGCATTCTCAACATCCTCCTTTTATTATCTACTCATCTCCCAAATGTTACCCAATCTATCATAACCTAATCAAATCTAGCCTAACCTAATCTAACCTAACCTAACCTAACCTAACTTAGTCTAACTTAAGCAGCATTTCAAACATCTTCCTCGCGTTACCTAATCACCTCCCAAACGTTATCTAACCCAACCTAATTAATCATGCCTAACTTAACCTAACCTGACCTAACCTAGGTTAACTGGCATCTTCAGTATCTTACTCTTATTGCCTAGTCACTTCCCAAATGTTACCTAACCTAATCTAACCCAACCTAACCTAACCCAACCAAAGGTTTAAGACCAAATGCACCTACTGCTGTTACGCGCTGAGCCTTTGGCAGACTCGATCCACCACCAATAAGACTCTTCGGCCATCAGTTGATTGAGTAAAAAAAAATAATAGATAAATATATAAATACAATTAATAAATAATTAAATGAGTAATAATAAAGCTAATAGATCAATAAGTAGAAATAGAAACGAATAGATACAATTCATAGACAAATAAATCAACATTCTTTTATCCCAGCTGCCGTCAGACGATTTTATTCATTTCCGTGCCCCCCCCAAAAAAAAAATCTGCTTTGACGGTGTTGCGGCCCACCATTAACCCCCACCTTACCGGATGCCATTATTTTAATTCTGTCTATCGCCAGACGATTTTATTCATTGCCATGGCACCCTCAGGCACCCTGTGGCACCCACCCGACCAGTAACTTGAAAGCTACGTGGTCATAATCAGATTACGGAACTAAGGAGAGAAGCTAGATGACAAAGGAAATCTTAGTAAATGACATATTGTGCTCGAAGAGTCTGGGGTGACACTGTGTGTTCCGATGCAGGTCCACCAACCTATCCCCTTGATAGCGATGCAGCCAGTGTTACCACTGTGATCTATGCCAGTTCCCACGAATGAGCGAGATTTTTTTTTTCCGCAAAATTCCCACAAGGAAATCTGGATTTCAACATTTTTCCCCCACAAAAAGAAGGAATTATTATATACACAAATAAGTTCATTGCAACATATAATTTCCTCGCAAAACATCCCATGGGAGCAAATTTCTCCACAAAATGGCATCGGTGGGTCCTACCTTGGTTCCCCATCCCAGAGGCTGAAATCGTCTTGGTAAGGTTGTTTATGGGGTTTGAAGTGCATTTGGAGGGTTGTAATGATTCTTGCAGTCGTGAATGAAGTCTGAAAGTAGTGAAATCAGTTTGGTTTTACAAAGTAGATGCGAATTCTGAAATTTGGCACTGGTATACGGCTCCTCTGAGGTGTCCGCCGTTGCTGAGAGGGGTTGGGAAGCCGCGAAATTGAAAAATTGAGAATGTTGTGGCATTTTTAGGGGATCGAACCCGGGTTTTTTGTGTATGAATCAGTCATGCTACATAATGCTCAACACAGGCTCTCTCTCTCTCTCTCTCTCTCTCTCTCTCTCTCTCTCTCTCTCTCTCTCTCTCTCTCTCTCTCTCTCTCTCTCTCTCTCTCTCTCTCTCTCTCTCTTTCCTCCCTTCCTCTCTTCCTTCCTCCTTCGGTTTCACATTCTCTCCAATAGGGAGAAGTTTACTCTTAGATCCGCTGAAACGCGCGCGCGCACACACACACACACACACACACACACACACACACACACACACACACACACACACACACACACACACAAACACAGTTAAGATAGCGCGGGCTTGAGTCGTAAACATAATGTTACTGCAATAACTCCCTCTTAAAACAGCCGCCGCTGCCACCTCAGAGACTAGAGAGAGGCTCTTGGCTTCATGGAGTCTCAGTCTTATGGAGTCTCACAGACTCTTGGAGTCTTAAAGCCTTCAGGAGTCTCACAAACTCATGGAGTCTTAAAGTCTTCAGGAGTCTCACAGACTCTCGGAGTCTCAATCTCGTGGAGTCTTAAAGACTTCAGGAATCTCACAGACTCTTGGAGTTTCAATCTTATGGACTCTTAAAGCCTTCAGGAGTCTCACAGACTCATAGAGTCTCAGCCTTTGGAGTCTTGAAGTCTTACGGAGTCTCTCAACCCCTTGGAGTCTCAATCTTATGGAGTCTTGAAGTCTTCAGGGTTCTCACAGACTCATAGAGTCTCAGTCTTATGGAGTCTTGAAGTCTTACAGAGTCTCACAACCTCTTGGAGTCTCACAGCCTCTTGGAGTCTCCTAACATCTGTGGCATTATCACCAAGTTATGACACCCCCACCCCTCCCCCCATTCCCTCCATCTTCTTTTTCTACAGAGACAATGGTAGAGGCTGCTGTCTTTATATTAGCTCCCGTAAATTCAGATTTTTTTTTCGTGGAATTTTGCCATTATTTTTATTGGCCAGAAAGTTGGACTTGGGACTAAACGGGAATGTGCGAGTGAATGAGGGGTGGGGGTGGGGGGCGCGTCTAGGTTGACTGTACCCCTGTTTTGTATCTCCATTAAAAAAGATGATTAAATGGAATGAAGAGCAAAAATCCTCAGCCATTCAATCCACAAATAAACGAATAAACGAATAAATAAATAGATAAGAATGTATAGATAGGTAAACGAATAAGAGTTAACAAACAGATAAAGAATAGGAAAATAGTGAAGCATTTGCTAAGGAGCAGGTAAACAAATAGATAAAGAATAGGAAAATTGGGAAGCATTTGCTAAGGAGCAGGTAAACTAATAGATAAAGAAAAGAAAAACTAATAGATAAAGAAAAGAAAAAATCGAGAAGCATTTGCTAAGGAGCAGGTAAACAAATAGATAAAGAATAGGAAGATCGTGAAGCATTTGCTAAAGAGAAGGTAAACAAATAACGAATAGGGAAATCGGGAAGCATTTGCTAAGGAACAGGTAAACAAATAGATAAAGAATAGGAAGATCGTGAAGCATTTGCTAAGGAGCAGGTAAACAAACAGATAAAGAATAGGGAAATCGGGGAGCATTTGCTAAGGAGCAGGTAGCAGCTGCCGCCCTCTTGACCGGCTCAATGCGACTCACAAATTGCCTTTCCTCGGAGCGGCGCGGCGGAAGGTGCCTTTCGAGTGTTTACCATCCCACCGTCACCTTGGCGACGACAACGACGACGACGACGACAACGACGACTCGCCTCCCTACAGACTGGTGGAGATGGGGCAGGCGCAAATATGAAATCATATATTCGTCTCTGTAATATTTAATGTAAATATATTTATGTATGTATGCATGTGTGTATATATATTTATATATGCATACAGCATGCACACGCTACATACACACACACATATATATACATACATATATATATATGTATATATATATATTATATATATATATATATATATATATATATATATATATATATATATATATATATGTGTGTGTGTGTGTGTGGGTGGGTGGGTGGGCGTTTTACCTTATTTTTACCTAATTTCTGGGATTAGGTTCTTTTTTTTCTTATTTATCTGTGGTTCTAGCTTGAGCTGTATATTTCCTTTATCCATTCCAGGAGTCGACTAATCGACATAGAAAACTACATTTCAGACATCCTTCAGACATGTGGGCTTCTTGAAGTTATTCTTAAGACCTTATGACTTTCTGTCAGTATTTCCGCCCCTTTCACTAAACTGAACACCGCCATCAAGTTCCCTGTTTCTCTTTGATCCCTTAACGACCGCAGGTTGAATACTTCTAATCTCTTCTTGCTTTTTTTTTTTTTTTTTTTGTGCGCTGGTGACGCGACCAGAAGCGTGCCGATCTCGTATATTCTTAGTCGAGGGTTCGAGTCCCGCTCTTCTCTCCGATTCCGAGCAGTATCTATTATCTTACCCCCACCAGTCCAGTCGCGTAGGGCAGTGATGGCTTCGGCCGCAGCTAATTGATCTTTCACTGTATGGGGATAACACCATTGCTGCATATTCCAGTCTCGGGAGGATTAGATCCTCTCTCTCTCTGTGATTCGCCATAGTCTTGGATTACGTGTTGGACTCGTGATCGACAGCTATTACCCTCCTGGATGAGAGCTCAGAGCTCATATATGACCGATCTATGAGTAATGCTGTGACCTTACACACACACACACACGCACACACACACACACACACACACACACACACACACACAACTCCCCGCCCACGAGAGTTGGAGTATCAGCGCGCAGCGCAGCGATACTGAAATTATTTCAGCCCTGGGAGGGATTCGAACTCGGATAGCTGGGTTACCGGTTGGGAACGCTACCAATGTACCGTCGAGTCGTGTGTATTCACCTTGGTCTTTTGGATCACGTGTTGGACTAGTGATCGATAGCTATTTCCCTCCCGGAAGAAAGCTCAGAGCTCGTATGACCGATGTGTGTGTGTGTGTGTGTGTGTGTGTGTGTGTGTGTGTGTGTGTGTGCGGGTTCTCTCCATTGCATCATTAACGTAAATGCTAGGTGTACATCTCTACCTGGCTCTGTCTTTCTCTCATTCTCCCTTATGGGTTTTGATCCCCTAAGGGTTGATTCACACTTTCGGTCCGGTCGCGCTCCACTCTCGCTCCGCTCTCGGTTCTGAGGTAGACTTCCTTCATCGATCAGGCGCAGGTGTTTATGCACGAAAGCTAGATGGCTTTTATTTACTTGTCTATTTTTGCTCTTATCATATCTCTAATTATATTTGTGTTATGAAACACATCATTAAGGCTTAATAATGGTACGCCAAGGCATAATGTCTATATATCAACTCTCTAATTACGTTTTTATAGAAGCATGAAAGTGATAAATATAATCCTTTTTCACTTTCTTACTTTCAGTGACACAATGCGATCTAAACTTCCTTCTGGAAATTTTCTTTATTTTCGTTTTTATTTCCTCCCATACATGAATCCTGACCGAAGTTCAGGAAAAAAAGAGTCTTTAATAAAGCTATCGAAGAGTTGCCGACGCAAATAAGGTGCAATTATTGAGGGCTTCCTCGAGAGATAATTATTGATAAGATCCTTCTTCCGAGGATCATTGCTTTGCTAAACATCACATCCTCGTGCTCCCATTTGGTCGATTTGCCCATCAGGCAAGTGGATATTAAGTGAGGCAAAAGACGGACTCACTAGCAGCCGTACCTACAAACAACAATAACCTTCGTTCTTCCCCTTGTCCCAACAAAATGTATATTTTCTAAGGAATACACAAGAATTAGGATGAAAGCAGGAAAGTACTGCAAGATGGGTGTAATTGACAAATATGAAAACGAACCCAAATTCTTCTATATTTTTCTTCGTCTGTCACGTCCTTCCTTACACATTCTTGTACTGATCTTTGGCAGTTTCCATGTGTTTCTTAAACTGCGCTTTGTGATTTAAACTTTATTTTCATTGGCCGTGCACTTCCTTGTTCATACTTATCTAACCAGAAATTTTCTAGTTTTACTCACACTTTGGCATCATTACTAGTAATTACTCTCACTATTCCCCCCCTGTGTTGTGTGTGTGTGTGTATGTGTAATAATAATAATAGGTTTATTGAGATAGCAATGATACACTGACAATAATACAATAGAGTACTTTTATGAGTAATACAGTAATTATAAGAGTGATATGCTTAGTCTAAGTTTTATAATGAGTTTATTGTGCGAACAATGGATGGAATAGCACTGTTCTTGTATCGGTCAGTCCTCGGTGCTCTGATGGGTTTGATCTTGTTAGAATGTCGTGTTGCGTGGCGGGTGGTTGTGGTGTCAGGTGGGAGGAAGTGACGGTGACGTGGGTGGAACATTAGGTCCTGTCCAAACTTACTCAGTGCCTCACTGTGCTTGTCGGACCCTCTTGGCAGGCTAAGGGTGGTGAGGGCATGTTCGTATCCCTCATACTGTGTGTGTGTGTGTGTGTGTGTGTGTGTGTGTGTGTGTGTGTGTGTGTGTGTATTTATCTTACGCTACTGGAGGGGTGGAAATTGTCTCTCTTAATCCGGTGAAGTAACCTAATAACCCCTTAATCCCCCCCTTAATCCGATGATGTAATCGGATAATAGGATTTGAAATGGAATCGAAACGAATAACTGAATTACGACCCCCTCCTACTCCTCATCCTCTTCTTCCTCCTTCTCGTCGTCCTTCCCCTCTTCTTCCTCACCTTCTTCCTCTTCCTCTCCCTCTTCCTCCTCCTCCTCTTTCTCCTCTTTCTCCTCCTCTCTCCATCTGCAGAAGAATTATGTTCTTTGTATGATCGGTTCACCACATAGTCTCCTTTCTATGATGATAATGATGATGATGATAGCGATAATGATGATGACAACAATGATGATGATGGTGATAAAGACAATGATGACGAGAATGATAATGATGGAAATGATGATGATGTTGATGAATTGGTTTCCTCTCCATCGACATGATGAGCCATTCAGGGAATAGGGTTGAGATCAAGGTTAGCAACTCTCGCTGAAAGAATAAATCCCTAACTGCTAAAAATAGTGAAATTTAGTGCACTTCAATCTACTCATTATGTTCTTGGCGATTTACAAAGAGGACGAAATATAGAAGAAAATGTGAAAGCATTGAAATCTCCGGGAAATCGAGTGAGAAAGAGTAGAAAGAAAACGGAATGTGGAGCCAAGAAAAAGAGAAAATAGGAAACATGAAATTACACACTGGATAATTTTCATAATAGAAAAATCACCCACAAGTTCGATAAATTACTTTGGTTTAATAACTGCGCTTATGTTGTACTGTTGACATTTTGGAAATTTTAACACCAGAAACAAAATACCACTCTACTATATATGTGTGCGCACACACACACAAACACACACACACACACACACACACACACACACACACACGCATATATATATATATATATATATATATATATTTTTTTTTTTTTTTTTTTCTACGTCGTGAAAGGACAAACCAACCACTATCATCAGGAAACAGAGAGAGGCAATGCTTTGGACCACCGTTATTTTTGTTTCCAACACGTTATATATTGATCACTGGAAAAAAATAATTATTTACGAGCTGGCAACTCCTGGTGGTTGGCTGATGTCCTTCAGACGACCTGGAAAGGTTTGAGTTTCACATTTCTAATGATGATGATAATAATAATAATAATAGTAATATGGATAATGATAATAATAATTATTATTATGATATTGATCAATAATCAC
This sequence comes from Oratosquilla oratoria, assembly GCF_046742065.1. Lineage (NCBI taxonomy): Eukaryota > Metazoa > Arthropoda > Malacostraca > Stomatopoda > Squillidae > Oratosquilla > Oratosquilla oratoria. The sequence continues at coordinate 15,415,948 of NC_134790.1, forward strand.
TTAACAATTCGTAATGATAATTACTAGCACCATAATGTAAGGGAAGAGGATACGCTTGTTACTGAGTTATTCATTGCGATGGAGGATCGCTCCAAGAAGAAGAGGAGAAGAGGAAGAGGAGGAAGAAGAAAAGGAGGAAGAGAAAGAGGAAAAGGAAGAAGAAGAGGAAGAAAAAGAAAGAGGAAAAGGAAGAAAAAGAATAAGAAGAAAAAAACAGCAAGAAGAAGAACAACAACAACAAAAACAGCATCATCATCAACAGCAATAATAGTAACATCAACAACAATAATAAGTAAGCAGTTTGAGTTGCACACACAGCATCAATCAGTCTGGAGCATTTGCTACGAAGGAAGGGAGAGAGTAGCGATGCGATCGTAAACAGGGAATGTAATCCTTCTGCAGACGAAGAGGAGGATGAGAAGATTACATTTCGATTCCATTTCAAATCCGATTATCCAACCACATTATGGGATTAAGGGGGGTTAAGGGGGTATTAGATTACCTCGCTGGGTTAAGGGGGATAATTCCCCCCCCACCTTCCAGTGATGAAAGCACACAAACACATACATACGTATGTATGTACGCACATACAATGGTTAATTGGTCAGAAAGGGTATGGACCAACAAGTTAAAGTGGTCTGGTAATTTAACTTAATTTAACTGTTCCCCGTTTGGGACAGAGCATCCGAGGTATGTGCGTGTGTGTGTGTGACATACATAAAGACATACATATATAGATATGTAAATATTCATTAGCCCCTCAGTAGCACTGTTGGGAATTATATATATATATATATATATATATATATATATATATATATATAATATATATATATATATATATATATATATAAATGCCTTAATAAAACAAAATATAAAAAATCACAAATTCATAATTATTATACTTTAAGGTATCATACCTTGCATAACGACATGTAGTTCATGCTCATACAAGACGATCTTAGAAATATACATACAAGAAAAAAATATACGAAAAAGTTACCTCCCCTCCCCTTAAGATAGAAATAGCTCCCACTCAAAAAATAGAGAAAGGAGATTTTTACCTAAATCCCTATGTCGGCGACCTAAGTACTTATGTCTAGACATAACCTCGACATTATGGACAGCTGGTAAAACCTCCGCCATTTTGAAGATTTATGTCTAGACTTAAGGGTTAGGATTTTTTATAAATTTGGCCCCTGGTCGCCTTTACAGACCATCTGCCAGAACTCTCTCTCTCTCTCGCTCTCTCTCTCTCTCTCTCTCTCTCTCTCTCTCTCTCTCTCTCTCTCTCTCTCTCTCTCTCTCTCTCTCTCTCTTTTGGGTGAGAGCTATAGGGTCAGCGTTGCCACAGGCAAGTGCCAATAGGTCGCGTCCAGTGCCAGGCACTGGAATCGTCTCCTTCCAATTCGATCTCTCCCTCTCGCTGATACTGATAAACTCGTTCAACACAGTGACCTTTGTTTCCTATGGTGGCTTAATGTAGTTAAGGACTTATAAAGGGCCACGAAAAAGGTCTTGGCCGATCAAGAATCCCTTCAATGCGGTGTCCGTTCCATAAGTCGTACGAAATGGGAAAAAATAAGGATTTTACCATGTTTAGGAGACCCATTGGTCGTTGGAGATCTGTGAATGCAAGTGACGTCACAGCAGCGAAGTGGAGAGAAACTTTAATTTTCAAAGAGAGATTATTTTTTGTTTTTTATTATTAATTTTACATTCTATTTAATTTTGTTTTAATTTTACTTTGGTTTACTTTATTTTATCTTATCTTTTCTTATCTATCTATATTTCTTTCTCCTCGAGTATAAATGTCTGAGGAATCGTAGGCGGCGGCGTCTAGGTCGTAATAGAAAAATAAACAAATAAAAATGTCGAGCTTAAGTGTTACGTATTTTTATTTTCATCTACTTATTAATTTACTTATTATTTATCTATTAATTTTTATTCAAATTAATTAATTAGTTTATTTACTTTAGTTTTTTAATTCTTTTTCATTTTCCAAACAGACAGGGATTCGACATTGGTTCGAATAAGGTTCGAACCGAGTTCGACAAAGCATTAGCCTTACCAAGCCTCGAACTGAATACCATAATATATGCAGCAATGGCTACTTGTCCCACGGAATATAAAGTAAGTCTAATCAGTTTAACAAAAGTATATATACTTTTAAAGTAATTTCGGCACAGTGCCAAGATAGTGGCGTTGTCAACCTTTAAGAGAACGACGGGTTTCATTAAAACTGAATTAAATCGTCTGACGAAAAACAGGATAACAGGAACGAACGAAGTATTTGACTGATAGGAAGTGGCATAGGCGCATGTGGAAGTGGTTGCTCAATGTGAGAAAGACGATTTTCTTTACAAATACGAAAATCTATTCTCTCTCTCTCTCTCTCTCTCTCTCTCTCTCTCTCTCTCTCTCTCTCTCTCTCCCCTTACCTTTCCCTGTTGATTCAGCCGTCTTTACATGATAGATTTTTAGTAAGACACTCTGTGGCGCCACTGAGATGAATAAAATCGCCTGGCGACGGGCGCCAAAAGAAGAGGAAACGTGTTCATCCGGTACGGAGGCGATACGGCGCCATCGTCATTCCAACGTTGCGGAGACTCCCGTGCACATCATCAGGACCTAATGGATCTGCGAGGTCCTGGAAGGGTCGGTCTTGGGCAAGAGAGGTCCTCCTGTGACTGCTTTTACCGTCTCACGTTGCAGTCTCGGGAGAAAGAGAGCCAGGACGTGAGATGAGGTGACCCAAGTGGAGAAGACAGAATGCATTAACACAGCAATCCTCAGGGTTCCTTTTTTTTCAAGTGTTCGTTCGAGCTAACAGAGAGTGATTTTATTAAGCGGGAAGGGGCATCTGTATCCACATTTATAGATTTAATTATTATTATTATTATTATTACTATTATTTTATTATTATTATTATGACTATGATTATTATCATTATCATTTATTTATTTGTTTTTATTTATTTATTTATTTATTAGGTCTTGTTTATCACCTCTCTCAATGTGACGAACCTAGTGGTTCTCGTTCCGGTCAAGGTCAGTTAATTTTATGCAGCCAAGAAGGCCAACTCCAGGCCGAAGTGTGTGTGTGTGTGTGTGTGTGTGTGTGTGTACAGCTGCACAGAAAACTATCGTTAGTAAATCACGCTAATCATTTTGACACAAAACAACGAAACTATTTGAGACAAGTTGAAGTCTCCATCGGAAATAAGATTATCATGTCATAGTGAATCCATATGAACTCCGGAACTATCATTCGATTCATATTCATTCAGAAGGAATTCGAACAATTCGAACCCCAGAAATACCAACCCTTCGATATCATAAGGTTATGTTCATTAGCGAATGTTTCGACACCCCTACTAACGATAGTTTTCTGTGTAGCTGTACATATGCATCTATATGTTTCATAAGAACAGACAGCCTTGCTTCTTTGACAACAACAGCAGATGTGTCCCCCCCCACCCTCTTTTTTTTTTTTTTTTTTTTTTTTTTTTTTTTTTTACGTATCGACATTGTACCTCATCAGGACTGACGTGCTCTACCGAAATACTTGGAAACTTCGACAAAGCCGTCAAAGAGACACGTGAAGACACGCCGAGCGATGAGGGGAGGAGTCGGGATAATGATATCACGTACGGGCGATAATTATATCTCGAGATAATGGCGTTGCAACCTTAAGGGAGAGAAGTGAAAAAAGAGGACTCGAGTTAGTGAGGGCGTAATGTCGTAATGATCTTTTGAGTTACACTCATCATTTCACTCCTCCTCCTCCTCCTCCTCCTCCTCCTCGTCCTCCTTCTTCTTCGTCTTCCTCGTCCTCCTCTCCCTTCTCCTCTTCCCCCTTCTCTCCCTCCTCTTCCTCTTCCTCCTCTTCCTCCTCCTCCTCTTCCTCCTCTTCCTCGTCCTCCTCTTCCTCCTCTCCCTTCTCTTCCTCCTCCTTTCCCTCCTCCTTTCCCTCCTCCTCTTCCTCCTCCTCTCCCTCCTCCTCTTCATCCCCTTCATACTCTTTCCTCCTCTATCCTTCATCCTGCTCCATCTTCCCCCTCCTCCTCTTCTTCTTCCTCCTCCTACTCCTCTTCCCTCCTCTAACCTCCTTCTTCCTTTTCCATGTTACTCTTCCTCCTCTTCCTTTTCCTCTTCCTTATCCTTCTACCTCTTCTTTATTTTTACTATGTCTCTTCCTTCATCCTCATTCATGTTCCTTCTCCTCCTCCTTCTTCTCTTCCTCTTCCTTCGTCTCCTCCGCCTCCTTCTCCTCCTCTTCCTCCTTCTCTTAATTATCCTTCTTCCTATTCCTTTTTCCCTTCCTCCTCTTCTTTATCCTCACCCTACTCCTCATCTGCCTTCGTCTTCTTCCTTTTTCCACCTTCTCCTCTTCTTCCTCATCTTACTCCTTTTCTTCTTCTTCCTCTTCCTCTGTCCCTCTACTTCCTACTCCTCTCCTCTTTATACCTCTTTCCCCTTCCTTCTCCCCCCTTTTCACTTGCTTGCCTTCTCTTGCTCCCCTATTTCCCCCCTTCCCCCACCCCCTCCTCCCTTCCCCCCCTTCCCCTCCCCCGTCGATCCATTAAGCAGAACCCTATGACACCCAATACGCGTGTGTTATTTGAAGCTGTTTTAGGGAGTGGGGGGGAAGGGGGGAGAGAAAGGGGGGAGGGGGAGAGAGAGGGGGGAGTGGGGGAGGGGGAGCAAACTTTGTCCGCATCACCACAACTACCACCACCACCGCCACAGGACCAAAACCATTACCAACATTACCACTACTATTATTACCAACAATACCACTTCTATTATTACCAATAACAACAACAACAACAACAACTTTACCACCACCACCGCCACCATCACACACCATTATCATAATCGACACCGACTTGGAGAGGACACTGGGTTCTGTCCCGAGAATTTCGTGGACAGTGGGGGAGAGGGGGATGGGGGATGGGGGGGATATTGTTAGGAAGAAACGAGGCAGTCAACAGCCCAGCGCTACTTAACCCGGGACTCACGTAAACCCCCCGCACCCACCCCACCTTTCTCCACCCTCCCTCCCTCCCCCTCCCCCTCTACCCCTCCTTTCTCCCCCTCCCCATCTACCCCTCCCCCTCTATCCCTCCTTTCTCCACCCTCCTTCCCTCCCCCTCCCCCTCCCCCTCTACCCCACCTTTCTCCTCCCATCTCCCCCTCCCCCTCTACCCCTCCTTTCTCCTCCCATCTCCCCCTCCCCTTCTACCCCGCCTTTCTCCACCCTCCCTTCCCCTCCCCCTGTACCCCTCCTTTCTCCTTCCCCATCTCCCCCTCCCCTTCTACTCCACCTATCTCCTCCCTCCCTCCCTCCCCCTCCCCCTCCCCCTCTACCCCTCCTTTCTTCCACTCCCCATCTCCCTTTCCTCCTCTACCCCACCTTTCTCCTCCCTCCCTCCCTCCCCCATATATTTAATCCTAATCCTCGTCTTACTCCTCCTCTTCCTCCTCCTCTTCCTCCTCCTCCTCCCACTCCTACTCCTCCTCCTCCTCCTCCTACTCCTCCTCCTCCTCCTCCTCCTACTCCTCCTCATACCACTTGTCATTCATTTTCTTTTTCCCTCCCCTCCTCCTCTTCCTCCTCATCTTCATCTTTCTCCTCTTCTGCGCCCTCTTACCCTTCCTCCTTTTCCTCCCCCTCCCCTCCTACTCCTCATCCTACGCCTCCTCTTCTTCTCCTTCCCCACTCTTCCTCAGCCTTATCCTCATCCTTCCCACATCCCTCTCCTCCTCCCCCTCATTTTCCCACTCCTCCTATTCCTCCTACTCCTCCTCACCCTCTTCCTTCTCCTCCTCCCCTTCTTTCTTCCCCTCTTCCTCCCTTTCTCCAACTCCTCCTCTTCCTCTTCTTCCTCATCTCCTCTTTTCCTTCCTTCCTCAACATCTTCCTCCTGCTCCTCCTCTTCCTTTTCTTCATCTCTTTTTTTCCTCCCTTCCTCAACCTTTTCCTCTTTCTCCTCCTTTTCCTCCTCCTCCTCCTCCTCTTCCTCCTCCTCCTGTGGTCCCTTCTTCATCTTTGATAGGCCTCGTAATCGCTCCTCACGTTTCGTGGCCAGAAGCCCCCTCGCCGCCGCCGCCGCCGCCGCCAGCCGCCCGCAGCCACCCGTCGGCTTTAGGGGAGCTTACGTCGCCCCGCCTGTCACGGACCGGACGGACGGACGGGAGCCGCTGAGGGACGGGAAGGCGGGGAAGTTTGACGGCTGGGGACGGGGTCGTCGAGGAGACAGAAGGAGGGGGACGGGTGGGCTGGGGGGAAGGAAGGGAGTAGGGAGTAAAGGAGGAAGGGGGAGGGGGAAAGAAGTAAGGTGGGAAGGAAGTAAGGAGAGGAATTACAAGGGAGTAGGAAAATGGATAGAGGGAAGGAGGGGAGATTGAAAAGTGATGATGACGACGTGGTGATGATAGAGGTGAGGTGCAATCACAGGAGTGAAAGCTTAATTAAAAAGCGATGATGGTGATCATGATGAAATTATAATAATGATGATGATGATGATAATGATTATGATGAGGATAGTAATAATGATGACGACGATGATGATTATAATAATGATGATAATGGTGACGATTATGATTATAATAATAATCATGATAACGATGATGATTATAATAATAATGATAATGATTATGATGATAATAATAATGATGACGATGATTATAATAATGATGATAATGATGACGATTATGATTATAATGATGATAATGATGGCGATGATGATGATGGTGATAATGACGATGATGATTATGGTGATAATGATGATGACGGCGATGATGATGATGATGATGACTATAGTGATGATGATAACGTAATGATGATAAAGATGATGAATTAATGAAAGATAAAAGTGACCAGTATGTGATGATGCATTGCATTTGTTATTATTGACTGTTCTTTACAAAAGATTCTGTCTTATGTGAAGTAAAAGATTAGAACAATGAATATATGGCATTGCTCATAGCAAAATCGACCATTGGATGAAAATTCTTCACTCATATAGTGATGTAGCGTGGTGTAATTGTGATGTCACAATCTTATTCATATGATTCACCATTGCATTGGATCACGTGTTAAACCCGTGATCGACAACTGTTCTCATCCCAGGTGAGAGCTCAGAGTTCATAAATAGCCATGTCTGTGAGCAATGCTGTGACCTTATAGACCTATACACACACACGCACACACACACACACACACACACACACACACACACACACACACACACACACCATCCCCTTCCTCAAGGGGAACAGTAACGGCTTAAAGTGTTATTGAAAATTCTAAGCCGTGAGCGGGACTCGAACTCAAATTCACCGTGTGATGAAATAGAAGTGATGACACCAGTACAAAAAAAAAGGGTAGACGGAGAGTCATCACAAATGTAATTCGTATCAAAACGTATGCGTTGTGGTGACCTGACAGTATTGGAAGATCTGTCTTTGTGATGAAGATCTCATAACTCTTGATGGTCAACATGTCATAAGAGAACTTTGGTTTGATGACACAAGAGTGTGGTGACGTAAGATCGATCCAGTCGGACGAGTGATGAGGTAAAAGATTGGAAAGATTTTACTGTAGAATGATGAGGTGTCGCTGCTTAAAGATGAGTAAGGTTTGATAAAGATTAATATTTTATCTTCGCGTTTGAAAGAACGACAAAAAGTAATAGAAATATAGATAGATTATAAAGTCAAATGCCTCAGAATCCGTACAGGAATTAATAGATCAATAAATAGGCAAATAAATGAATGGATAAATGAATAAATAAATGTATACTTCGAGGTCATTGTCATTGGTCAAGGGAAGATGTCTGCCATCATTATCATTATCATCATCATCATCATCATTATTATTACCATCATCATCACCATCACCATAATCATCGTCACCACTACCACCTACCACCACCATGATCATCATCATCATCGTCATCATCATTATTATCATCATCAACATCATAACCATCATCACCACGACTACCAGCCACCACCATCATCACCATCATCATCATCACTACCATCACCACCATCATCATCACCGTCAACCACCACTGCCACCAGCCACCACCATCATCATCATCATCATCATCATCATCATCATCATCATCATCATCATCATCATCATCATCAACATCATCATCATCATCATCATCATCATCATCATCATCATCACCACCACTACCATCACCTTCAATACCATCATCACCACCACGTCCTTATCCCTGTTTATTATCATAATTATTCCCATCGCCCAGATCGATCTTTTCTAAATCACTTTTACCTTCCACTTCGCGTCACCATGGCAACCTCGCCCGGAGGCGAGATTACAGGAACAACTTCATGAAACCCTGCCGAAGGACCTGAGGGAACCCCCGGGGGCTTGACGTGGGGGGAGGGGGGGGGAGTTTCACGTAACTTTTTTGCTACACACACACACATACATATATATACACACATACGCACATATACACAAACACACACACACACATGTACACGCGGCTTGCTGAAGCAGTAATTATTGCTTCGGTGTCCCATTTTTGACATCAAGACGAGCTCCCGGCCTAAGAAGCTTTCACTGATACTGGAAGCCGTTACTGTCCCACTTGGGCAAGGGGATGGTGGAGTGTATGTGCGTGTGTGTGTGTGCGTGCGTGTGTATGTTTGTGAGCCTGTAACTTCATAGTATTGCCCATATATATGGCAATATTGAGCTTTGAGCACTCATCCGGAAGAATAACAACTGTCGATCACGAGTCAAACATATGATCCCCACCAAAAAGATATATATATATTAATAATAATAATAATTATAATAATGATAATAATCACACGCTCGATGGGCTTCCAAAGCAAAGGTGCTGAGTTCGACCCCTAATCAGACATCTTGTTCTGCTATGATAACCCTGTAAACTAACACGCACAACAGGCCTTTTCTCAAGGGAAACAGTAACAGTTAAGTGTTGTGACTGTCTTTGATGCTAACCACTGCACCAGCAAGCCATGTAGGTGTGCGCTTGTGTGTTCCCATGGTCACCACCTGAAAGAAAATGGTTGGTTATTGTTATATACGTCGTCGAGGAAGAGAGAGACAGCCATTGTCAAACCTGACCCACATTTACTTGATTATTTTTTCGATTTCTATCATTTTCAATAATTGTTGTCAACGTGAGAATTTTCTTGTGTATTTTTTTTCATTTCATTGTGTTTCATCATTTCGATGATTGAAAACATCTTAAAGGCCTTTGACCTGATATAAGGAATATATATACATACACAATCATACATTATTTTCTTATGTTTACCATTTACGATACATGGACTAAGTCTGCTCTCTCAGTATCCATGCATGGGCTATATTTACATAAGACAAAGGATAGAGAACATACGAGAAATATGTGATGAAAGGTTAGCGCAAGCTGATCTGGAAAGGTTGGTAATGACAAAAGATGACCTACTGTTCCCGCAGGTGTTGGGCGTAGGCCGAAACGCCTGGCTCTCTGGTCACTTTTTAGATCCGATGGCAATGGAGCATCCCCTTGGGAGACAGGTCCCAGCACAATAGCGGGTCCCCTGAGAGTTGTCTGGAGACGTTGGAGTTTTCTGTCACTCTGCGTGCGTGTGCGCGTGTGTACGCTAGACATCTAAAGGATTGACTCTTCCTATCATCTTGCAGCAATTGCCATTACCATTATCATTTTAGTTATTATTATTGTTGAAATTATTATTGTTACGTATTGTTGTTATTATTGTTATTGTTATTATTAATATTATTATTAGTATTATTATCATTATTATTATTATTATTATTATCATTGTTGTAAAAACATATTATTATTATTGATGGTAATAATAATAATATTATTGTTTATATTATTATCATTTCTGTGGATGTTCTGTGTCTGACTACTTTGCTTCAGACCTAGGGCAGTGGGCGACAACAGGGATAACCTATCATCCATGAGGAGCTAAGATGAAAGAGAGGAAAGGGTGATAGACGGGAGTGGAATAGGTTGGAGTAGGTACGTGCATTTGACTTGGCTACCTCTCTTATAAGGGGGAAAATCTCTTGGTATTTAGGTGATTATGATTATTCATTTATTTATTGATTCGTTTTATTTGTTTGTTTATAAATCTCGATCTTGAGAAATCACTGTACCACACAAAGATGATTTAATGCACTGATCTAGAACAGCGGCCTTGCTTAATGCGTTCAATTATTAGTACATTTAATTCCATACAAAAAAAAAAAAAAAAACATAACCCTCCCCACATATGAAAATGCATTTAATATGCTGCACAGAAAATAGAATTTAGTCAAAGAAGAGCATATACATTCCACTTGTGTATACAACATCGGTTTTCATGGTAGAATGTTACAGAATTGATCTCGTATGCTCTTAAAGGCGGCATCTTCCCCCCGGATGGGACGGATCCCGACCTTTGTGATATTTGCCCCCCAACTTCGTATCACGTTACGCCCCCCCTTCCCCCCAACACACCCTCGATGGGGATCAGTGTATCGTGTCACACCTCTCCCAGGTAACGTCATACGAGATGCGTGAGTGACGTGATCCCAGGGGCGAGTGGTGATGTAGTCTTGATGTTGTGTCACTATTTATAAAGGTTACAGTAAGGTGATTGTACAAAAGATAGCACAAATTCATATTCTTCTGTTTTACCTGACCTTGTTATGATGTTTACAAAGGGTAGTACTAATGTACTTTTCCTTTGTAAATATTGAAAAATTGATTATGTTGGTCAAACGACTAAAAATGTGGATACTAGGATAAACAAATGTATATAACATTAAATCTGAGCAAATATTCAATGGCCCATCCTCACAAGTTAGGGACCATAACCATTGTATTAAATGGACCAATTCGAAAGAAATTGTAACCAAAAATATCTTAAATTGGCAGAAACACAATCGAGTACAGCATCAAACGCACAGTCAATCATATTATAAACATAAGTTCTGGAATGTACAAATTAGATCAGTGTATTGCTCAGAACGTTTCCAGTTAATTTTCTTCCAGAGCAGACCTCTCGACGGAAGATTATGTCAGGTCAAATACGGTCTCTTACTACAGGTCATACCTGACACCTGACTACATACATATATACACACATGCAAAAACATATATACACGTGTATATATATATATATATATATATATATATATATATATATATATATATATATATATATATATATATAAATGTGTGTGTGTGTGTGTCTGTTTACTTAGTTGTATTTTACGGAAAGGGGAGCTATGCTCGTGGTGACCCGTTTTAGTGTCTCGCAAGATCAAGTTTGTTCTTAAATTCTGGTATGGTGTTTACACACTTTTTTTCGTCCAGTTTGTTCCAGATATCGATCACTCTGTGTGGGTAGCTATTCTTTTTCACGTCTCTTCTGTAGCTGTCCTTTTTGAGTTTCATTGCATGTCCTCTTGTTTTTCTTGTTTTATTTGTGTGTGTATGTGTGTGTGTGTGTGTGTGTGTGTGTGTGTGTGTGTGTGTGTGTGTGTGTGTGTGTGTGATGACACGGTCATGGTCGTCGTCGCTGAATGGATGCGCGGATGGTTGTGGCGGATGGCGGGGCACGGGTGCGTCATACCCAGTATGACATTACCTCCCCCCCCCTCTCTCTCTCTCTCTCTCTCTCTCTCTCTCTCTCTCTCTCTCTCTCTCTCTCTCTCTCTCTCTCTCTCTCTCTCTCTCTCTCTCTCTCTCTCTCTCTCTCCCTCTCTCTCTCTCTCTCCCTCTATCTCTCTTTCTCTCTTCTTCATCTTCTTTTTCTTCTCCTTCTTCTCTTTCTTCTTCTCCTTATTCTTCTGCTTCTTCATCCTCTTCTCTTTTTTTCATTTTCATCTTCTTCTTCATCTTTTTCTTTGTCTTCTTCTTCCGGGAGGTCGCACCTGCGTGCTGGTGTCAGGTGTCCTCCCAGGTCAGCCGAGGTCGCGGGGCGGTGGTATTGGGGGGGGGGGGATTGGTTTGGAGTCTTAGCGAGCAAAGCGACAAATGCGGTCAGATCGGGTGGAAGGGGGAGGGTGGAGGGGGAGGGGGAGGGGGATCTGACTATTGGCAAGTGAGAAATGGTGGATTCCTTAAGAGGTAAGAGGAGGCGGGGAAGAGGAGGTGCAAGAAGATTGCGGAGGGGAAGGGGGAGGAGAGGGGAGGGGGGAGGAAAGGGAGGTGCCGACACGTCTCCAGTTGAGATTGTCTTCTTCTCACCTGAGGTGATTCCATAACACCATTACCACCAGTGTCGATAAATCCTGGGACTTTTTCAGTCACCACAATTTTTTTTTTTTTTTTTTTTTTTTCCAGTCACGTCACAATTTTTAGGGGTCTGTTTTTTATTTTCCAGGATTCTTTTCCCACTTTCCAGGACTTCAGTTTCTGGGGCTATTTTCCCGTTTCACCACATCTATAGGGCCATTTACACGGTCAAACTGTTTGACAAACCCGGTTTGTCAGACAAGTGTTTGAAGTGATGTTTGACCGTGTGAATGGGGCATTTGGTCGTCAAACACGTTTGTCGAACGTGTTTGACAACCAAATACCCTATTCACACGGTCAAACATCACTTCAAACACTTGTTTGACAAACCGGGTTTGTCAAACCGTTTGACCGTCTAAATGCCCCTTAAGACTCACTAGTCCCGTACCCGCATTTCGTCTTCGTTTTAATAAAAAAAAAATTTTCACATTTCAAAAACATTTAAAGTACATGTATAGGTATTGCCTTTTCCTTGTGTTCTTTCTTGTCTTGCTTTTTGTCTATTATACCTTTTTAGTATAAACACTGACAAACAGGGAATGTAATTTTGGACACTGCGACACACATATATTCAAGTCATATGCCATAAAGATTTACCCGTATTTACTAGTTTGCAATTTCCAAAGGTGCTTTTGTATGTACATCAACACTCAGCAGAACACTAGAGCGGATTTTTAGGATTTACAGTATCTCAGATATCCACCCCCAAAGGTTCTCGTTGTCTCACTCCATGAGAAATAAATATTTAGAAAATATTAGTCTCACAATTACTTAATTTTTATGACTTTACTGTCACCACTTTTTTTTTTTTTTTTTTTTTTTTCTTTTCTTTTTTTTTTTTTTGCAGCGAGGCTGCAGGTGCATCACCTTCCCTAGATAAAAAAAAATCATTTAATAATCTTTTCCTAACATAGTCATTTCCAAGATCTTGTGTCTGTAGTTTAAGATAAACTGAAAGTATGATATCCATATAACTAAAGTCCGTAACACAAAACAATGTTTTCCCAATGTTGTCATTTTCTGAAAGTATAGAAGAACACAAGAATGGAGGAGACTGTAAGAGACCATAAGGCCTACACTTTACAGTTCCATGTCCATGACCACCTCTCATTTCTATCCATAAAATTATCTCATCTTTCCTTAAAACAAATATTTTCAGCGCTCTCTACTATACGGTTACTAAGTCCACTCCATTCGTCATTCTACATTCATAATTAGATGGCGTTTATATATTTTTTCTTTTTAAAGTACGTTCATTTTTTCCTTTTTAAGTTCTGTAAAAAAATATCCTCGCTAAATAACACTACAGGTTTTTTTCTACATAAACTAATGTAAGTTAGCTCTGAAGTCTTCTGTTTTTTTCAAATGCCGTGTGAAAATTTGTTCGTCAGCATTTTATGACTAAATAGTTATATCATGTTCGTTTTACCAAGAACATCTACATCAAACATAAAGTATGTCGTGATAGGGAGAAAAGAAAAGAGGGAAGAGAGGCAGAGAGAAGAAGAATGGGTAGAGAGAGAGGTAGAGAAAGAGAGGTAGATATAAAGAGGAGAGAGGTAGAGAAAGAGTGGGTAGAGCGAGAGAGAAGTAGAGAAAGAGATAGAGATAGATAGTGAGAGATAGAGAGCGAGAGTGAGAGAGAGGGAAAGGAGGGAAGAAAGGAGGAGAGAGAGAGAAAGAGAGAAGGAGAGAGAGGGGGGGAAAGAGGGAAGAAAGGAGGAAAAGGAGAGAGAGCGAGAGGGAAGGGAAGTAAGAAAGGAGGAGGAGAGAAAGAGAGAGGGAAGAAGAGAGGAGTGGGAGAGACAGAAGGAGAGAGGGAGGAAGAGAGGATAGGGAGAGAGAGAGGGATGGAGCAGAGGGAGAGTGAGGGAGTTTCAGAGCTGGAAATTTGTGTAGCTTTTTGTGTCGCTTTCTATTCTTGACACACACAATTTTACACTATACTGTCATCGCTTTCGGTCTGTTCATCACTCTCACCCCATCACACTTCGAATTGTTTACTTTTGATTTGTCCTTACCATCTCAATAGATCCTTGTTGTCTTTCAATTCGTACCTTTTTCTCATAACTCTTGGATATATATATATATATATATATATATATATATATATATATATATATATATATATATATGTATATGTATATATATTATGTATATATATATACATATATATATTCATATATATATGTATATATATATATATTTATATATATATGTATATATTATGTATATATATATCTATATATATATATATATATATATATATATATATATATATGTATATATGTATATATATTAATTACCTATTTCAGATACAGCGAATGCCCAGTCCTTTTTTATTATTTATTTAATTATTTATTTATATATATTTATATATATATATATATGATATATATATGTATATATATATATTTATATATATATGTATATATATATATGTATATATATATATATATATATATATATATATATATGTATATATGTATATATATTAATTACCTATGTCAGATACAGCGAATGCCCAGTCCTTTATTATTATCATTATTATTATTATTATTTATTTATTTATTTATTTATTTATTTTTTTTTTTTTTTTTTTTTTTTTATAGTAAAAGCAGTCTCGTGGGACAGACGTCTTCCCACCGCCTGCCTCCTATAACGCAACCCCGAGGGCTGGCATTCAGCCTGCGGACAGGGCGCAATATGTCTCTCTCCCTCTCCCTTTTCACAAATTTCCACCCCATCTGCAATCATTCTCCCAAATTGGTGCATCCTATTAATTTCTTTATATAAACATATTTCATCGTCAGGCATTTACACTTGGTGATATTTTTCTTGAGTGTGCACGTTGATGATTTGTTCCAAGAAATGTCCTTTGTCCAGATGTAGGCTACCTTCCTCTCCTTCCTCCCTCTCTTTCTCCCTCCTCTCCTTTCCCCTCTTTCTCTCACGTCTTAACCATAAACAGGGTGAAGCAGGATGTCTGTGCACATTGACCTCTCGTCATTGATCACACAAGAAAAATCGAATTCTCTCAGCGAAGAACATTTCCAAATCCAGATAACTTTCCGTCGAAATCAAATGTACACGACATGACGTCATCAGCCCGGGGTGTGTGGCGATCGACGCCGCCGAGGTCTCTCCTTGGCCGTGGAAGTGGAAATTCTTCTTTTAACTTTTTCACAAGGTTATTTTTTACTTTCTTGTCGTCCTTACGACATTTTTCTTTATTTTTATTTATTCTGTATTCATTTTAAATTTTTATTTTTATTTTCATTTTTGTATTATGTTTTTCTATACTTATATTCTTCATGCACATTAGGGCCTGTTGGGGGAGGTAATTGTCTTTGCTGGAACTCGGAGAGGCGTGCGGGACTCGAACCCGTGACTAGGAAGATGCGAGACCAGCACGGTTATCACACCGGGCTTCCACGGGCGTCACCAACGCCGACAGTTGAGAGTTCGTTCGAGTGAAAACGACTTCGGTTACAATATTTTATTTTTCAAATCTCCAAATATCAAATTATCTTTCCGTGATATATAGCAAAGCTGAATGATGAACTAAGAGATTTTAAACCTATGCGGATCTTAGACAAACTGTTGAAATGTTCATAGCGAAGTCTAGGTTTATGACGTCACACCGACTGTCTACGTCATGTCGTCTGTTCGATCTTATTAGCTGACCAATAGGATACCCGGCGTTGTCACACGTCATTTGATTGGGCAGCTGACTGGTATGATACTTATCATCTGACCTTATAAGGGATTAGGTGTTGGAGAATGATGTGATTTGAGGATGTGTGTATTACCGAAAAAAAAATTAAAGTCTTGTTTATTTTAACTGAGCTGACAGATGTTGGGGAGTGGACAAATGGGAATAAAGGACGTTTGATCGACCCATTTTATATGTGGTTTAAGTAATTAGTCGAGTCATTAGATGGTACGGTCGAGTCCGCAGTTTAGTAACCGGAGGTGAAAAACTTACCCCATCTACGCGACTCCTACAGAACATTCCGGGGTGTTGTATGGAGTCAAGTTGTGGCCGGTGAAGAAAAGCCACACATTGCGTTACTATTTATTACGGAGTACCAATTGTTAGGCCTGATTGACGCTCATCTAAAGTTATACAATAATCTCTACCCGGGTGTTGCTGCCCTCCCCCCCCCCCTTTTTTTTTCTGAATGTTTATGCCCTCGGAAATTGCTTAGTTTAAAACTCCTCTCTGTAAGCCTTGTGTTTCCTGACATCTGACATTTCCTCGAGCTTCAAACAAGTGTCTAGATCTCTGTAGCAGACCTTTACAATGATCAGGTTTTATTTTCATT
This sequence comes from Oratosquilla oratoria, assembly GCF_046742065.1. NCBI lineage: Eukaryota > Metazoa > Arthropoda > Malacostraca > Stomatopoda > Squillidae > Oratosquilla > Oratosquilla oratoria. The sequence continues at coordinate 15,432,592 of NC_134790.1, forward strand.
TTGATGTTGGCAATTTCTGAAGTGACAAGCTACTACCAAAGCGCCATACAAGATCAATTTCTCGGAAGTAAATGAGATTTGTAGAAGTTTCACAGGGAACATGAATGTCCACGGAATATGACAAGATGTGTTATGTATTGTCAGCGTTACATGATATACATAAGGCAGTACATAAGTACATAAGTAAGGAGTACTTCAGAGGGCCATACTAGAAATGAAAATGGCGGCGGGACTGAAGCTCTCATATGTGTTTTCTCGTTGATATGTCTTGGTGATTAAATCTCATTCAAATGTCATTTTCCTTTTTTTTTCTCTTTTTTTTTTTTTTTTTTTGTCAGGGCACTCTGGGGCAAGTGTCCCTCAGGAAAGACACAACCCCCGAAAGTCCCCCACCTGTTTCCATATTCCCTCACCCAACACCTTCCCCTTCTTTAAGAAATTTTGAGCAGACAGCTTTAGGAAGACGAAGGCAAAGAAACGCGGGACTCTGAAAGAAATTTTAACCAGGAGAATAAGAGCCCACCAACTCGACCAGTGATCTCTTTCTGAATACTAATTCTTGAAAAACAAGTAGAAACCCGTGGATTGGTGTGTCACTCTTATCAGCCTGATAAAGGCAGTCCCAGTGTCCTGTGTATCCTACTTCTCATTTATGGCTTTCCTTCACTGTTTCATCTTCTTCAAGTTCTCACAGTAGCCAATAGCACACAACCATTTCCATACATTATTCTCCGGCCAACAGAACACTTGGGACTTGTGTGTGTGTGTGTGTGTGTGCGTGTGTATGTGTGTGTGTGTTTACCTAGTTGTATCTAACGGGAAGGGAAGCTCCGCTCGTGGTGTCCCGTTTCTGTATCTCGCCATATCTAATTTGTTCTATGGCAGAAGGAGGTTGTTCAAGATGTACTACTAGTATTAAATGGCTTTACGAGAACTACGACGGGTGCCCGACTGAGAACTATCAGATGATCTGGAAGACCTTATGGCTCGTACTTCAGAGTGTGTTTGTGTGATTCACCATGGTCTTGGATCACGTGTTGGACTCGTGATCGACATTTATTAACCTCCCGGATGAGAGCTCAGAGCTCGTATGACCGATCTATGGGTAATACTGTCACCTTAGGCGCACTCACACCCCAAACTCTCCGCCCACGAGAGTTGGAGTAACGACTCGAAACGCAGCGATACTGAAATTATTTCAGCCCTGGGCAGGATTCGAACCCGGACCGCCGTAGTGACAGTCGGGGACTCTACCAACCGCTCCACCGAGTCTGTGTATTCACTTGGTCTTTGGATCACGTGTTGGACTCGTGATCGACAGCTATTTCCCTCCTGGAAGAGAGCTCAGAGCTCGTAGGTCCGATCTATGGGTAATGCTATGACCTTGCACACACACACACACACACCCAACTCCCCGCCCACGAGAGTCAGAGTAACGACCCGAGGCACAGTGATACCGAAATAATTTCGGCCCTGGGCAGGATTCGAACTGGGTACTGGGAGCACTTCTACTTCCCAGTTCAGCGCTCTACCAACTGTGCCACTGTGTGTGTGTGTGTGTGTGTGTGTGTGTGTGTAGCTGTGTGTAGCTGTGTGTGTGTGTGTCTGTGTGTGTGTACAAAACTGTGATCCATGCCATTTATCACACGGCCGGTCACATTGACCCGTTGCCTTTAACGTGATCCGCATACAATGGACGCGAGAGTCGAGCATTGGGGCGAATATTTGCCACATTTCAATCTCTCTTTTCACTTGACCAATGTAAACTAACCAGAAGGGATTGAAGTGGCAATGGACACTCTGATGGTCCCTTCCCCCGTTCCCTTTCCTCTCTTTTCCATCCTCCTCCTTTCCAATTTCAATTCCCTTTCTACTTCACCTTCCACCTCCTCCTCCTCCTCCTTCACTTCTTTTTTCCCATCATCTCGTCCATCTCCTCTCTTTCTTCCCTATTCCCCTTTCCTTTATCCTCCTCCTCACCCTTTCCCTCCCTTCCACCTTTCCCCCCCTTCCACCTATCCCCTCTCCCTCCCCATACCTTCCCTTTCCAAATCTTCTCGTCTATCTTTTCTCTTCCTTCCCCCTACACCAGTCTCTTGTCCTACATTCCCCTCCCTCTTTCCCTCATCTTCCTCTTCCCCTTTGCCCTCCCCACCCCCATCCTTTCATCCATCTCTTCTCTTCCTCCAGCCAGTCCCCCCTCCTCCTTCTCCTTCTCTGTATCCTTCCTTCCCTTCCCGCCATCCCTTTGTGTTCGCGATTCACTTTTGTTTTCTTTGGGCGTGGCGTCAAAGGCGCGCGGGCCTTTGATAGACGATAAAATCTTCAAAGTGTCAGGGATATTGAGGGCCGGGCCCAAAAAGTCAATCCTTGATTCTACAAAGACATTTGATCTGGATATTTCTGAGTAGCTTTTTTTCCGAAACCTTTACTAACCCCCCAACCCCCCCCCCAAGCCCCCATCCTCCCCATTCCTCTCCCACCTGGGAGGAGGAAGGGACAGTAATGGGAAAACTGGAGGGAAATGAGGGTCAGTTAGGCGGTTTAGGGAAGACATGAAGTGGAAAGTTTATGTTGTCTTGGTTGCTTTAGAGAGGGATAATGGGTGGGGTCCAGAAGAAAGGAGGAGGAAGAGGGAAAAGGAAGAAGAGGAGGTGCGCATGAAGACAGGGTCTTCTTCTTCTCTCCTCCTTCCTCCCCCTTTTTTTCTTTATTCCAAGGGTTCCCTTTGATTTCTTAGATCAAATCCTCACGTTTTTCTCCCTGAGTTAATTGAACACACGAGCGATCCCGTGGCTCCCGTAAAAGCGCGGGAAAACTTGACGCCCGGGAAAAGGCTCTTTTGATGCGCGCCAGTTTTCAGATGGCAGGCGATGGCTACGCCTTCCAGTCTAGGATCAAAGTTCACTTTGAAGTCTTCTTTGTCCGTCCCCAGCAGCGATTGCCACCGCCTCGCTCCGCACGTTCTCTCACTTGGGATTATTTGTCGTTTCTAATCACTTTTTCTTTCCTCTCCTCCGCGTCGACATCTTTGCGCGAGACGACGCGACATGACGTAGAGGCGTTGGCGGGAAAACGGAGGCGTCTCAACGTCATTCCTCTCCTTGCAACGACTTGGGAACGCTGGGGACTGCGCGCGCGCAGTAGAGCCCACGGACTAAGGTCGCAAGGTAGACGGTTGAAGTGGTGATTGTAGGTGGTAAGTGAGTGTCTGTGGTGAGGTGATGGCTAGCCAATGGTGGTGTCAATCCTATTATCATTACACAGTGAAAAGTACCAGGAAAAGTGAACCTAGGGGAAGACCTTTGGGTCTATGGCAAGGCCGGATGCAATTGTCATGTCTGTCAATCTGTTATTTTGTTTCCTTTCTTTATTCGGATGTGTTTATTTCCTTCTATTTATCTATTTATTTCTGTATTCGGCCTCGTTATTCATTGTAAATGAGAAAGGAGAAACAATTTCAGCATATTACCTGGATTTCATAGTACTAGGTTCTAATATTCATCTTCGTTATAACCATTCATCAACAAAACTGCGTATATTGATTAACAGTGACATGGAAAAAGTTCAACATTAGTGCAACAGTCAACAGACTAATGTTTCTTTCCAGGAAGGTCTATGAGGCAACAATTACCAACAACCCCTTCCGTACCAAATGTCACTTTCCTGTTTTCATTCCAAAAGACGCCGTGACATCTCGGTAGCAGAGATTAAGAGCTGCTTATACTCACAGTAAACGGATTTTCTATTCGAATGTTATTGTTTCATATTCAGAATCCAGAAAGCTTTAATCAGATATCTACTGAGAGAAAATAGATTTGCATAATAATCAGTATTTGTACGAATCGAATACAATGTTGATATGAATTTAGAAGCTTCTTGTTGCAATTTTCTTGATACATCAGTCAGTTTCTTCAATGGCGATCAGAGAGGGGGGTATCCAGGAGGTATCATTTAGAAAAAAGAACTTGATGAATTTTGTTTATTTATATTCAAATCGGATAAAGTATTTGTTTTATGTGTCATTTGTGTTTACATATTCAGCATATATTTTCCTTTCTCGTAACATTTCTCAGTAGTTGAAGTCCTTATACTGGAATCTTTGAGGCATAAAATCAAGGACTTAACCCCGGCCATCACGCTACTGAGTGTCTTTGATGAGACTTTGAGACGACGAGATAGTGAATCTTAAATGTGAACGGACCAGTAACACCGCGTGAGTTTTTCGTGTGTGTATACGAAGTCAAACTAAACGACGTCAAATGAAAAACTTAACCTAATTCGTTTATCTATCATTTTATTTGTTTGAGGTTTGCTTTATTCATTTGCTTGCTTATATATTCATTTTGTATTTAATTCCTATATTTTTGTTTGTTTATTTTATTTATTTGTTTGTTTATTTATCTATTTATCTTATTAGAACCTCCGTAGTTACAAAGGCGGTTGGCCCAGACGGCGGCCTGGTATGGACGGTGATATTAGTGACAGGATATAATACCGAAGGAGTTACTACGGAAATGAATAAAATAGTCTGGCGACAGCAAGAGTAAAAGAAAAAATGTCACCCTGTACAGATTTTCAAATTTTTTTATTTCGTTTTTTGCCACAGCAAGCATTGCTTAAAGACTTCTTTGTAGACTTTTTTTGTGCGATTCAACTTTCAACGTGCATGGCCTTCTCCAACCCAAAGAAATATACCCGACAAGGTCCCAGGCAGACTCCAGATCCATCCCTGCCGTCTCGAGGCAGATACGATTAATTTGACTCAACCACAACCTATGTTTGATCTTCCAACCGCTTGTAACAATCTCTGAGAGTTGGGTCATTACTCAAGAGGCGAAGAACGTGATCCTGAAGCCTTAGCAGACGCTGGGTGATAAGGCATGTTACTTGCCTCTTGTCATCATCATCAAGGACGTTCTGGTTTGAAACATGATCTCTTCGGTGGGAACCCTATCGATTCTCCCTTTGAAAGTGTGCCAAAGTCATTCAGACGAGACATCAAAGCCTTGGTAAGGGTCTTCTAAGACAAAGATCACAAGGCTCTTGAAGTCCTTTGTCCTTCTCCTGCACGACTTCCTGCATCGCCAAAGACTTTTTTGAGACTGTTCTGTAACTCTGTGAGAGCCATTCCCAGTCGTCCACTGTCTTCCGGGTGAGGAACCTACCCGCATATGATTTTCAGTACCAAGATAAGCGAAGAAATAAGCAAAATCTGGTGTAACAACAAAGTTGTTAACAAATGGAATAGACTTCGTGGCCATTCGATGAAAGCTTGAAACTATTGGTTGTTTTAAGAGAGGACGAGAAAACTTTATGGATAGGTGTAACAGGTGGTAAGGGACATGGAACTGCCTAGTGTAGGCCTTATGGTCTCGTACATTCTCCTCCATTCTTATGCTCTTGTCTTTCCAAGATCTCCTTGTTCTCCATCTCGATCTCATCTGGATAATTCCCGAACTCCCTGTGCGTTGGTCTTTGTTCAAGAGGTCTCAAGTTCTATTGGTTCTGCAATGGAGGAAAGAATCAGCGAGGTCTGTGTTTTTTACCTGGCCGTTGTCGAAGTCAGTTCAATGTCCATTAGTGGCCACGGGTCCTCGTTCCGACCGCTCTGACCAGACGGGGAGGCGACCCAAACATCGGCCTGGAAAAAAAAAAGGACTGAGGATATTCCTGTCACGGCTAAGGGTCTCCCGGCGTAGGTTTAAGATCATTCTTGAACGCGCCTCTGACTTTGTATAAATCTAGTAAATTATTACCCTTCTTCATCCACCCATCACCTCCAATACAAATCGGTAATAGTAATAGTCTTAATGATAATAATTACAATAGTGACGATGATAATGACGATGATGGTGGTGATGATGATGACAACTACAATGGTGATAATGATAGTGATATGATGATAATGATAACAACCACAAGTGCAATAGTGACAATGATATTGATCATGACAAGAATCGATGCCACGAGTTTCACTGAGTGGAAACGGTTCCGATCCTTCTCATAGATCTCTCTGGGAAGAAACGTTACGATACTATTTTTGTTGTATTAGTGAAGAGCAGTCACCGGTTCACTCCTCATTGTATCAAAAGGTGAGAGATCTTGGGCCCGGTCTGGGAACCGAATGTCAGCCTATCAAGGGTGCACCTCCAGATAGATGAGTTTTGAAGATAGCCTCAGGAAAATGGTTGTCTCTGACGCCTGTATTGTAGGTACCAGTTGGTCTCCCACTAATGATAATAGAATTATGATGATAATCATGTTGATGATAACGATCAAAATAATTACACATATTCAACCCGCAACCATGAACAAAAGATATGAGAGGTATTTATTGTGTTAATGATGGTGAAATCATTCAGTGGAGTTGATTACACCACTATGCATTGCATATTGCAAGGATAGAAGCGATGGTAAACTACAGTCTATAGCAACAACAGCATTGCATTTTGGGAAGAAATGTCTGACAAGATGGCGTATTCCAGATAACACCAATAAATTATTGCCTTGTGTGAGCTGTTGGCTTAATCGTAAGCGTGCTTGTCTCGCATTCGCTTAGGTATGGGTTCGAATCCAGCACTTCTCTCCGATTCCCAGCAGCGACTGTTGTTCCCTTTCTCAAGAGCGCATAATAGGGCAGCGCCTCCTGGTGTAGGCTTCTCTTTGAGTTTCACATTTTGGAAAATCCGCAGCCCCACAGTGGCTGGCAACGGTCCTCGGGCTCCTTCCATAGATCTCTCCAGGAGGAAACAGTGGATTACTGTCTGTGTGGGACTGACTAGTGTAGGCCTTATGGTCTCTTGCAGTTTCCTCCAGTCTTATGTTCATTACATATCGTTTGTCCTTGTACACCGTACAAATCCTGTTCCTTCAGTCGTTTAGTATCTGTATTTTCTCGCCTTCTGTAGTGGTCTTTGAAGTTAATTCTTACCTTCACCTTCATATCCCGTTGCATTCATCAGCTCTGTTGCATTGTCGGATGGTTCTGGTATTTTACCATTCTTCGTCTTCTTTGGGGCTCTCCACATCTCTCTACTGATTTTATCAATAGGTAAGGCATCTCCTCTGAGTCTTCCTTTTTATTCTCCACTTCCATCAACTACTCAAACTAGCCTCTTCCATCTCTACTTTATATCAGTTTCCTTTTGTAATGTCCGTCCGATTCCATCTTCCCTGGCTCCAGCTGTTCCCCTATCTTTGCTTTTTCTTTCATCATGAAATCTTGGAAATTTTCTTTCTTCTCTAAGATTCAAACTTCCCAAAAATTTTTTTTTATCTACTTTGCCTCTTTATCCTGTCTCACTGCTGCCTTCACTTCTCTGTCTGTTCTCCCATGCCGTTCCCTTGTCATATTGCCATTACTATTACTATTATTATTATTATTAATTTATTTACAAGTTCTCTTGTTTCTCTGTAGCATGTCTTTCGGTCTTCTACTTCCGCCATCAACGATCTTTTCTCCCAGGTCCTCCTCCTCCTCCTCCTCCTCCTCCTTCTCCTCCTCCTCCTCCTCGTTCTGCCTACCACTTCCTCCTGTGCTTCCACAAGGATGTTCTTCATATCCGTCCACATGACTCGATGGCGCGGTGGTAGCGTTCGCGGCCGCCACTGCGGCGGCCCGGGTTCGAATCCCACCCAGGGCTGAAATAATTTCAGTATCGCTGCTCTGCGAGTCGTTACTCCAACTCTCGTGGGCGGGGAGTTGGGTGTGTGTGTGCATGTAAGGTCACAGCATTACCCATAGATCGGTCATATATATGATCTCTGAGCTCTCTCCCGGGAGGGAAATAGATGTCGATCACGAGTCCAACACGTGATCCAAGACCATGGTAAATCACCTCTGTTGTTCACCCTGTGTCAACAATGAAGAAAGAAAACGGGAGGTGTTCAAAACAGGGGGTATGACTATGATTCATTCTCTCTCTCCCTCTCTCCCTTCATTCTCTTTTTCTTTCTGTATCCGTCTGTCTGTCTGTCTGTCTGTCTCGCGGATCCACCTCGACACTCTGCGATGCTGGAGCTCTCTCCATCTCCTCTCTCCATCTTCTCGTGTTACGGCCATTTCCTTCTCCTCTCTCTCTCCGGTGCCGCCGCCGAGGAGGAGGAGGAGGAGGGCCGCCCGTGTCCGATGACCAAGGCCATCTTATTAAGCAGGCGGTGAAAATCATAACGTACAGGTTATTTTAATTAGATATCTGTGGCTGTGTCGTCACAATATATATATATATATATATATATATATATATATATATATATATTGTGACGACACAGGCACGGTTATCTAGATAAAATAACTTGTACGTTATGAGTACTCCAGAAGATTTAAATCAGCTAATGGCACACACACACACACACACACACACACACACACACACACACACACACACACACACACATATATATATATATATATATATATATATATATATATATATATATATATATATATACATATATCTCTTGTTTATTAATTTTATTGTGTTTATTTATTTATTTATTCTACGCCCTTCCACAAGAATCTAAGTATTCTTCTCAGGAAAACCTTTATTTGTTTATTTATTAATCTATTTACTTACATATTTACAGGTACTTGTTAATTTCTTTATTTATGCATTTATTTCTATTATCATTTTAATTGCCTTAATTGTTTTCATATCCTCTACATTAAGTACAACGAGCACTTCTCCAGTAGAAATGTTTTAAGATATTATCTTAAATCATCTTTATTCTTGAAACCATCGTCAGTTGAAAGGTTTTTAATTTTTATCTTAAATTATCTTGATTCTAGACAGGTTTTTTTTACACTGGACACCTGATATTATTTGTCATATATTTACTATGGACATGGTTGTTATTTGTACTGTTTATAATTTTTCTTTGTTTGGCTTGCTTTCAGAAAGATTATTATTACTACGAATACATGCTGTACATTTCTGTATGTTAGTACAGTGACTGGCACTATACCTCAGTTTTGGCACTTAAGAAGTATTGAATCTCAAGTGCCATATACTTTATTTCTTTTATATAAATTACTCAATGTGTCACATTTACTTTTGTCAGTGTATTTTATGCTACGTTGTTTCTCATCAAACTTGGCCTCCATAGTTTTTCGTAAGTTTAGAATAATCATCTTTAATTCAGTTTCTCAACTCTTTGTTCTTTGTCAAAATACTCTTTACAACTTCATTATGGTCCTTGCGTTTGCCATTCTTTTATATTCGACATTTTTTTCTTTAACTATTTCTTAGATCTCGTTATAAGAGTTTTCTGTTTCAGTTTTATTTTTTTCTTATCAAAACTTGCTGTAAAGTTATTTTGTTGTGTCTGCTTTACGCTCTTCACTTGAGTTTCCATTTTGCTCATTATAACTTTCTTGTCACATACGACCCCATCGTTTTTTATAGTTTTTATTATATATTTATTTAAGTATTTCAGTCAATTTGGACAGACAGTAGAAAGATGACAAAATCAATTGGAGATTATTTTCAAATGACTTATCGAGCGACATAAAAATGTAGAGTGTAAATCAAATTGATGTAATCCTTGAACAAGTAATGCATGTTTAACTAGACGAACAGATAAAAAAGGAGAATGTGTGAACATTAATGTTTTTCTTAACTGGCATATTCAATGAATTTACGTACAATATTATCAATGTCCAACATACCTTCGTATTTATCTGATACTCCAGATTATTCTTTCCTAAAATGGTATATTTCATTACAAAAAAGAATCACAACTGAGATTCTTTATGCCTTTTTACCAGCATATTCATTGCATATATATATATATATATATTTATATATATATATATATAATATATATATATATATATATATATATATATATAGATACACACACACACACACAATATTATCACTGACCAACAACACTTTTGTTTATTTTGTATTTTTGATCATTCTTTTTTGCAGTGGTATAATTTATTACAAAAAATATTACAGCATAACACTTGTTGCTGAGCTGGCTCTCCACAGTGCCCACATTCTGCCATGTCGTCAAATGCTTCCGTGTGAGTTGCCACTTCCATCTTTAGTCGACCCATTTCTTTCTATGCTTCAGTTTTCCTATCGCTCTTAGTCAATTAAGTCCCATTGCTTCACCTAAGATTTCTATGAAAATAAAATTGATTTTAGATTCTTTTTCATTTTCTATAGGAAGTAATGATTTTATCACTTGTAATCAATTTCATACTTGTCTTGTTGCCGATACTGTGTGACAACAATTATGTATTCTCAACATTTTTCATTAAAGTTATTATCTATGATTGTGCAGTGATATCTCATAGTTTGTTGTGACCGTTCATTGTCACATTATAAAGACGCTAAACGCCATAACAAATCTTCAAACAAGGATAGTTTCCAAATAGGTTCATAATCACACCTTATGCGTTCAAGATTGATGCATAAAACCCAAACTCGAACGCACGAATCCACGCATGCGCAGATCAAGTGTCACAGAATCTCATATAACTCGATCTCTTCGGTTTTCTGTAATCTGATCCTCTCTGGTCTGAGGAAATAAACAATAAAGAATCGTCTCATCTAAAAATCAATGGAAGTGGGGAATGTTTTTTTTTTTTTTTTTAAGGATATTGACCCATAAGGGGGTCATTAAAACTGGTATGAAGTTGCAGTGGATAAAATACTTTGGTCTTATATGGCATTATGTTTGTCGAAATCGATGATTTATTTATAAGTATGCAAAATCGTGTTTTATGGCCATGTTTATTTCATTTGTTTATTAATTTATTCGTTTATCTATTTGTTCAGTTATTTGTCTATGTATATATTTATTTGTTTATTATTGGGGTTATAATTTAGAACAAACATGACACTGTTCGGTAGCAAAAGCTTTCTTTTGAAACTGAAAATGAATTTTTCAATTGACATCAAACAGAAACTATTTCTGCAGCACTTCAACATAAGTTTAGTATAAAATGGTCAGAAGTTCAATGTTTAATTTAGAGAACAGACCAAATCATTTACTGAAAAATCATATAAATTATATATAACTTGAAACATTTCTGTATTAAAAGACGAATTAAAAAAAAAATCCAAGTATATTTTTTTATTTTCATTTGTTTCTTCATTGATCTGTTTCATTATTATTATTGGCATTATTATTATTATCTGTACTATTATTATTACTATTATTATTACTGTTATTATCATTATTGTTATTACTATTATTATTATTACTAATAATATTTATTATATATTGTTATTATTTCTATTATTATGATTATTTTTTCTTTCTTGGGTCAGAAGGATTTTATGTGTATATATATATATATATATATATATATATATATATATATATAAAAAAAATATATATATATATATATATATATATATAATACATATATATATAAATATATGCTATATATATATTTTTTAACAAGTCTCTGTCAAAGCAATAGTTACCTCAGCGCGTGCAAAAGAAACGAATAGATCAATAAATAAGTAAATAAATCAATAAATAAGCAAATAATAGAAGGAATAAGAATGAATGAAAACAAGAAACAGAATAGACGATAAATAAATGAAGAACAAAAAAAAATAGATAAAAGTGAATTGCGTTAACGTAAAGAGAAAATGATGATGATGATGATGATGATGATGATGATGATGATGATGATGACGACTTCAAACAATTACTGTGATGAAGAGAGGGAGAGAGAGGGAGACTGTATGCGCATTTTTTATTTATATTTTTATTTTTGGCGCGAAAGCAATCTTGTTTGATGTCTGGAACGGTTTGAAGGTTGGCAGTATATCACAGGATCTTCGCTCCGAGATGGAACCTTCTTCTCTTTCGTCAATCCATTATATCAAAAGACTTAGATGACTTCCAGCTGAAAGGAACCGGGGAGAAGAATGGCTTCAGCTGAAAGAAAACGGAAGGTGGGTGATGGCTTCATTTGAAGAAAATGGAAAGTGGAATGGCCTCAGTTAAAGAAAATGGGAGAGGGAATGGATTTATTTGTAGAAAGTGGGAAGAGGGGAATGGTCTTAGCTAAAAGAAAACGGGAGATGGGTAATGGCTTCATTTGAAGAAAATGAAAAGTGTAATGGCCTCAGCTAAAGGAAATGGGAGAGGGAATGGCTTCAGCTGAAAGAAAACGGGAGGTGGGTAATGGCTTCATTTGAAGAAAATGGAAAGTGGAATGGCCTCAGTTAAAGAAAATGGGAGAGGGAATGGTTTCATTTGAAGAAATTGGGAAGAGGGGAATGGCCTCAGCTGAAAGAAAACGGGAGGTGGGTAATGGATTCGTTTGAAGAAAGTGGAATAGCCTCAGTTAAAGAAAATGGGAGAGGGAGTGGTTTCATTTGTAGAAAATGGGAAGAGGGAAATGGCTTCAGCTAAGAGAAAACGGGAGGTGGGTAATGAGTTTATTTGAAGAAAGTGGAATGGCCTCAGTTAAAGAAAATGGGAGAGGGAATGGTTTCATTTGTAGAAAATGGGAAGACGGGAATGGCCTTAGCTAAAAGAAGACGGGTGTGTAATGGCTTCTTTTGAAGAAAATGGAAAGTGGAATGGCCTCAGTTAAAGAAAATGGGAGAGAGAATGGTTTCATCTGAAGAAAATGGGAAGAGGGGAATGGCCTCAGCTGAAATAAAATACTTTTTTTGGGCAAGTTTTATAAGCTTACAGAGGTGTATCGTTGTACATTATTGTGTCTGAAATTTAAGTCGATTAATTTCATAATTGCAAACGGTATATAGCATTGTTTGAGCCTCTATCTATAATCACAGATGATATTCGTATAACAGCCTATAATTGTATCAAGCCAAGCAATTTGTCATTTTCTACCGACTTCAGTGGACGTATACTAATATATACTTTCATTTGAATGCACCAAGCAATAGGCAAATCCATGTAATGTATCGAAAATATAATTTTGCATCGAAGACATAATCTTTTCGGTACGATAAACTTTGTCTTAAGTTATATATATATATTTTTTTAAATCTGACGTGCAGTTTGCCACGGCACACGTAAAATTAGTCATATTTGTTTGAAAATAGCTCCCAGCAGACCTAAGAGGCTATTCTTTACAAAAATGTCGTTCACTTCGTACGTCCGCCACCACTGTTCTTTTTTATCTCACTGATTATCTTCATATACAGGATGTGACAGTGATATCCATTATTTTTCAACACTTTCAGATAAAATGCACAAACCGAAATCAACATCTTATTTTTACTGCTCATAGTTACTTCAGTAAAAATAATTACCTATTTTTAGTTTTACCTTATAATTAAATTAACAAAGCCTTATCACACACCAGTAAGTAAAAATTATAACATTAAGAGTCATGTTTTTAATTTTAAATACATTTATGCAGCAATTTATGGCGTATCTTTTTTTAAATATCGGTTTCAAAATTAGCTAAGACCCCCCTTTGCCTCGTGAAATACGAGACAATAGAAAATTCTAGCGCTAATAGGAATCTACGAGACTAACTGCGAAAGGTCACATTGAAGAAAATGGGAAAAGGGGAATGACCTCAACTGAAGACAACTGGAGGGGGACTTGAGCTCAGTAAAAGAAAATAGGAAAAGGGACATTGGCTTCAATTAGAGAAAACGGAAGGATGGGAACGGCTTTACATAAAGGAAATAGGTTCAGTTGAAGAAAAGGGGAAGAGGGGGATGGATTTAACTGTAGAAAATGGGGGGAAGGAAATGGGTTTAGCTGTAGAAAATGGGCAAAGAGCTGGAGTTTTCTGGAGTTTTGTTTCCTTTTGATGATGTTAATGCTTGATGAAATGTATATATATATATATATATATATATATATATATTTTTTTAGTGTACGCAAATTAACAAGGGAAAGATGGTTTCCCTCACCTCAGTCGAATAAAATCGCCTGACGGCAGAATAATGTTTAAAACGACGATAGCTTAATATTTGTATCTTTGAAATAACTTCATTATTTATTATTATTATTATTGTTATTATTATTATTATTACTATTAATATTATATTGATATTAATATTATCAATAGTATTATTATTATCATTATCAATATTATTATTATTATCATTATCAATATTATTATTATTAATATTATTATTATTACTATTATTATTATTATTATTATTATTATTATCATCATTATTAATTATAGTACCCCCATGTTACCATCTACAGCATAGTCCTCCGTACCAGTTGGCAACGATACCAGCTGTGATGGCGAATCATGAATTTCCTCGCTATTGAGTGCGTGGCGATGGGTGCCGCGGGGATGAATGAAATTCCCTGGCGACAGGTGAAAGAGGATCACCCAGTAAGTAAGGGGTTGATAGGGGTATCAGTTTTCTTTTTTCTTTTTTCTTTTTTTTTAAGATAGTAAAAAGGAGTTCTTACACTATATGAGGACAAGATGTTTAAAAAACTATATGAAAAGACTAAAATAAAGTAGAAAAGAAATGGAATAAAAATAGTAGGACAATATGGAATAAGATAATATTGAAAAATGAAACAAAATATGAAAACTATTTTTTTCTTTCTTTTTTACTAGTTTTAATCGAAATTTTTACAAAATGGGTAATTCATGTAAAGTAGGACACAAGTTTCTATCCTGACACAGATGGCAATGGAAACGATTCTCTCACCTTCCACGTTGCCACTGTCCCTCTTCCTCCCTTTCTCGGCAGGCATTCACCTTGCTAACCTTCCCGCATTGGTAGCAAAGTGGTTAAAGTTCTCTGGTTACTCTTCCCTGCAGTAGTATAAATGATTATAAAAAGAAAAATCGCCGCATTCTACTTGTTGCTGAGCTGCCTCTCTACAGTGCCCACATTCTGCCAAATCGTCAAATTCTTCTGTAAAAGTTGACAGTCAACACCTTTAATACCTTTCGTACCGGGTGCTACCTTACATTTCATTTTGTCGTCGCCAGATAATTTATTTCATCTCTGATACTACCTCGGCTTCCAAAGGATTAACGGTGGTATTTTAAAGAAATATATATTTTTTCTTACATAAATCTCATATAAACCCTTGGAAGGGAAAGATTTATATAAGGAAAGAATTTTTTTAATAATATCACCGTAAGATTCTCACGGTGGCATTCTTAAAAAATTCTTTCTTCATATAAATCTTATATAAATCCTTGGAAGGGAAAGATTTATATAAGGAAAGAATATTTTTAAGAATACCACCATAACATCCTTACGGTGGTATTCTTAAAAAAAAATCCTTATATAAATATTTCCCTCCCAAGGATTTATATAAGGAAAGGATTTTATTTTATTTTATTTTATTTTCATTTATATATATATATATATATATATATATATATATATATATATATATATATATATTGTATGACAGTTTATATATATATATATATATATTTTTTTTTTTTTTTTTTTTTTTTAAGAATACCACCGTAAAATCCTCCATTTGGTTCTGATCCCAAAGGACAAGACCGACTGAGCAGTCGATATCACCATGATCGAGTTTGTTGGTCCACTTTTCCTCTTTTCTTTTTTCAAACAGACGATTTTATTCACCCGAAGTTCATAGCAAGAGTTATACAATGTGCCACGATATTGAAGCGCATAGCCACACTCACTCTTCTCCTCCAAGCTCTTTGGTGAGGTTTACTCAAAGAGCTCACACGACAGATCGTCGAAAAGACTGTGTCACGTCCCTAGACAGCTAGATTTTCTGTCATTAATTATCTTTCTCATCAATTACAATTCATAATCTAGAAATAATATTGATAAGTGGTTAACTTTGGTATGATTTTTAATTCCATCATGTATGATATTAATCCCTTGAAGTATTACAATCCTTTAGTTATCTGATTTTTCTTCGGTTAAGCAAAACTAAAAGTATCCGTCGAGGTCTATCTTGGATCAAAAACTTCGAATAAATGGGGTAAAGTTGCATCAAGGATCCTTGAGTTTCACTGTCTTTCCGGCCTGTTTAGCTGGGTCACAGGAGTGGTGGTGGTAGTAGTAGGACTGTATGTGGCAGAGCTATCGACCGATTGGTCCAGTCCCTGAGGAAAGCAGAGAACCACACCCGAGGACACTTAGCGTGCGGAGGGAAACCGCCGGCCTCCCAGGGAAGAAGACTTGCCCGGGCCAACTGCGCGGTTTCCGAAGAGGACTCAATAGCCACGTACGATGGCATCACCATGGTCTTGGACCACGTGTTGGACTCGAGATCGACAGCTATTTCACTCCCAGAAGAGAGATCAGAGCTCATGTATGACTGATCTATGGGTAAGGCTGTGACCTTACACGCGCACACACATACACACACACACACACACACACACACACACACACACACACACACACACACACACACAACTCCCCGCCCACAAGAGTTGGAGTAACGACTCGCAGCTCAGCGATACTGAAAGTTTTTCAGCCATGGGCGGGATTCCAACCCGGACTGTGGCAATGGCGGCCGGGAACTCTACCAACTGCGCCACTGATGAACCAATGAACTTTCGCCTATGATCACACGCAGAGCGTCGTCGTCGTCATCGGCAATGATGGACCGCCGCAAGGAAGCAATTAGTAGTCGTAAAAGTCTACGGAGTTTTCTAGTACCGATCCGATGTAAGAAGACTAAGATCTAGTGTTGACATTCGGAAGTGTTTGTACGATGATAATGATGTTTGTTGTTTTTGTTTTTGTTGTTTTTGTTGCTTTGTCAGTTCTCAGAACGCAGAACAGTCGATTGAACAAATACCCTTGCAATGCCTTTAGTGTTTTGTCCAAAAACAGATTTAGATGCTAACTGCCAATGTGGCATGAAATAAGAACCTAATTATTGATGACATTTGTATAATTGTTACGGTATGAGTCTAATGAATATTAAAGAAATGGATTTAAAAACTACTGCCGATATTACGATCGCAAAAAAAAGTAAATAGAAAATAAATAGATAAATCCTCGGTGAGCACCACAATGGAAATAAGCTTACATGCTTTTTTGTGTTACCCTCGGCAATTGTAATTGTTATTTCGAATTGGGTGTTCTTTTCAGTATCTACACTTCATGCATATTGATTCATTGCCAAATAAGATTATTAATATTATTATTAGATTCAAGTTTGAATCCTACAATTTGAGGTTTCTGTGCCTGTCAATATGCGGCCCAGTTCTCCACCAGAAGAGAACGAAGTGTGTTGCGTTGCCATGACAACAAGACAAATCAAAGAGGACGGAAATGGCACTGCGATTATGATACACGAATTCCTTGATTATGCAGACCTCCTGGTGAGGAGCCTACGCCAGGAGGCGTTGAGTAGCTGCGGCCGAAGACGTCACCTTTGCCCTATACAACCGGACTGTTTGGACAGGTAACAGTCACCTCTGGGAATCGGAGTAGTGCGGGATTCGAACCCGAACAAAAATATATCGAAAGTGAGAGACATAGGCTGGAGATAGTAGGATAATATGATAAGTACAGCTACTCTCTTCTGCCTAGGGAGGGAAGGACTGAAGCGAGACAGGATCTAGGGATCCCTGAACTAGGTAGATTGTCGTCAGCCTGAAGAAACTGGGAGACACAACCCACTCCCTAACCCCAACAGATAGAGGAAGTGGGTAACCCACTGATAAGATGTAGTGCAGCCAAAGAAAATAGGCGCAGAATATTTTTAAAGCAACAAATACAAGCTCTCTCTCTATCTGTCTCTTTCTCTTTTTTTTCTCCCTCTCCCTCCCTCCCTCTCTCTCTCTATCTGTCTCTTTCTCTTTTTTTTCCTCTCCCTCCCTCCCTCTCTCTCTCTGTCTCTTTTTTTCTCCCTCTCTCTCTCTCTCTCTCTCTCTCTCTCTCTCTCTCTCTCTCTCTCTCTCTCTCTCTCTCTCTCTCTCTCTCTCTCTCTCTCTCTCTCTCTCTCTCTCTCTCTCTCTCTCTCTCTCTCTCTCAAAGTTTTTTTGAATGGGAAAAGGCACAGGGAATCAACACACCCTAGACAATGTGAAGAAAGCAACGAACTCTTTTTCGCGGAAGCAAAAGAAGTGCATGGTGTGTCCGCCAACAGACAGACAAGGTCCTCCTCCTCTTCCTCCTCCTCCTCCATTATCATCAAGTAGCTCCTTGAAACTGCCCGGCCCTCGTCCTCCCGAAGGTCCTTATGCCCGTGGCAGGGAAGTCTTCACTCCTTCAGGAGTGTGACGCCCTTTACAGACTTTGCTCTGGCTGTTCTCAGACGAATTCGGTCAACCTGGGTGGGACTCGAATTCAAACTATGTGGTGATCGATGGAAGCTCCAGTTTTGTCCAGTCTGAAGATGTAGTACACGAAAGATCTTACAGTCCATTGCTTAATTCCTCCAGTATTTTTCTTTATATATGTATATATATATATACATATATATATATATATATATACACATATATACATATGTATGTATATATATATATGTATGTATATATATATATGTATATATATGTATGTATATATATATATATATATATATATATATATATATATACATTGGTGGGATTCGGCCGGTTCGTATGAACCTGTCTTTAAGTTTCATAAGCTCCGCGTACCGGTTATTAGAAATTGACTTATACAGACTATAATACAGGCTAAGTGATATCTGCATGCTACTGCCCTATAAACCAACGAAACAGAGCGCTTTTGTATACGAGTAATTACATCGTCAGTGCTAATACAGTATTAGCACTGTAGATGTAATTATATGAAAGCGCTCTGCTTCGTTAGTTTATTTTTTCCTGTTGGTTTCTCGCCCGCACGTATATATATATATGTATATATATATATATATATATATATATATATATATATATATATATATATACACATATATATATATAATCTTGATAGCGTAGTTGGTAAGTTACTACAGCACTTGTCATGTGATTGCTGGGTTTGAGTCCTTGGCAGTACCACATTTCAATTTCTGCATGTCGACCTCCATTGAGTCTCCCGATGTTGATGGCTTAGATTTAAAGTGCACAGTGGTTGTTAAAAATGTATAATATATATATAATATATATATATATATATATATATATATATATATATATATATATATGCATACACACACGTGGTTCGACTGTTAAGTATGGTGATGCGGACGAGGTCAGTAACTTGAGTCGTTCGCGGAAGGACAGTCGTTAATTAGGAGCGCCTCCCGGAGTCGCCAAGCGGGGGTCGGGGCAGCGGGAGTGCCTACGTGCGGTCAGAGAATACATTTGGTAAAGTGAGACTTCATCAACAGATCCGCAGCCTCGATAATTATCGCTCCGGTGGTTTCTTGGAAGGACGAAGAGAGAGATAGATACACATACAAATATACAGACAGAGAGAGAGAGAGACTTACGGTGGTATTTTTAAAAAGATATTTCTTTATATGAATCCTTGGAAAGGAAAGATGCGAGGAAAGAATTTTTTTAAGAATACCACCGTAAGAATCTTTCCTTGTATAAATCTTTCCCTTCCAAGGATTTATATAAGATTTATGTAAGGATTTTTTTAAGAATGCCACCGATAGAGAGAGGGAGAGAAAGAGGGAGAGAGGCGGGGG
>NC_134790.1:15454651-15459651 GCF_046742065.1 Oratosquilla oratoria
TGTGTGTGTGTGTGTGTGTGTAGAATAGGAGAAGTACTATTTGATAATCCTCTGCTCACTACAATTTTGAAATATATGTTATGGAAGAACATATAATCATACATAAACATAACATATATAATTACTGCCATTACTTAGAATAGAATTTCTGTAATACACCTTCTTCTTCTTCTTCTTCTTCAATATTTACATATATATATATATATATATATATATATATATATATATATATATATATATATATATATATATATATATATGTAAACATACGTATATCATATATGGAAGCACATGAAGACAAGAGTTCGAGAAGCGCATTTTCGTTCTTTCCGTCTTGGTCGCCACAATTTTGCAAATCTGTCTCGTCCGCCTTCGAAGAGGGGGAGCCTCGCGGCGGGACAAGGGCGACTCGAAGTTTGGCCAGGAGGATTTTTCGAGAGGCCCTACCGCAGAAAAAAAATGAGGATCACCTTCATCTACAGGGTCAAGACCGTCCGACTTTGGCGGTTAGTGGAACTGCGGCCAGGCTCCTTCCAGGAGAACTCAAGAAAGAGGAAGGGAGTCTGGCTGCCAACGGAGAAGACAACGAAGTTCCAGCCAAAAGGAGATTAATAGAAGACTCTCCCATCAGTAACAAGACGACAGTCTAGAACTTGGGTTCGGTCGAAGTATGACCAGGCTCCTTCCAGGAAAATCCTAGGAAGAGGTACAGGAGCCTGGTCGCCGACAGGGAAAAATACAACGAGGGCGTCAAAGCTAAAAGAAGGCGCCTGGAAAGCCCGCCCTCCGGCAGCAGCAGCACCCGTGGTGCCTGTGACTGCTGCTAACCCATGACGGGGGTGGAGGAGGAAGGCCCGCCCTCCGGCAGCAGCACCCATGACGAGGTGGTGGAGGGGCTGTGAAGTCCGCGGGTCGTAGTCGTCGAGAATTCCACTGACGACTTCGGAGACAACTTGAAGAAGAACGCTTCGTTAAAAAAAAAAGTAAATAAAAAGATAAAAGAAAAGGGGGGAGGAGCGTCGTCAAACACTCTCGGGAAGAAAGAGAGAGGCCTGCGACTCGATGTTTGTCCAGGAGGATTCTTCGAGAGACACTACCGCAACAAAAAATGAGGATCACCTTCATCCTCAGGGTCAAGACCGTCCGGACTTGGCGGTTAGTGGAACTGCGGCCAGGCTCCTTCCGGGAGAACCAGAGGAAGAGAAAGATTAGCCTGGCCGCTGACAGAGTTCCAATCAAGAGGAGACGCAAGGAAGACCCTCCCACCAGGAACAAGACGACCACCTAGAACTGGCGCTCGGTGGAAGCGGGACCAGGCTCCTTCTAGGAGAACCCTAGGAAGAGGAAGAGAAGCCTGGTCGCCGTCGGAAAAGAAGACAAGGATGGAGGCCCAACCAAAAGGAGACGCAAGGAAGTCCCGCCCTCCAGCATCAGGACAAGCATCCAGAACTGGAGGTCCGTCGAACTGCGTCCAGGCTCCATCCAGGAGAGCCCTAAGAAGAAGCTGCCCCACGAAGGAGACGAAGAGAATGAGGGCGCCGGAGTTAAAAGAAGGCGCATAGAAGGCTCTCTCTCCGTCAGCAGCAGCACCCGTGGTGCCTGTGACTGCTGCGAGCCCATGACGGGGGTAGCCTAGATGAGGGGCTGTGAAGCCCGCGGGTCGTAGTCGTCGAGAATTCCACTGACGACTTCGGAGAGAACTTAAAGAAGAACGCTCCTTTAAAAAAAAAATAATAATAAATAAAAAAGATGAAAGAAAAGGGGGAGGAGCGTCGTCGGCAAATACTCTCAGGGAGAAAGAGAGAAGCCTGTGCTGCTGATTGAAAGCGCCTGGCTCCAGCCACAAGGAAGAAGATGTCCATCGTGCCACTCTGGCCTCGGGAGGAGGTCTCCCCCTCGGCTGAATGAAATCTTTCGACGACAGACAGAAGGAACGCGCCAAACTCCGGAGGGAATGCAAAAGATGAAATCGTTATTTCTTCTTCTTCGTCCTCCTATTTTTTCCCCTCTTCCTCTTCTTCCTTTTCTTCTTCCTTTTTCTTCTACTTCTTCCTCCTCTTTTTTCCATCTTCCTCTTCTTCCTTTTCTTCTTCCTTTTTCTTCTTCTACTT
Organism: Oratosquilla oratoria; assembly: GCF_046742065.1. Classification (NCBI taxonomy): domain Eukaryota; kingdom Metazoa; phylum Arthropoda; class Malacostraca; order Stomatopoda; family Squillidae; genus Oratosquilla; species Oratosquilla oratoria. Next base: position 15,456,763 of record NC_134790.1, read on the forward strand.
CTTCCTCCTCTTTTTGTTCTTTTTCCCCTTCTTCCTCTTCTTCTTCCTTTTCTTCTTCCTCTTTCCTTTTTCTTCTTCCTCTTCTTCTTTTTCTGTTACTTCTTTCTCTTCTTCTTCTTCCTCCGCTATTTTCCTCATTTCCCCTTCTTCCTCTTCTTCCTGTTCTTCCTTTTTCTTCTTCTTCCTTTCCTTCTTTTTCTTCTTCCTTTTCTTCTTCCTCTTTTTCATCTTCTTCCTTTCCTTCTTTTTCTTCTTCCTTTTCTTTTTTCCTCTTTTTCATCCTCTTCCTTTCCTTTTTTCTTCTTCCTCTTCTTCTTCCTCTTCTTTTTGTCTTCATTTTTCCCTTCTTCAACTTCTTCCTTTTTTCTTTATCTCTTCTGTTCTTTCCTTTTTTCTTCTTTTTCTTCTTCCTCTTCTTTTTCTTCCTCCTTTTCCCCTTCTTCTTCTTCTTCTTCTTCTTCTTCTTCTTCTTCTTCTTCTTCTTCTTCCTCCTCCTTTTTTTCTTCTTCCTCTTCTTCCTCTTCTTCTTCTTCCTCCTTTTTTTCTTCTTCCTCTTATTCTTCTTCCTTTTTTCATATTCCACTTGTCCTTCTTCCTCTTCTTCTTCTTCTTCTCTTCTTTTTCTTCCTCTTCCCCTTCTTCCTCTTCTATTTCTTCTTCTCCCTCCTCGTCCTCTTTTTCTTCCTCTTCCCCTTCCTCCTCTTCTTCTTTTTCTTCTACTTTTTCTTCCTCTTCCCCTTCTTGCTCTTCTTTTTCTTCATCTTCTACTTCTTTTTCTTCTTTTCCTTCTTTTTTCTTCTCCTTTATTCTCCTTCCACTATTGCTTATTCATCTTCTTCATCTTCTTCTTCGTCTTCGTCTTCACTAAGGCTAAGTACGATACTGTCTTCCTGCTAATCGTAGCCCTCTCTCTTTGGCGAATAAAATCACCTGACGGCAGAATGAATAAACGCTAAAGTCCTTTAACTCTCTGGACTAAAGTTTCTTGTGCTACACCTCGACTGAATAAAATCGCCTGGCGACACACGTAGCTAGAGGTCCGCTGAAGAAATATACGTTGGTATTCTTAAAGAAAAATCTTATATAAATCCTTGGAAGGGAAAGATATATATATATATATATATATATATATATATATATATATATAAATATATATATATATATATATATACATATATATATATATAATATAATATATATATATATATATATATATATATATTTTTTTTTTTTTTTTTTTTTTTTTTTTTTGCCTTAAGAGAAAGAGGGAGAGAGAGAGAGAGTGTGTTGTGAATCGGGTGTGTATGGCAATTTTGTTGGGATTTTTTCTTCTATATGCCTCTCTTTCTCTCTCTCTCTCTCTCTCTCTCTCTCTCTCTCTCTCTCTCTCTCTCTCTCTCTCTCTCTCTCTCTCTCTCTCTCTCTCTCTCTCTCTCTCTCTCTCATTCTATGACTTTTATTCGATTTAATGACTTTTAGGCAACCGCCTCAGTAATCGAAAAGATTGCAATCGAGTAATTTACGTTGATTCTGAAAGTGAATAACCGCAGGTTGATAATGAGATCCAACGCACATGAGTGTGTGCGAGTATGTGTACGTGTGTGTGTGTGTGTGTGTGTGTGTGTGTGTGTGTGTGTGTGTGTGTGATGAGAAAATGTAACCAGGGATTGACCACGATTCATCACTAACAAAACAAATAAACTCCTCTTAGTACCTGACACCCGGAGTATCCGGATAAAACATCCCCGGACGAAACACCACCGGGTAACCACCCTCCCCTCCGCCGGACGAAACACCCCCGGACAGAACACCCCCATACGAAATACCCCGGACGAAACACCACCGGACGAAACACCACCGGACAAAACATCCCCGGACAACCTTCTCCCCTCCGCCGGACGAAACACCCTCCGGACAAAACACCCCCGGACAAAACACCCCCTAATATAACACCCACCCCCGAACCATATACCCCATAATATAACACCCACCCCCGAACGAAACATCCCGTAATATAACACCCACTCCCGGACAGTAGATCCGGTAGACGATTCCGGGGAACTGGTCTTCCTTTGATCACCCCCGGACTCCTTAGAAACCGTGGACGAGTTCCCCACCCGCCGCTAAATGTCGACCAGAGCGAGGTACTTAAGGTCAATTTGCCGCAGTTGCACGGTGGGGGAGCGGGCGGACATTACCCCCATTAGTTGTAGAGGCAGGTACGTAAGATGCACACTTATTAGGCAGCGCGGGGCATTTTTCCACTTCCTCGCTCCTTCTCCTCCTTCTTCCCCATCTTCCACTTCTTCCCCTTCTCCTCCCTCTTCCTCCTCTCTTACCTTCTCCCCTTTCTTCCTCCTCCCTTCCCCCCTTTTTTCCCTGTGTCCCTCTACACCTCTATCCATCTGTCCTCCCTTTCTCCTCCCTCCTCTCCTTCCATTCCCTCTCTTTCACCTTCTACTCACTCCCTATCCTCTATTTTCTTCCCTATGTGCCCCTCCCCTCCCTCTCTCCCCTCATTCTCCTCTCCCCGTCTCCCTCCTCTTCCCCTGTCCTCCATCTCTCCCCTCCCTGTCCATCCTTTCCATATTTCTTCCCGTCTCCTCCCTTCCCTTTCCCCCTGTACCCCCTTCTCTCCCAATTTACCTCCTCTTCCCCTCTCCCCTCTGTCTCTATTCCCCTGCCCCACTTTTTCCCTGTAAAAAGAATAAACTCCTATGCTTAAACTTCTATGATGCAACCTGTGAAGATTGGTCCAAGTAGTTAAGAAACTACTTGTAGCTGTTCCTTGAAATGTAGTTTTGCAATGTTGTTGGCCAATGACCATTAGATTGCTCCATCTGAGATGGAGGTCAGATCAAGATTCGGTTACAGGTTGGCGAGCATCTT
>NC_134790.1:15464651-15472151 GCF_046742065.1 Oratosquilla oratoria
TATGGCCTCTTGTGGGCCCGAGGGCGATCCGTGGGGTGCTCATCTTCCACCACGGCCCCGCGCCTCCCCGGGATGGGGCGACCGCAGCGAGGTCGTCTCCGCCATCGGAGGCCTCGGAATCTTCCTCTTCTTCTTCTTTCTTCTTCTTCTTTCTCTTCCTTCTTCTTCTTCTTCTTTCATTTACCTTCTTCGTCTTCCTCTCTTTTTTCTTCTTTCTTTTTCTTTTTCTTCTTTTCTTCTTTCCTTTTCCTTCTTCTGTTTCTTCTTTTTCTCCTTCTCCTTTGCCTTCTTCTTTCCTTTTCTTCTTCTTCTTTCTTTTTCCTTCTTCTCCTTCTTTCCTTCTTCTCCTTCTTTCCTTTTCCTTTTTTTTCTTCTTCTTCTTTTCGTTTTTCTTCTGTTTCTTCTATTTCATTTCTTTTCTTTTCTTTTCTCTTCTTCTTTCGTCATCTGTTTTCTTCTCTTCCTCCTCCTCCTCCTCCTTCACCTCCTCCTCCACCTCCTCCTCCTCCTCCTCCTCCTCCTCCTCTTCTTTTTTACTTTTGTCTCTTCTTTCCTTTTCCTTTATTTTTTTTATTCCTTTTCTTATTTTTCTTCGATTGCCTCTTCGTCGTCTTCTTTAATTTTTCTTCTTTTTTCCTCCCCTATTACTTTTTCATCTTATTCTTATATATATTTTTTTAATCCTACTGCGAAGGCAGGAATGTAGCCATTCCTGTGAAGGCTGTTCTCTGTAGAGGAGCGAGCGTCCTCCACCTCGAGTCACATTTGCCACGGCCGAAGAAGTCCTCAAAGGGTCATCAAGAGGTTGATGAGGGACTTACGCCAGGAGGCGCGTAGCTGTAGTCAAAGCCTTACCCTTTGCCCTACGCGCTGTTGGGACAGGTAACACTCACTGCTGGGAATTGGAAAGAAGTGCGGGATTCGAGCACACAACTAAGCGAATGCGAGACCAGCACGCTTCCGATTACGCCACCAGGAGACTCCTGGCCTTAAAAAAAAAAAAAAAAAAAAAAATGACATAAGTATAATAGGTGGCGTGATAGCCCCTTCGTTATAGTAGTCTACTCGCACCCTCGGGTGTGCAGGTTAGAGTCCTGTAACTAACGGTTGGTCGTGTCCGTGAGTAACTGATTCTCTCCTGGAAGCTTCTTCAGGAATCTTCACGGTGAGGGCTTACCCTGGGTAAGGCACCTGAGGTGGATTGAGTCATTCCTCCGCACAGGGGCGGGCCCAACAGGAAAAGACACATTGACGAGCAAATGAAAGATAATCGCGTCACAAATGAACCCTTCACATGAACATACGTGACTAATGTTGCAGTAAAAAGTCACAGTTCTCCTGTATAAAGGTGCTCTAGCCGCATCAAAGGACCTATACCATAAGACACGTTCATGCTAACTTCCAAGTTTCTCAGTGAGTAAATAAGTAAATGGGTGGACAAATGAATAAACAAATAATTGAATAAATAGATAATTAGACAAATTGACAAATAAACAAATAAATTGATAAAACAAATAAACGAATAAATTATTAGATAAACAAACAAATAAAATAGAAAAATTGGAACAACACATGTAATGAGTTACCATAAAGCGATGCTTCTCAGGAAAGGACTTCAGCAATAACCTCCGAAATAGAGGAACTAGCTTAGTACTTACTGCCACGATCGCATGCCTAGCAGAGGGGAAGGGCGAGCCTTGCATAATTTCGGGGAAATATGCATTGCGATAAAGGAATATAAATGGCGCGATGTAAGCAACTAATGACCCGATAAGAAGGCCAGCCCGCACGCGAATACAGCCGGGGACTAAAGTTCCTCGACAATAGAGGGTGCGCAGACATCGTACAGGGTGGTGCAAAAGTTTTGAAGCAATTTCTCGCGATTGGACAAAGTTGAGGGTATACATTTTGTTTCTTATACAGACGTGATTGGTTATGGGTGTGTTTTGTAATATGCTATTTTGAAGTCCATGGAACTGCCTAGTGTAGGGCTTATGGTCTCTTGCAGTCTCCTTCATTCTTATGTTCTATTAAGTGTTAGCACAGTGGGGAAGAACTTTTGTCCCCAACTGTACCGTGAGAAGGAAGTTCGCTTGAAGTGTTCTGAGTATGACGTTAACAGACACACTTGACTATTGCTCATCTTCACATAACACATACACACAAACATACATACATACATACATAAATACACACATACATGCACACATACATGCATGCGTACATACATACACACGTACATACATATGTACACATACATACACACATACTTGCATACATACATTCATACACACATATATACATATGTACACATACACACATATACATACATACACATATACACATACATACACACATGTATACATACATTCATACACACATACATACATATGCACATACACACACGCGCACACACATACATACACACACACACACACACACACACACACACATATATATATATATATATATATATATATAATATGTGTGTGTACATATGTACATATGTACATACATACATACACACGCATATACGAAAGGATCCTTTCTCCCATATAAGCTATAACTGAGTTAAAGTATGTACTCACCCTACACCCATCCCTCACCCATCCAAACACCATCCATCACCCCACACCCTTCTTAGCACCTCGTGGATGAAGGGTCATCATCTCTTTCTTCCCGCCACTCTGTTTGGGTCAACGAGACATTATGATGAAGGTTCTTACGTTCTTGGATGTTTAGATTCTGTGAAGACAAACACGAGATGGCTATGAAGTTACGGAAAAGGAGGAGGAAGAGGAGGAGAAGAAGGGGGAGGAGGAGGTAAAGAAGAGGACAGAAAGGAGGCAACCAGAAGAAAGCCTGTAAAGAGTCCCACAAACCTGATGGCATTAAAAAGGGAAGGTAACTGAAAGAGTGCTGGTATGCAACACCATCCGCATACATACATACACACCCTAATTCAACATCACAACCACTAGCATCACCACAAAGAACACCACCTCTAAGGACACCCACCACCAGACACCAACACCACCACACAACCAAAACCACACCACCACCACCACAACACAACCACCACTGCCAACACCACCACTAGGAGACAGACAAACCTTGTGCGGACATTGAGACGACCAATGGCCTTGCGGGGAATGTGGAGACTGCAAGACACGTCAAGGCAAAGCAAGACGCTTGGCCAATGATCACCGCAACACTTACCAATGCCACTCGCCTCCCCTCCCCTCTCCTCTTTCGTCCCAACCCCCCCCCTCCCTCTAAAACAAACCAAACTTATGTGCGCACGCATACAAGAACTTAAGCGTGTGCATGCTTATGTGTATTCGAATATTCACAAACGCGTGCATTTGTACACATACGAGTAAACACACACACACACACACACACACACACACACACACACACACACACACACACACATATATATATGTATATATATACATATATATATATATATATATATATATATATATATATATATATATATATATATATATATAAACCCATTATCCCACCCCCACGAAGTATGAATTGAGAAATCCCTGGTGGGTCAAAGCCCTGCCTCTTGCAGTAAACTTTTCTTTTTTTTTCCTTAGGGCTAGCGGGAACCAAGGCAAGAGGCGCGCAGCGGGTCCCGGGAATCGAACTCGTGATCACTTGATTATGAGTTTGACGTCATTTTATATATATATATATATATATATATATATATATATATATATATATACACATATATATATATATATATATGTATATATATATATACATATATACATAATGTGTGTGTGTGTGTGTGTGTGTGTGTGTGTGTGTGTGTGTGTGTGTGTGTGTATGTATGCGCGCGACCGCGAGCGAAGACGTTTATTTACACGCTTGCGTGTGTCGTATAATGAAGCATGGAGAAAAGGGGACGACTTTATTGAAGGAAAGTGTCAGAACGAACGGGAAGGAAGAGTAAGAGTAGGAGGAGGAGGAGGGGGAGAAGGAGGGGGTGGACGGGCCACTGTATGAGGACAGTGAGGTCGTGGGGGTGGGGGGTGGATGGGGGGAGAGTGGGGAGTGGGGGAGTGCCAGAAGCAACACATGGGTGCCAGATGGTGGAAGGCACCTCTGAAGAGACTGTGGCGCCGACGCTGCCCAAGAGTCTTTGATTCAAGTCTTAGACGAGGAAGGAGACGGATGGGAGCGTCTCGGAGGTCCTTTTTGTGTGGACGAGTTCGCGGCATAGATGAAGGACCATTTGGGGTCCTGAGAACAAAGATGAAGAACGCGTGTGGAGGTATGCTCGTGGGCTTGGTTTAACACGCACACACACACACGTACACACACACACACACACACACACACACACACACACACACACACACACACACACACGGCTCGGTGGCGGATTGGTAAAGCACTGGCCTCACAAGCCAGAGAACCGGGGTTCGATTCCCCGGCCGGGCGGAGATAAGTTGGGTTTGTCTCCTTTCACGTGTAACCCCTGTTCACCTAGCAGTGAGTAGGTACGGGACGTTAGTCAAGGAGTTGTGACCTTGCTGTCCCGGTGTGTGGTGTGTGAGTGGTCTCAGACCTACCCAGAGATCGGCAAATAATGAGCTCTGAGCTCACTGCCGTAGGGTGGTGTCTGGCTGTCTCGACAGAGACTGCAGCAGATCCGAGGTGAATACACACACACACACACATACATACATACACACACACACACACACACACACACACACTCGCATGGCGCAGTGGTAGAGTTCTCGCCTGCCACTACGGCGGTCCGGGTTCGACTCCCGCCCAAGGCTGAAATAATTTCAGTATCGCTGCGCTGCGAGTCGTTACTCCAACTCTCGTGGGCGGGGAGTTGGGTGTGTGTGTGCGTGTAAGGTCACAGCATTACCCATAGATCGGTCATGTATGAGCTCTGAGCTCTCTTCCGGGAGGGAAATAGCTGTCGACCACGAGTCCAACATGTGATCCATGACCATGGTGAATCACACACACACACACACACACACACACACACACACACACACACACACACACACACACACACACACACACACACACACACACACACACAGACGGACACAGAGCTATGGAAGAAATGGACATACTCGATAAAGAAGATTTCTCATGGGACATGGAAAGAAAGACCTCTGCATTTATCTATTTATTTTATTTATTATAATTTATATTATTATAATTTTTATATAGATATTTATTTATTAATCATTATTAAATTTTTTCGCATCCGACCTAGTTATGGACCAAAAGGTCTCCTGTCGGCATGTTCCTCCCTTGTAAATCCTTTGACAGGATGCCTGGAAGGTATCAAGAAATTCATTTATCCATACGTATGAGGAAGATGGAATAAGACATATTCCAGGCAGACAATACAAACAAAACTGAGGCCAAATAGGGTGACATACAGACGAAACCCCACGAGTTACGTTTTAATTCTGTATATCACAATTTAATGGTTCACTACATGACCTCATGCCTATCCCCTATGGTGCGATGCAGCCTCCGCGTCACTACGGTGACCCATGAGCGTAGCTTTCTTCCTATATATTTCAGTGTATGATCCCGTTAAAGATGAATAAATGAGCGAACAAATAGATTAATAAATAAATGAGTAGGTAAATGAATAAGTAAATGAATTGATTAATTCATAAAGAGAAATCCTTGTATCGGTGATAGTGTGTTATAAGCATCACCTCTAACAATGAATCCATCATCGTTACTCTTATTCTCTCTTTCTCTCTCTCTCTCGATGTGAAAAGTGACCACATGGAAATTATTGTAGTTGTTGTTATGGACTTCAGTTCACCATCGCTTCTATCCTCCATGCGGTGGTACCAGAGAACGAAACGATAAAATCTATGACCCGGGAAGCTTACAGTAAGAAGAATTCACTGACTGACGGAGCAGCGGGAGAGTCTCAGCGAGGAAGAGGGTGGCGGGGGGATGGGGAGGGGAAGCGTCGTCGGTCGCTAATGACCTGCGGCTAATTGCTACTGTGTGTCACGGTCCGGCGTGGCGAAGAAGCGGATCTGTCTGAGGACTTCGGAAACCACGTCGGAGGCGTCGAACCGTGGAAGTGGAGCTACAGAACGAATGGACCGAGGGGGGCGGGGGAAGGGGAGAGAGACACTACGAGAGAAGTCTCGCTCTCTGTCTCTTTCGTTCTCTTTTTCTTTCTCTCTCTCTCTCTCTCTCTCTCTCTCTCTCTCTCTCTCTCTCTCTCTCTCTCTCTCTCTCTCTCTCTCTCTCTCTCTCTCTCTCTCTCTTTCTCTTTCCCTTGTTTCTCTCTTTTTCTCTTTCTCACTCTCCCTCTCTTTCTCTCTCTCTCTCTCTCTATCACTCTCTCTCTCTCTCTCTCTCTCTCTCTCTCTCTCTCTCTCTCTCTCTCTCTCTCTCTCTCTCTCTCTCTCTCTCTCTCTCTCTCTCTCTCTCTCTCTCTCTCTCTCTCTCCTTCCTCTTCAATGTCCGCCATCCCCGACATATTGTAGCCATGATGCACCCAATGCCTCCATCGTACAAACGACGGAGGCGACATCGTAAGACTCCATCACACGCACACAGTGTCTTTGGCCTCAATCGACGACCTGTACGACGCCCTGGGGCGTCCTTAGACGCAACCTTGACCGACGCGACTTGCACGACGTCGTGTATCTCATCGTCTGCTTCATAGCGTCGGGCACCCGACGGGCCGTAGTCGCATCACTGTAGGGGTTGTGTGGGTCATTTTAGCAGAGCCGGGCGCGTTCCTAGGTGCGTTCCTAAGTGCGTTCCGCTTCAATTTGGCCGCGGTTAGTGCTCCCAAAATATTAAAGATTAATAGATAAGTTCATACCGAAATAAAAGTCCGCTAGGCCACACACTATACCAAAGAAAAAATTCGTAGGTCGCATACAAAAGGTAGGCCACATACTATACCGGCACCTATATTGCTTTAATAGTTTGGGAGCGCTAACCGCGGCTAAACTAAAGCGGAAGACACCTAGGAACGCACCGAGGAACGCGCTCTGCTCTGCAATTTTGTTGTCCCGTGTCCGGGATATCGTTCTTCTGTTTCTGGAATCCGGAGTTCTCTGCCTGGAATAGGTTTGCCGTTGCCGTCTTCGGCTCTCCTCCAGTTCGTTTCCAGACACTCAATCAGTCGCATCAACTCTGAGTAAGTCATTCCTCGTCACGGGCACACTAATTATTATTATTATTTTTTCGTTATTATTATTATTTTTTATCTATTTATATGTTTATTCATTTGTTCTGTCTTTTTTTTTAATTATTTATGTATGCGTCTTCTGCCACAATGAATATGTATGCACACACATGCACTCGCGCGCACACACACACACACACACACACACACACACACACACACATGCACATACAAAAAACTCACACGTACACACACACACACACATACACACAGACAAACAGACATGCACACACAAACACACATGCACACATACACACAAACAC
>NC_134790.1:15482151-15487151 GCF_046742065.1 Oratosquilla oratoria
GTTTCCTCCTCTTTTGGTTTCCTCCTTCTTCAGGTTCCTCTCATTATCAATCCTCTAGGCTCTTCCTCCTCTTTCTCCACCTCCTCTTCTTTCTCCACCTCCTCATCTTCCTCCAGGCTCCTCCTCCTCCTCCAGGTTCTTCCTCCTCCTCCAGGTTCTTCCTCCTCCTCTTCCTCTCACGAGGCAACAGGAACGGTCAGGGAAGCATTACACACACACACACACACACACACACACACACACACACACACACACACACACACACACACACACACACACACACACACACACACACACACACACACACACACACACACACACACACACACACACACACACACACACACACACACACACACACACACACACACACACACACACACACACACACGCACACACAAACAAACAAACACACAGCCTTGAAGAGCTGCTACATCGGGTACAGGGAAGCCGCCCTGTCCAGGACAATGTGTCTCATAAAACAAGGCCGTTTCAAACCGAGGATGGTGTCCCGTCTCCACCCCTGTACTAAAGCTGACCCCGGGTGGGGGTGGGGGGTGGGGGGTGATAGAGTCTTCTCCTGGGGTGGGGGGGTGATAGAGACTTCTCCTGGGGTGGGGGGTGGGTGTTGAGACTTCTCCTGGGATGGGAGGGGGGGTTGGACTTTAGGCTCACCGAATTTAAGTTATAAATGTGTAAAATTTTCCTGAGGTCTTTTAAGTTATTGTTTATTTATTTGTATATTTATTTTATTTTTTGAGACAGTGTGAACGTACATTTTTTGTGTTATATTGTTGTTATGATTCCTTAGATGTGCATATCATGCTGCTGAAAACTTTTGTTTTCGGGACGATGGGGGATGGGGAATAGTGGCGGTCAATATTGCAATTCAAGAAAATTACCATGAAACTGACTTTTGTACTTTATATATATATATATATATATATATATATATATATATATAGAGAGAGAGAGAGAGAGAGAGAGAGAGAGAGCGCACATATTTGTACAGATATTTGACGCTGGGTGAGACATAAATTGAGCGTTTTATATATTTTTTTACTGAATAAAATAGTCTAGTATTCGCCAAGAGAGCAAATTCTTCTAATGAATCAATATGAATAAGAGAACTCACCAAGACACTTTTCTTTACAACGTCAAACTTATGATCCCATAGAATTTTTTTTTTTTTTTTTTTTTTTTTTAACAACCTCGTGTACCTCTTTCTAGAATACTTTTCTCTCGCCGAGCAACCTGAGGGTTGAAGACAAGAATGCGGTGGTTGGGGATGGTGTAAAGGGCGATAATATCAGCTGAATACGGGGGATGAGTGCCTACACGCTATAACAAATGGAGAAACGGAAAGGTCTGCCCCGGCCGGCCGCGAAAATATAGTTAGGGATGCATATGTATGCATAAGGGGAGGTATTCCACCCCTTCAGGGTATAAGTATGTAGTGGTTCTGTAGATAGGACGATGTGGAGTAAGTAGTGAGTCTGTAGATACGATGTGGAGTATAGAGTGGTTCTGTAGATAAGACTGAGTGGAGTATGTTGTGGCTCTGTAGATAGGACTGATGTGAAGTATGTAGTGGTTCTGTAGATAGGAACTAGTGGAGTATGTAGTGGGTCTATAGATACGATGTGGAGTAAGTAGTGGGTCTGTAGATACGATGAGGAGTAGTGGTTCTGTAGATAAGACTGAGTAAGTATGTTGTGGTTCTGTAGATAGGACGATGTGGAGTAAGTAGTGGGTCTGTAGATACGATGTGGAGTATAGAGTGGTTCTGTAGATAAGACTGAGTAGAGTATGTTGTCGTTCTATAGATAGGATGTGGAGTTTGGGGTTCTGTAGATAGGATGATGTGGAGTACTTAATGGTTCTGTAGATAGGATGATGTGGAGTACTTAATGGTTCTGTAGATAGGATGATGTGATTACTTAGTGGTTCTGTAGGTAGAACAGGGTGGGGCATAGGGTGTTCCTGTTGATAGGATAGGTTGGAGGTTGTTGTGGTTCTGTAGGTGGGATGGTGTGGACTATGTAGCAGCTATGAAGCTAGGACAGTTGTAATTATTATTATTATTATTGCTGTTGTTATTATTACTGTTATTATTATTATTGATATTATCATTATTATTATTATAATTATTATTATTATTATTAGTTATTATTATCATTATCATTATTATTATCATTATTACTATTATCATAATTATTATTATTATTATTATTATTATTATTATATTATTATTATTATTATTTATACATTTACTTTATTTACCCATTCATTTACTCATTTATCAAATATTTGTTTTTCAATGTATTTCTTTTTTATCTATGTATTAATTGTTTATTTGTTTATTTATTTTTTCATTCAATAATCTAACTTATTTTTATTTACTTATTTCCCTCATTGTTTCAAGTATAATTCTATGAAGGAATTTGTTTAACATGTGCAGGTATATTGCAATATTAGACGATAATGTAGAAGACGCCGTATGAAGAAGCTGTGGGGGTAACCCAGCCTCAGCCGTAGGGCCCTGCTGTGGAAGAGCTGTGTCTTACTGCACTGCATTTGACCCAAACAGTGTGGTGCGAGTCAGGAGTTTGTGAGTGGGTTAATCTATGTGGGCGTGTTTTTTATTTCATCTTATTTTGTTTTATTTTATTTATTTATTTATATTTATTATTTTTATTCTACCCTACCCACCCATTACATAGGGGATCGCAGTTGTTGTATATATATACTGGACGATGAAGCCAGTCAGAGGTGTGTATCCACAGAAAGGTAATTTGCTGTTATATAGTCTGAACAGTTGCTGTGCAGATATATGACCCAAGCTGACCTCACTTATTCCGTTAATGTCAAAGACAGTTTTGCATATTTTTCTTCTGCATGTCGCCAGGTAATTTTATTCAGCCAAGGGGGAGGGCTATGTAAGGATTAACATATCCGAACTGAACTTTTGGCCTTCAGTGTACACGCGTATACGAGGTCCCGTATACCAGTTAATATTATCACACGGCTATTCTAGGTAATCCTGGGGAAATGTCAAGAAGGTAGCTGGTAACAAAAGAACTTAAAGACTTTGTTGAAAAAGACCAACAAAGATGTTTCCTGAAGTTGAAATATAGCGGCGAGTGTACGAAAATAAGATATATCTTTATTCTTGTTTATCTTTATTTCATTTTATTTTATTTTATTTTTGTTTTTGTTTTGTCTCATGCCACTATCTCAAGAACTCTCATGAACATTTCATCACTGACAGACTCCCTTATCCTCTTCCAGAAATTTCCATCTACCTATGCCTTGTCTTCCTCCTCACGGTCCTCCTCCTCCTCTTCTTCGGTCGAAGGAGGTTGACCTCGATGTGGACCTCCCCCTTGGAGAAGGAGGACCTCATGGCCCCCCCTTGGAGGAGGACCTCCCCCTTGGAGAGGGAGGACCTCATGGCCTCCCCCGTGGAGGAGGAGGACCTTATGGCCTCCCCCTTGGAGGAGGACCTCATGGCCTCCCCCTTGGAGGAGGACGACCTCATGGCCTCCCCCTTGGAGGAGGAGGACCTCATGGCCTCCCCCTTGGAGGAGGACCTCATCCTTGGAGAAGGAGGACCTCATGGCCTCCCCCTTGGAGGAGGACCTCCCCCTTGGAGAAGGAGGACCTCATGACCTCCCCCTTGGAGGAGGAGGACCTCATGGCCTCTCCCTTGAAGGAAGAGGATCTCATCCTTGGAGAAGGAGGACCTCATGGCCTCCCCCTTGGAGAAGGAGGACCTCATCCTTGGAGGAGGAGGACTCCATGGCCTCCCCCTTGGAGGGGTCAAAGCCTCACCCGATCCGTCCGAAGACCTCCTTCTCCCGGGCATCATCATTTCTATGAGAGAATCACGACTGAAGAAGAATCTTTCATGAGAGGGTGTTGGATACTTGGGAAGAATAATGAATCGGAAGATAAGATAGTGTGCGGAAGGGTTGGTTTCAGACAACAGATTACGTTGGCAGTCGTGGCATGGAGGGGGCGTCGGTCGGGCCAAGTGATGGAGGAAGGGTGGGGGGGGCGTGTTGGAGGTTGTTGGAGAGGATCTTCGTGAGGTGCTCAAGTCACTGGCCGTTTATAAATCGCTTTTGTTATATCTGGTAGTGGTGCTGCCGCTGGTGGTGGTGGTGATGTTGGTGATGATGGTGCTAGTGATGTTGGTGATGGTGGTAGTAGAGATGCTGGTGATGATGGTGATAGTAGTGGTGATGATGGTGGTAGTGATGCTGGTGGTAGTAATGCTGGTGATGGTGGTGGTAGTCATGCTGGTGATGATGGTAGTTATGATGATGATGATGATGATGATGGTGGTGGTAGTGATGCTGGTGATGGTGGTGGTGTTAGATAAGTAGAAACAACACCAGAAAGTTAATTCATATATTATGTTTACTTATTAATTTGTCTGTTCATTTATTTGCTCGTTTATCAATGCATCTGTTTTCTTGTGTTATGGAGACTTGGATAACAGCGTTCTGTAACAAGTGGGCTGGATATCAGGACAAACACACGCGCGCACACACACACACACACACACACACACACACACACACACACACACACACACACACACACACACACACACACACACACACACACACACACACACACCTATTTATATATATATATATATATATATATATATATATATATATATATATATATATATATATATATATATGTGTATTGCACCGGAGGGGAAGCTTCTATGTAGTCTCGAGAAGACGTTGATGAAGGCGCGCCAAAAAGGGGGCGGTTGAAGAATGTCCGGTCGGACTAAGAATAAGGGTGGACAGCCCCGATCAAGAGCCCAGATGGGAGCAGAGAATATGGGCAGGAGGACGGCCGAGCTAAATCGCTGTGAGGTGCGGTTATGAAAGATGGAGAAAAGACAGACACGGGAATGGGGTAGGACAGGAGGAGGAGGAGGAGGAAGGGGAGTAGGGGGAGGGGCAAGTTGGAAG
>NC_134790.1:15492151-15524651 GCF_046742065.1 Oratosquilla oratoria
CTTCTTCCTCCTCCTCCTCTTCCTCCCCCTCTCCCTTCTCCTCCTGATCTTCCTTTCTCCCTCATGATCATTCCGCTTATTCGTCTTCTCCTCCTCCACTTCTTAACTCCCCCTCCTCTTCCTCCTCCTCTTCCTCCTCCACTTTTTAATCTCCCCCTCCTCTTCCTCCTCCACTTCTTAATCTCCCCCTCCTCTTCCTCCTCCACTTCTTAATCTCCCCCTCCTCTTCCTCCTCCTCCTCCTCCTCCTCCGGTGTACCCACAACTTCTCTTTTGTGGTTGAACCCAGAGAGCTGAGGAGTCGCCCCATCCGTCTCGCAAGACCTAAGAGCACAGCGTGTGTGTGTGTCCTTGAAGAGCGGGCTAACAGTAAACAGCGCTCAGATGGAGAGCGAAAAACAAACAGACCCGTTTCACTTCTGTTTCACTTCTCAGGGCTTGGGTCAACAGCGAGACCGTGTTTTCCATGTGACCTCTCAAGCTCCTTCATCCCCCCCCCCCTCCACCCACCATCCTTGTTGAGGAGTTTGTAGAATTTGTTGAGACGAAGGAGAAACGGTTTTGAGATGTTTGATATGCGACCCCCTACCTCTATTGCATAATAAAAATAATAATGATAATAATTGATAATGACAATAGTAATGATAATAATAATAATAATAATAATAATAATAATAGTAATAATAATAATGATAATGATAAAAAGTGTTTGTTACTTGGAGAAAATATATTAACCTTTAAAATGCACAGGGCAGAGACGTTAGGCGTGTGAAACCGTTATGGTTTAAGATTTTTCAGAAATATAGATTTCGGTGTTTATTTGATGTATTTTATCTATCATTCTATTTATTTGCCAATTATCTATTTACTTATATATTTATTTATGCATTTACTTATTGTCATCTACGTATCAACCACAATAAGTTTGCTTTCTTGATTCAAGTTTCTCGTAAAAAATTGTAGCGATTAAACTAACTTGGGAAAAATGAGATGATTAATCGGGTCAAAAATATTTATTGCTTGTAGTTTGTGCATTAGAAAATTATTTTATATGTATAGTTCCAACAGTCAACATAAATTCTTATGTGGAATCGACTTAATCATGCCCTATATATCAATCGAGAATCAGTATTTTTATTTACTTATTTATGTATTTATTTATTTGTTTTTTCAATTGATGACGAAACAGTGAAACGGGAAACAAAATTCTGTTCATTTATGTCTCCACATTTGATAATCTTACATCGAAACATGTCGTCGGAAAATATGTCGTAAATTTGCATCAACTCTTCTTCATTCACAACAATCAGGCCTCTAACGTTGACACTACGGGCTGGCAATCGAGATCATGACGTCATATCGCCTCGAAATGCGTTGCTCATTCCCACACTCGCTCATTCCCTCCGCATAACAAGATCGGCACATTTCTGATGTCAAACACTCAGTGACCTATCTCTCCATAATTCCTTTCCCTTTTTTTTCCACGCTGCTGTTATCCGTTGAATTTATTCTTGTGTTCGCACTCCCATACTTTTTTCGTAACACATCTGCACCAACCATCACCAACTTTACCACCAGCACTTACACTATCTCCAACATTACCCACCTTCACCATCACCACTACCACCATCAGCACCCCTGGCCTGGCCTGCCACCATAGCTATTGCCACAAGGTGGGGACCTATTATTATCTATCATTACTTGCGTTTAGTCTTACTTTGATCTTCTAGGTCGGTAAAAGGATGAAAACGCGCCCTTAGAATACAAATTTAACATAATATGGTTTCCCAGCTTGTTTGGTGGGTCAGGATACACATGCGGTGATGTCAGAGAAAAAGGAGGAATTTACCATTATCTTGTTAGTCGGCATCACAGTTGGTCGGTCGTGGTGTCGGCACCACTAAAGGAACACACACCAATCGTCTTGAGACGGTTTTTAGACGATTTCTGTCGCAATTTCTTCGCGCAGGGCTCATCCTATGCCTTGCCCTGTTCAGGGAAACGTCCTTGTCCAATAACACCCTTTAAAGCGGCCAGGTTATCCAATTTAACCCTTGTGGCCGCTGTATCAAAGTGGTCACAGATAGAAGACAGGAGTTTACGATGGTTGCTCCGCTGTGTACGTGCGTATGTGTGTTGGATATTCTTTCTTGTGCTTAAAAAATATCGTTTGACGATATTCGGCATCCCCAGCATATACATCCTGCATCTGTGGATCACGACCGTGCTACATGACACCTATTCATAAATTTGACTGAAGAGAAAAAAATATGAAGAATTGAGATGTGAATAGGATATTGCGGTACGATACGTTGGGTTGCGTGGTCGGCAGCCAAGACACAGGAGAGGAATGGGTAGACAGTGAGAGAAAATCCTTGCTAGTGAGTAGGGGTACGACGTGTGCATGCGTATAGCGGCAGTGGATCCTCCGAGGATATATAAACGACGCTGGAGCCTGTCAGGTCATCATTTGAAGCCACCTGTGACGTGGAGAGGAAGGATCGGCAGCTGGAACATAGAGTGAAGGAAGACTATTTTACATATTAGACTGGTACCGGACGTGTTTTATGACCATAGTAACAATTCTGGACTTGAAAAGTGCCAGTAGAAATGGAAGATTGTAACTTAGACTGAATGTGATTTTGGAAAGACTTTGGTGATACGATTTGTGATAATTTCTTGGGAATTACTCGTTCGTAGCTCCAAAGCAAACTTCCGCCCGGAATTGCTGTCAGCAAGCATGTGATAGCGTGACCTGGTGTTAACACACTAGGCCTAGCTGGGCTGACAGCCTACATAGAGCTCGCCTAATTTTGCCTGCAGTCACTGTTAAGTTTGTGCGTGCATGCGTTAGTACGCCTTTGCGGGCGTGGGAGCGAGTGTGCGTGTGCCTGTGTGTGTACGTGTGTACATACACGTATACGTCAATATATGTATATTTATGCGTGTGTCTGTGCGTGCGTATATGTGTGTGGCGAGGCGACTATCACGGCGGTCGAGATGAAAGGTTAGTTGTTGAACACACCGATATCATATCGCCAGCTCAACTCTACTTTACAATCTTGTCCGAGTTGCCGGGTGTCGTTAGCAGAGGAGGAGGAGGGAGAAAGACTGACAGACAATCGCACGAGGAAGCGTGCATGTTTTTGTGCCGCAAAGGAGCGAAGGAGGGCAGCGAAGCTCAAGCAAGGCAGGCCGTGTGCAGGACGTGATGCGGAAGGCCAGGCAGGATGGCCAACACCTTCGTCAAGTGGTGCAGGGCAAAACTCTTACACGGCTACCGACACATGGCAGGTGAGTGTCCTTAATGTGGTGTTTAATGAATACGCGCACCGGCCCGATGTCTAGTATAGGAGGGAGGAGGAAGATATGGTGTAAGGGGAGGGGGGGGGTGAGTTAGTAGTGGGGAAGGCTCTGGGTATGGGAATGTACGAAGAACGGTATACATGCTGCGGGTAGCGTGTGTGGATAGTCGGGTAGATTTTACGCATGCTGTAGGTTCAGGGAAAGTGGGTGGGGGTGGGTGGGAGATTTTTAGGGTGAGGGTGGGTGGAGGGGTAAGGAGGTGGGTGTGCATGCAGTCGTAGAGTGCGTTCTTCATCCGAAGGGATGATGGGCTACTTTCTTTGAAGTATTCCTTAGGGTTTGCGTGCGTGTATGTATGTTTGTGTGTTTAAGAAGCCAGCCAGTTGTTCCTGGCAACTTGTCGTGTCGGTCGATTGGTTGGTTGGTTTGCTTTGGAATTCTTTGGAGTGTTGGTTAGATGAATGAGAAGTGGGGAGCCTACATTCCTGGGATTGTGGATCGCGTAGATAAATGAAGGTTCGCGTGGATGTGCCAATGGATGTCGCTCTCGACCACCTGTACATTCATCAAGTGGTAATGATGTTTTGCTCAAATGAAGGTTTATTTTTTGTTTTAATGTACTTGATAATTACTGCCATTATTATTATTATTATTATTATTATTGTTGTTGTTCTAAGCTTGGTGCATTAGAACTAACAAGGATGCTTTTGTGCATATTACAATAATTGTTGCATTCGCTCATGTTTCTCGTCTCGCCTAGTACATAAATACCCCCGATAAATTTCTCCCGCTCTTTCCCAGAAAACATGCGGTACGCTTTGAGACACTTTTTCTTTCTTTCTTTTTATGATAGGCTTACGTAGGAGGTATTTGGCTGTGGCAAAACCCATCACCTTTGCCTTAAGTGCCCAGATAACCTTACAGATCCGTAAAATGATTGGCAGGTAGATGTGCTTCGGATTTAGTGAATTTGTTTGTTTATTTAGTTGCAGTTTTTGTCATTTTTGCGTAGACAGGAAGGCGTGCTTTGGATCGAATTTATTTGTTTGTTTATTTTCTATTTTCGTAATTTTTGCGTATGTACTGATCTATGAAATGTGTAGATATAAATGGATGTCGGATGGCTTCTTAAATTAAAATATCCGACCCAGTTGACAAAGTACCGAATAACATGGGACGAGACAAGTTACGGACGTACTCAAAAGTTTGAGTACACTTTGTTTTAATCTCCTGCCTTACCGGGTTGTACTTGTATCCACCGTCAAAGTATTTTATTCGCCTCTTTGGAGATGAACAGACCGGTAGGAGACCTATTGGTCCATAACTAGGCCGGATATTAAGAATATATAGTTGAACGAAGAAATTAATTAATCAAACGAGGTCTATTGCTTAGGTGTTGATCTAAATGAATCTTAAATCTTATATTGAGTGCTTATGCTTTTGTTTTGGCTGTCGTCAGACGATTATATTCAGCTCAGATCGAGACCTCGAGTTCAACCCTGGGCCGAATAGAAACGTCTGGCCCGAAAGACGAAGAGGAGCATCCACCAGGAGACCCTGACCTCTGACAGAGGTCATCATTTTTTGTCCAGAGTGGTTGAGTATTATCAAGTCCACAGATTACTGGGACAAAAGGGGAAAGTGTCATTGTTGTGTTTGTGTTTGAATGGTATTTCCTCTTTGAAAGTGGGTTTCCTGTAAATTGCTTTGTATAACGGGATTTACTGATGTTAGTTGCTGGGAGGTTAATCTTTGCTGTTCGTGAGAGATTGCCTCAACTTACTGAAATCGCCTCTCTATAGCCAGAATAAAGTGTAATAAGTCTGATCCGAATTCTTCAAGAGATAATCGTAGTTATATATCAAGGACTTTCCCCAGTTGAATACATTTTTTTTTTTTTTTTAATTAGGCTCTACGAAATTGAGCTGATCTCTCAAAAGAGCTTTAGGCTTGTCCGTGACTTACCGGTAGTCACTCGTCCGACCTTGACTTGGGTGTGCAGCAATGGCATTGAATTTCTACGAACGGTGACTTGTTCATACGTTCGAGAACGTTGGTCGGGCCTTGCGTACGCCCCGGCACGTTTGCGAACGTTCCAATGTTGAACGTTTTTCAGGCTTTCCTTTTCACACGTGATTATTTTCTTTTTCTCTTTACGTTCAGTATTTACTGATGTTTGGCAAGCGCGTTCATACTGGACCGTAAGCTGAGGTAGTCGGGTCTTCTTATCAAGTTAAATTCAGATTTAACCAACTACCGATTTTTGTCGCCACCGTGGCTTGTGCCAGACTGTTTTATTCAGCTGAAGGATTGGCCCTCGTTTCCCGAAAGGGCTGAAACGCAACTAGAAAATATAAAAAATAATAAATAGATAAATGGGTGGGGAGAAGTTTATCTGTGTTCCCTGGAATAGATTTTCATTTGATCAAGAGGACCAATCAACCTTCCCATCTTTGAAGTTCAGATCGTGTCTGCTTGACGCCGCGTGCCCCCCCCAAAAAAACAAAACAATAAAGTTGCTCCCCATCATGTGATCGTTTCTCAACGTTTGTGAAAGTCAGTGATGCAGGTATAGACTGCTGAAACGTTTGTGTGGGTGTATTTACCTCATTGTAATATATTGTATATGGGTTATGCTCGTGGTGTATCGTCCTATTTGATTCTATGACAGAGAGAACGAGATATTAGCTGCAGAATGTTGCCTGGCCTTACAACTTAAGAGAATTAGTTCGGTTATACAAACGCAAATCTGGTTACGTATATGAAAGGGGCATGTTGATTTTATGGGTTACTGCCAAGTTTGGGGGTTTACTCTTTCGAGTTTTGTTTATGAATTAACTTTTTATGCGTGGATTCGTACACACACACACACAGACACACAGACATTGTAATCATACATTATTTTGAAGTTCGGTATGATAAAATTGAGTGTAAGAGACAGGACCCCACGAGCGTTGCTTCTTGTACTTATATGTATTGGTACGTACTAGAATTAGGTAAACATGTACACAAACACACACGCACGCGCACACATACACAAACACACGACTCGATGGCACAGTTGGTAGAGTTCCCTGCTGCCACTACGGCGGTCTGGGTTCGACTCCCACTCAGGGCTGAAGTAATTTTAGTATTGCTGCGCTGCGAGTCGTTACTCCAACTCGTGAGCTGGGAGTCTGGTGTGTTTGTGCGTGTAAAGTCACAGCATTATCCATAGATCGGTCATATATGAGCTCTGAGCTATCGTCCGGGAAGGAAATAGCTCTCGATCACGAGTCCAACACGTGATCCAAGACCATGGTGAATCACACACACACACGCACACGTGTTAGTTTCTAGGTGTTGCATGTGCCCGCTTGCTCTCTAGATTCTCGGTTTTAGTTATTTTTTATTTTTTTTGATCGATAACAACTGCGGAGAAAAAGTCGCGAAAGATGAGCAAGATATTTGGTTACCAATCGGACATCGGATACTGCTTCTCTCGGATGCAGCCACCGGAGAACACGGACGTGGGCAGGATGCAACCACAAGCTGGAATGCATTGCAGGTCGTGTTTTCCTATACCAGATAACCCCCCCCCTCTCTCTCTCTCTCTCTCTCTCTCTCTCTCTCTCTCTCTCTCTCTCTCTCTCTCTCTCTCTCTCTCTCTCTCTCTTTTCAAAATATTTTATTCATTCAGTGATACTGTCAAGTCAGAAGACATGTTGTACGTTTCTTCTAGTTTAGCAAATTTGGTCAATCTGTTGTCTTTTTTATTTCATTGGCCGTGATATATGTATACATATTATATATATATATATATATATGTCATTATGGCATATAGAATTAAACTCCTGCTGGGATTCGAACCCTCGCCAGAGCGGCTTGCTTATAAGACGAAGGCCATACCATCGTGTCGCAACGACCCTTCAAAATGGAACGGCCAGACCGTGAACTAAGTCGCTTCATTTCGAAGGGTTGTCGTGACACGATGGTACGGTCTTCGTCTTATGATAAGCAAGTGGCTAAGGTAAGGGTTCGAATCCCAATAGGAGAATTTAATTACAATGTCATAAAGGCACAAAACCTAGTCGGAAGACTAACCTGCATAAAGGATTTGATGCAATATAGTACGTACCGTGTCACGCGGGCGCCCTCGGTGGAACGACCAGGCCGTGAAGTAGTTCCATTTTGAAGGGTCGTCGTGATACGATGGTACAGCTTTTGTCTTATATATATATATATATATATATATATATATACACATATATATATACATATATAGTCTTCCATGCTGTGATTGCATCTTGGGTAGTTGATGCCTTGCCAGGTTGATTCTATGCTAGGAAGGTCGTAGTGCTGGGTGGTCACCTGAACATTGGCATACCAGTATATATATGTATGTATGTATATATATATATATATATATATATATATATATATATATATATATATATATAATGTATAAAGTATCCTCTTTATTGGGTCAATTTCTGGAAAAGTTGGGTGAAAAGCATATAGAATTTCGCAGTGTGTCATCTTTTTAATGACGTATTGATGATAGGTCACTGGAATCAGTGGAGTGAATACTGCTGCTGTTATTTATGGTGTGTTTGGTGAGTTGCTTTTGTTTGATGTTGGGGATGGGTGGGGCCAAGATTTGGTTTCTGATTTTTTTTTTTTAATTTATTGTACATTATTTTCTTCTGTGGTTACTCGTTTTCATTGTTTTCTTAACTATTAGATACCATGCTATGCATGTATAGTTCATTGTAGTTCTTATGGATTTTGTATAAGTAATGATAAGTGCTTTGTTGTTCAAATCCTGTGCCTACAAGTGTTCTGCGCTTGTTCCGTTTCTTGTTTTCCTTCACTGTGGAGTTTCTGGGACAGGTGAAGGTCTTGTGTGTATCGAATGCGAGACCAACGTTTTAGTTTTTGCTTAGTGTAATATGCCTCATCAGATTAGTTGGAGAACAGAAATGGTAGCGCTACTAGACTAACGATCTCGATTAACTTCATATCTAAAAAAGTTGGCTGACGATTGTGAATACAATTAAGTTAGTGTTAAAATTCAACAGTGATAATGAATAGGGAAAAATCATTGTTGGGTTAAGATAGAGAACGAAGCTTCAGTGGCGTCCTGTTTGGAGGCTAGATGACAGCATTGTGGACAACTGCCCAGGATGTAACACTTCACCCTATACCATTCAACACATAATGGAAGACTGGATTACACAACCACGCACGCAAATGACACAACATACACTCTATAAAGGATTTGTGAGAAAACCCTGTTTCGGCCGTGGCATTCCTTGGGGGAGACGGGACTGCTCGGACAGACAGTCTAGGGAACGACAACAACAACCCAAGTGAGGATCTTCTGTGCCGTGTTGAGCGTGTGGCGTTTTGTTTTCTTGCGCCGCAAACCTGACAACCTTGCATGGCCGTGCCTCCCAAAAGGTGTCCGCCAGGAAGTTATATGTTTACACCAAGTGTTTCCAGCTTTTATTACTGGCCCATGAACACTCCAGGTTCTTTGTTGCTTCGTTGTTGTTCTCGTCGCGTTGCTTGAGTTCAGGTTCTTCGAGTCGTTTAGCTTTCGGGAACAAAACCCACGGGATGAATGATTAAGTCTGAGTTATCACCGGCCCTGGACTCCTGTGCAGATACATAAACCCGTCCTTCGCTAGCTGACTCGAATCCGAAATAGGTTCCGGCATCAGCCGCTGAGCAAAGGATTTTCCCAACCTGGATTTCCTGGCGCGGCTCTTCAGAAAAGCGGTGCGTAGTCGCCTCTTGTTCTCGCTGCCCAGAAACTCGTTTTTCTTCCCCAATGGTTTTCGTGTGTCAGACTGAGATTGGTTGTTTGCTGTTCGGTGCCTCGCGAGACTTTCCCAGAACACGCTGGGCAAGGGTTACTGACTTGCTCATAAATGTCTTATATTAAGAGCTTTGGCCAATAAGGGCGTCTTTGTGTCCTTTGGCAACTGCCCAGACTTTTTTAAGTAATTACTGTTTCCTGGGGTGACGAATTTCATTGGCTATCACTTTGCCCCCGGCAACCTGAGCACACTGGGTAAAGGGAACTGACTTGATCATAACTAAGTGCCTTCCATAAAGAAGAGCTTTGGCCAATTCTATTTGCTGAAATACAAACAATAGTAACAGGCACTATGTGTTTCTTTGCTACACCAGTGTGTGTGTGTGTGTGTGTGTGTGTGTGTGTGTGTGTGTGTGTGTGTGTGTGTGTGTGTACACACCTCATTGCCCAACAGACCGGGGCACCAGGTTTCAGTGTTATGGTATTATTTTCAGCTCTGCGCGGGGACCAAACTCGGATCGCTGATTTAGCAGGCGAGCGCGGTATCATTACACCAGCAAACCTGTTGTTATATATTATGTGTATGTGTGTGTTCGCTTGGGGGCAGGGGCTGTGTGGATGGCGGCACAGGGGAGCTGAGGGGTGGCCAGAACTGATGAAACACTTCCTGGGGCAAGCAGCTTGGGTGGCACATACATAGGACACAGTGGTGCCTCTGTGTGTTTTACTTTGCATGCCAGGGAAATATTTTTGAGAGAGTCCCCCTGGTATTCATTATACCTTGTTGTTATTATTGTTCGTGTAGTTGTTGTTGTTGTTATTTTTTGCGGAATTTCATAGTTCAGTCTCGTTCGCTCTTGAAACCATTTGTAGTTTCAAAACGTACACTGCTTTTGCGGACCTTTTTTTTTATTTTCTTTGCAAATATTTGTGGTTACTTTCTTTTTGCATTTAAATCTCTTGGCCTGTTGCCTTGTCCATTGTCCTGTACTTGTGATCATCCCTTTTTATTTATTTATTTATTTATTATTTTTTTATCAGTCCACATCAGGGTGGCATTGTGACCATTTCACCCCAGTCGCTTCTTTCCGCCAGCGTTGGCAATTCCAGGGCCTTGGTCTTTGCCCTTCAAGCCTTGTAGGCAGGGAACCCGGTGATTCTCCACGGTCATGGATCACGTGTTGGACTCGTGATCGACAGCTAATGCCCTCCCGGATGAGAGCATATATATTTTCTTCAAACCATCCAAGGATTTAGATTCTTCATTGTATCTACTTTGATAAAAAACTTATTGTGCAAAAATACTTATGTCGTTTTTACTTTAGTTTGTCTTTTCAAAAAATTAATTGCTGTGTGTGTGTGTGTGTGTGTGTGTGTGTGTGTGTGTGTGTGTGTGTGTGCGCGCACGCGTGTATTTCTTTATGTTTATGATTTTGTATTACACAGAGGCTACACATACATTAACCCATGATCATAAACGTAGAAATGGGCATTATGAAGACGCGTGACTATCTTTGGTTTGCTAGTGTGTAGGCTTTTCTGTAGATGTGTAATAGTAAGTAGTAGTAGAAGGAGGAGGAGGAGGAAGAGGAAGAGGAGAGTAACTGGAAAGTACACCAGCAATGCGGTTAACTAAGGTTAAATGTTACCATTAACAATGAATCAATTTAGGTTAAACCTCGACGGTAGACCGGAATATGTTCTGATATGATCGTTGCCGGTTGCTGCCTGGGTTTTGGTTTCTAATTATTGATAGCATTGTTTAGTTCCTAGATTCTAGTGCGTGGCGTGTGTGTGTGTGTGTACGCGAACTTTTACTGAAGTATGTACGTGTTTGTGTTTATCTTGTATGATGTAAGATTTTGCTTTACTTTTCTGTGTATCCTCTCAAATTTTATTAATCTTCGTTTCTTAATTTACGATAGTTTACAATGATAAAAGGTAATAGGTGACCTTTTGGTCCATACGAACGTGGAGGTGTCGAGAACGAAATTATAAGGAACAAGAACTCCAAAACAAGCAAATGAAATAATCATTTGGTAGACATAAAGATTGCTCTAAGTGTGTATCCCTTTGAATATTAAAGAAAAAATTACCTCTTCTGTTTAAGTTATACCGACGAACTGTTTTGCCAACAATACAATTCAGTTATCTGTAACGAAAATGCAGTTTTGAAAACCTGGAGAGTGTTTCATGTCAATGCATTACGTTGTCGTTGTAGTCCATTCACTCACTACATTCCCGTTTTCTTTGCTACTGTGGGGATGGGTGGGGGGATGTCATATAGATGACCTGGGAAGAGGGGGGGGGGGTGACCCCCAGGATCTTGGAGTTTGATCATAGGATTTAAACGTTCTATAAATTAACGGTGGCATTCTTAAAAAGAATATATCTCCTTATGTAAATCTTATATAAATCCTTGGAAAGGAAAGATTTAAGTAAGGAAATATATATTTTTTAAGAATACCACCAAAAGTCTTGTTCACTCGGCGTCCCATGCCATTATGTCTTCCTTCACATTTTCACAAATTTATGTGAACTCCCACTCCACCCACTTGTGCAAGGGGGGCAGTAACGGCTCTCACTGGTAAAGCTTTCAAGCCGTGAACGGGGCTCGAACTCGGACTTCCGCGTGAGAGGTGAAGACGCTACCACTACACCAGCAAGCAGTGAAAACGGTAATTTTGGTCAGTACAACGCGCATGTGAGTGTGTGATTCATCATGGTCGTGGATCACGTGTCGGACTCGTGATCGACAGCTATTTCCCTCCCGGAAGAGAGCTCAGAGCTCATATATGACCGATCTATGGGTAATGCCGTGACCTCACACGCACACACACACACACACACCCAACTCCCCGCACACGGGAGTTGGAGTAACAACTCGCAGCGCAGCTATGCTGAAATTATTTCATCCCTGGGTGGGATTAGAACCCAGACCTCCGTAGTGGCAACAGGGAACGCTAACCACTGCGTGTATGAACACGTGTGTGCGTACTTATGTGTATATGTACGTGTGTGCGTTTTTCTCTATGTGCGCATGTATGTACAACACGCAAGGAGGGAAGGAAGTTGGGGTATCATAAACTTCTCTTAATATTAGAGCGAATGTGTAAGAAGAGCCTTCTTGAGATCTCTAAGTTGACAAGAAAAAAATGTAGAGTCTATGAAACGTCAAACAAACGAGGGGGATGTCAGCAATGACGTGACGTGACGTGACGTGGCGTGACGTAATGAATATCACATGAAAGGTACACATGAGACTGTGTAACCTTGATGAAGCATCAGGGAAGAATCTAGGGTCGGTATGGTCTTCGTCGGTTGGGGCTCTGTCTAGTTCCTTGTTTACCTAGATTGGGGAAGTTTAGGTTTAAGAAGGAAATAGGTAAGAACTGGTTTAGTAAGAGTATTTAACGAGTGGAATAGATTTAGTGACCATGTAGTTAGTGCTGAAACCATTGAATGTTTACATTATTATAGTTTTTATTTATTATTTTATTATTAATATGATTTTTTTTTTTTTTTTTTTTTTGCATCCGACCTAGATATGGATCAAAAGGTCTCCTGTCGGCATGCTCCCCCTTTGTAATCCTTTGTAAATTTATAGATTGGGAGGAAAGGTGGTAAGGCGACATGGAACTGCCTAGTGTGGGCCTTATGGTCTCCTGCAGTCTTTTCCGTTCTTATGTTCCTTGTACGTGTTCAGAAAGAAATACCGAGATAAGAGCCTGAACAGGTTTTGAACGTTCAATGTGGAGGATGATCTTGTAAGATGTCCCGTTGGAGAAGAGGCGAGGGGGGGGGGGGAAGCACCGTGACGGACGTAGCTGGGAAATAAACCCCCACTGGAGAACGTAGTCCAGTGGATGCTTTGTCGAACTTGTGACCAGGGGGTCGTGAGTTCGATTCCCGGGACCCACTGCTTGCTTTTTGTATTGGTTCCCGACCGCCCTGGCCGGGTGGTGAAGCAAAAAAAAAAAACAAAAAAAAAAAAAACGCGGTTTGCTCACAAGAAACGGCAAAGAACCAGTCAGTTCGAGGAGTTCTCGAAGTAGTCCAGGGGCTCAAGAAGTCGGGAACGGGGCCTTCAGGTCCCAAGAGTCCACAGATTGACACCCAGTAACAGTTAGTGAATGCCAGACACTTTCATTCAGTCTTTTAGTGACCCCTATTAGGAGAAGAAACAGTGTTTTATCTAAGAGGGATGAGGAGACATTTGAGGTCTGCATTGGGGAAGGCGACTGTAGGACAAAACAGCTTAGGAATAAACACCCAAGAAAAAATAGGACAGAACCCCCTATGAAAAATAGGACAAAAACTAGGGAAAAATAGGACTAAAATCCCCCTAAAACAAAAATAAATAAATTCTTAAATCTCAAATTTTATTCTTGTTTGAAGTTTCAAGGTAAGAAAGTTCAGTATGTTCATGCCCGACGGTCTCTGGAATTTGGTGGATACTTTGTGACCATGGGCCCTTTTGGCCCTCCATGATCAGTTGCTCCTACGCTGAGCTTGTCATAATTTTCCGGACTCTACTCCAGTTGTGAGGAGCAATGCAGGAAAAAATTCTGATATTTTCGTTCCCAGGTCTTTATTGAAACTCTGAGCATGTCATTAAAAGATTAGTGACAGAAAAGATAGTCGAGATTTTGAGGTGGAAGAGATGTGTTGCTGAATATTTGCGCTCGTTACTAGATAAGAGCATTACATTAATGTGTGTGCGTGTGTGTGTGTGTGTGTGTGTGTGTGTGTGTGTGTGTGTGTGTGTGTGCGTGTGTGTGTGTGTGTGTGTGTGTGTGTGTTTAATTCACCATGGTCTTTGGATCACACACACACACACACACCAGAGCTCTATATGACCGATCTGTGTGTAATGCTCTAGCCTTACATGCACCCCCCTCCCACGAGAGTTGGAGTAACAACCCGCAGCGCAGCGATACTGAAATTATTTCAGCCCCGGGCGGTGTGTGTGTGTGTGTGTGTGTGTGTGTGTGTGTGTGTGTGTGTGTGTGTGTGTGTGTGTGTGTGTGTGTGTGTGTGTGTGTGTGTGTGTGTGAGTGAGTGAGTGAGAGAGAGAGAGAGAGAGAGAGAGAGAGTGAGTGAGTGAGTGAGTGAGTGAGCAATCGTTCTACATATCAACGCACGATTTACAATTTTTATATTTTTACTAACGGATATATATATTCTCAAGTGTTGGTACTTCCTTCCTTCGGGTCGTGTTTCCAAGTAGATGCTAAACGATCTTTCGTGAGCTCTGGGGACCAGGGGCGGTACTCTGAAAGAAGCAGGTGCAGTTGCTGGGATCAGGAACCGAGCGGTAGGATCACAGAGAGGATGATGGTGGGGGGGAGGGGGGGCTAAATCCACCCGAGGTGGAGTGAGGTCAGGAGCCTCCCAACGTTCTCTCCCCTCCCCCCTTGGGTTTAGGGGCACTAGGGGGCGGGTGGGGGGGAAGTTTTTTTTTTTTGGGGGGGGGAGGGGTAGTGGAGATGGGGTGGAAAGACATCTGCTCGGAGTTAACGCTGGATTTTAGGAGTCGATTGAGTAAAATTTGTCTGTTGTTATACACGCTACGGTGTTTGATCTTACTACCGGTCGAGTTTAGAATGAAGCTGACTGACGTTTACATTATTGAGTGAGGAAATCAACGTTTGATTTTGAACTAATTAAAAGCAAAGAGACGGGATATTGTTAAATGAACTCAGTCCTTTAATAATTTAAGTGAACGTCACATACGCCCGCGCACACACACGCGCACACACACACACACACACACACACACACACACACACACACACACACACACACACACACACACACACACACACACACACACACACACACACACACACATTTTTAAGAAAAAAATTGATGCTGACGAGTTACCACGAGCATAGCTCCCTTCCCGTATAATACTAGGTAAACACACACACACACACACACACACACACACACACACACACACACACGCACACACACACACACACACACGAACGCACACACACACACACACACACACACACACACACACACACACACACACACACACACACACACACACACACACACACACACACACACACACGCTCTCATGGCGCTGTGGTTAGAGCTCTGGCCTGCCACTACGGAGGTCCGGGTTCGATCCTCGCCCGGGGCTGAAATAATATCAGTACCGCAGCGCTGAGGGGTGTTACTCCAACTCTTGTGGGCGGGGAGTTGGGTGTGTGTGTGTGTGTGTGCAAGGTCATAGCCTTACCCATAGATCGGACCTACTAGCTCTGAGCTCTCTTCCGGTAGGGAAATAGCTGTCGATCACGAGTCCAACACGTGATCCAAAGACCAAGGTGAATCACACACATACGTCTAAAGGATGTGAAGAAATACAGTTTTCCATATAGATATATAGATATGTGGAATAGCTTAGAGGGTGATATAGCCCAAGCTCAAACAATACGCGAGTTCAAATCTAAATATGATAATTGGAACTCAAAGATATAGATTATGTTGGAACCGTACATGAATTTGAGTCTAGGTATGTTAAAAAATGGAAACGGGACCCAACGAGCGTTGCTCGCTGCTTTCCTGTTTACTACAATTAGGTAAATACAAATACATAGTGGAGTAATGTTTCCAAGTGTGTGCGTGCGTGCGTACGTGCGTGTAGGTCAGCCTGTACGTTCTGTATGCAGGTGTTGTGTGACCTGACTTCAAAAGGAGCCGCTTGACCTGACAAATCGACCGTAAGGCGCCTCGGGGCGGTTCTTGTAATTGTTGGTGACGGTTGTAGGGAACCGCCCTAAATTTATTTTATTTTGTTTTATTTTATTTTATTCTATTTTATTTTATTATTCCTGCATTTATTGGCTTGTTTACTTTGTGCCCCGATCCGGGGAAAATCTCCACGGGGCTTCGTGCCAATAAAGGCGCCTTATTTTTTATGTTTTTTTTTTTTTGTTTCTTATTTTATTTTTTTTCCTGTCATGTCGGCAAGCAAGTGATATTACCTTGCCTTGCATACTACAAGTATTGTTATGCCATGCAACAGGGTTGTGAAGTATTTGCCATGCTAGTCTTATCGCATTTATTGCACACATTTTTTTGTTTTGTTCTAGAATTTCAAGAAACGATGTCTACATTCTCACCTGCGTGCGCGCGCGTGTGTAATAATAATAAATAATAATAAACGGTTTATTGAAGACGTGGCAGCCAAAGGCTGAAAATACACATATTGCAATGCTGACGTGATTGTGCACTATACAAATATATAAAACATGAACATATAAAACATGATAGATGCGTCTTAATGTTAATATGATGTTTGGATTAGATGTTTAATAAGTGTACAATAGAAGGTATGGGACTGTGTTTATATCTGTCTGTGCGTGGTGCTTTAAAAGGCTTGAGTGTGTGTGTGTGTGTGTGTGTGTGTGTGTGTGTGTGTGTGTAAAGTCAAGGCTGTGGACAAGTTGATGTTTATTGACGGCGGGAGTGGGGAGTTTGTGGTTTGTGGTAAAATAGAGAGCGAACAAAACCAACCACAAGTACGTCATTCCATCATGGTTAACCTTGCTACTCTTGTGGTGTTTTGCTACGCAAGACGAGTCGCTCGGCGAATGATGTTGAAGCACTTTATCACGGTGCTTATGGTTGACACTTGCGGTCTCCAGGTTCCCAAGAACGACTGGCACTGGATGGCACCGTGGCACCGAAGGTGTTCAACCTTTTCGAATCCAGTCGTTGTTAGGTGAGCCGCACCATAGTGACTGGATTCTTGCAGAGAAGGTTTTATGAAATGTTCATGACCAAATCACACTCCCCCAGGGAAATGCCTCTACCCCACGGGTAATTGCTCCCTCTCCTGCAGTCCCCGTCCCTCCACGGGCCACAGAAAAAAAAAAAAAATAAGCTCCTGCCGGCGCCAAGGTCAGAGCCACAGCTCTTGCTGGCGCCAAGGTCAGAGCCACAGCTCTTGCTGGCGCCAAGGTCAAAGCCACGGCCAAGAAGAGGGGCACACACTCCTCCTCCCCCTCCCCCTGCTCACAAGACGAGGCCCGTCAAAGTACTTAAACCCCCCCC
The DNA here is from genome assembly GCF_046742065.1 of Oratosquilla oratoria. NCBI lineage: Eukaryota > Metazoa > Arthropoda > Malacostraca > Stomatopoda > Squillidae > Oratosquilla > Oratosquilla oratoria. Next base: position 15,509,336 of record NC_134790.1, read on the forward strand.
CCCCAAGGAGACTACTTTCCCCACTTAAGAGCTCGAATTCAAGACCCACTTCCCCGACAACGGAGATGAGGGAGGTGGCAACAAACCATCCACCAGCTCGGCCTCCTATGAAGTCAGTGTGTATACGGACGACACCTACCAGCTAGTGATGTCTTTAACTTCATGCAGCAGCGAGGAGAGAACAGAGGTAGAATATGCCCCCCCTTCCCACTCCCCCAACACCCCACCGTCCCGGCGAGACCTAAAGCTCCTTCAATGGAACGCTAATGCACTTGTTGGCAAGATCCACGTCGAACGTGGCCCTCGTGCAGGAGACCAACTGGCTGGACCACTGGCCACTTCGAGTCATTGAGTACCAAGTGTACTATACACCTCGAGACATAAGGTCACTCGGCCTTGTCATCCTCGCCCGTGGTTGCAGTGCCTTGGTGGTGGACGGGTAGAGGCCTTGGTTGCCTGAATCACTGTTCCTGGCGGTGCCATCCTCCTCTGTAATATATGTCGTCCTCGCGCGGGTGAGCTGGCTCCTAGGGAGATGCTCCCCCTAGCTGGCCATGAACCCACATCAATTGCCGGGGGACTTTAATGCGCATCGCCTCATCTTCCGTTCCCTCCAGTGACCCAGTACAGTGGTAGCATACTCCTAACAACACTGCTTGAGATGTCTAAGGTCGCCCCTACTGAATTCCGGCAAGTTCATTCACATCTTGGGAGGGCGACTGGACCTCACTCTACGAACATGGGTCAGTGTGCCCACTGGACGACCATTAGCTAGCACTTCGTTATCATCACGACTTTAGCCTTGGGGATCATTGTGGGTGACAAGCGTTACACGCAGGAGGAGAGAATCACGATCAATGCAGACTTCAGGATTGCCGTGCAACAATCTCTCTACAGTACTATTACCATTACAATTCTTCACCTAGGCCTCAGCCCTCCACTCACCTCGGAAGTGTAAAGCCTCAGCAGGGACCCACACAGGAGCTAGCCAATCATCCCTCAGCACGGAACCCACACTGCAGTCAGCCAACCAGATCCCTTCTCGCATACAGACTCCTTGCGTACCCGTGGTGAGGCTTTACAGAAGGAATGACGCGGCACTATACCAAATCCTCCTCAGGCGACCCTCAGATTCCTGAAGACACGTCCTTCCCCTGGTGCTGTCTAAGGTCGTGGGGTCCCGCCCGATCTCCTTCGGGTACTGCCACTCCCAACAGAGTGGCATAACATGGAGGACACAGTCTCCTGGGTTCATGTGTGAATTGTTCCGGACCGGCACCAGAGGTTGAGGTCCCGGCGCCAGAGATTGAGGTCCCGGCGCCAGAGGTTGAGGTCCCGGCTCCAGAGGTTGAGGTCCCGGCGCCATAGGTTTGAGGTCCCGGCTCCAGAGGTTGAGGTCCCGGCGCCAGAGGTTGAGGCCCCGGCGCCAGAGGTTGAGGTCCCGGCGCCAGAGATTGAGGTCCCGGCGCCAGAGATTGAGGTCCCGGCGCCAGAGGTTGAGGTCCCGGCGCCAGAGGTTGAGGTCCCGGCGCCAGAGGTTGAGGTCCCGGCGCCAGAGATTGAGGTCCCGGCGCCAGATGTTGAGGCTCCGGTGCCAGAGGTTGAGGTCCCGGCGCCAGAGGTTGAGGCCCCGGCGCCAGAGATTGAGGTTGAGGTCCTGGTGTCAGAAGTGGAGGTAACGTGGGGCGTGATCCTCTCGTGTTCTCAAGTCGAATGACCTCGGGGTCAACTCGTGACCCGAGGATTGTGAAGAGGCATTATGGCACTGTGGGAGACTGTGTCCGTGAGTCACCACAGTTTTGGATCACGGGTCGTTCTCGTGATCGACAGCTATTACCCTCCCGGATGAGAACTCAGAGTTCGATCAGTGGGTATTGCTGTGATCTTAGACACACGCACACACACACGCACACACACACACACACACACACACACACACACACACACACACACACACACACACACACACACACACACACACACACACACACACACACACAAAAGCGCGCATCTCTTTGCCCACCAGAGTTGGAGTACTGGCTCGCAGTGTGTGTGTGTGTGTGCGTGCGCGCGGTATTTGAAAGTAATATTGTGCGCATTGCCCTACTCCTGCATAGAAGATATTGTTATTCCCCTTGTTGTCGAAGAGGTTAACTTCGAACATAGACAAGATAGTTCGGCAGAAACACAGAATGAATTGAATTGCCACTTGGGATATGTCAATAAAATCGCCTGACGACGGACAAGAAAGGGAGAAAGTGCCACACGGGACGGAAGGGGGCTTTTGATATATAAATCACGGTCATAACCGTTCTTGTGAACGTTGCTATTGTTCTGGTTATTATTAATCATTTCTATCCTTGGAAAAAAAATATAATGAAAGGTGAGGCTAGGCCAAGTGGCGTTTAGCTGTTACCTCGGTCATCAGTCACCTATGCCCTGTGTGTTTGGATAGCCAGAGATGAAACCGAGCCGAAAATATCGACCTCACCACTGAGATATCGCTGGAATATATATCTAAAACCCTTCAAGTAAAAAAAAAAATCAATATTCTCAGTATCATTTACGATTTTTGTATTTTCTGTTGTATTGAGAAGTATTCACCTTTCATCCTATTCGAAACGAAAGTATTAAATTGTCATCATAAAAAAAACGAAGAAATAAAAAATAAAAAATAAAACAAAAATAGTAAATGACCAAAAATCACCTTGTCTGTCGATGAATATTTTCTGATGGCGTCGATGGTGGCGGTGGTGGTAGGGGTAGGAGAGGAGGGGAGTGTGGGGTGGTGGGGGGGGAGGGACCGTGAGTGTCGTTGCTCAGCAGGTTAGAAGGGAATATAAGGGTCGAGGCGGTAAGCGATAAGGGGGGCCCCCAGTCACTCGTATCGTAAAACCATTGTTGATGGCTGGACCCTTTGCCCTCCATCCCGCCCCCCCTCCCCCCTCACCCTTCGAGAGCGCCGTGATCAATGGACCAAAGGAGGCGTCTCGACGATATGACGTCACACCAACTCTTGCAGGTGTTTGTGTATGTGTGTGAGCGTATGTGTATGTATGTGTGTAGAGTAAGGCATAGAAACGTTATTTTTAGTACTGCTTATTTGTGTATTATTGAATTTTTTGTCATTGTTGTTGTTATCATCGTCACTGTTGTTAGTCAGTGGACCAAAGGAGTCTTGACGACATGACGTCACGCCAACTCTTGCAAGTGTTTGTGTGTGTGTGTATGATTGAGTGTGCGTATGTGTGTGTGTGTGTGTGTGTGTGTAGAGTAAATAATAAAAACGTTATTTTTAGTACTGTTTATTTGTTTATTATTGAAATTATAGTTATTGTTCTTGTTATCATCGTTACTGTTGTTAGTCAATGGACCAAAGGAGGCGTCTCGACGACATGACGTCACGCCAACTCTGCAAGTGTGTGTGTGGGGAGGGGGCGTATGTGTATGTATGTGTGTATGGAGTAAGGCATAGAAACGTTATTTCTTAAGTTTATCATTGGAATTATATTGTTATTGTATCTTCTACTACTTCTACTACTACTACTACTACTACTACTACTACAGTGGCAAAAACATGAATGCATTAGACCTTTCATTTCACTATAGAATGAATACCAAAGTACTGTAGATTATCAAACAAGCAAAAAACAAAAGTGTTTAATTGCTCAGACGAAATATATTTGTGCCCTACCATAGACCCGGTGAATGGCTCCGGCCGTAGTTACTAGTTTCAAGGTTCGCTCCAGTCTGGCGTTTATTATGCCGCGATAACATTCGCCAATGGTTGCCAGTTTGGCATTTCTTCGATTGAATTAAGACGATTTTTTTGTGCGTGTGTGCGTCCGTGCGTGTGCGTGCAATATGGTGAAAAAAGGTCTTAATCTTATAAGATATTTTGATTAGACTAATATATGTGTGTGTGTATGCGTATACACACACACACGCGCGCGCGCGCGCACACACACTGGCAATATGCATATTTTGAGGAAGTCACGTAATAATAATAAAAAAAATAATTACCAGAAATATTTGCTACCGAAAGCGAAGCGGAGGGATGGGGGTGGGGGGGATGGGGGGGGGCGTCAGTTGCACATGTGGACTTCTTCGATCGAGGCATTGTTGCAGATGTTGCAACAGGTCCTAAAGTGTGCAAAGACGGTGCCAGAAACTGGCAGCAAGTATTCATTTTATTACTATTATTATTATTATTATTATTGTTATAATTATTATTATAATTTATTATTTATCTATTTATTTATTTTTTTATCTTCTCGTGTGTTTATTTTCAATTTTATTATTGTTATTTTTATTGATACAAATACGAGATCATATCGTGGTTGTGTGTTGCATAAAACGTATGTGTGTGTGTGTGTGTGTGTGTGTGCCTCGTGCACACACACGTATACGTACACCTGCCCATATACGCATTTACACATACACGCTCACACGCATACACACACACATGACAACAAGTACACATGCTTAAAGACGCACATATTCATGCTTGCACGTTCGCGCGCGCACGCACACACACACGCACACACGCGCGCGCGCGCGCACACACACACACACACACACACACACACACACACACACACACACACACACACACACACACACACACACTCTCTCTCTCTCTCTCTCTCTCTCTCTCTCTCTCTCTCTCTCTCTCTCTCTCTCTCTCTCTCTCTCTCTCTCTCTCTCTCTCTCTCTCTCTCTCTCTCTCTCTCTCTCTCTCTCTCCCTTTCCACCCTTACAAAGTCTTCAACTCTTTGTACATTTTCTTTAATTAGGCACACGCGCACGAACGCACGCCTGAAAAATATTTAGTTGTCCTTCCCCGTGGATTTTTATTTTTTATTTTTATTTTTATTTTTATTTTACTTTTACTTTTTATTTTATTCTATTTTATTTTATTTTGTTTTATTTTTACATTTTATTTTATTGAAATCTTACATCGTCACTTTGTCGGACTTTCTCTCTCTCTCTCTCTCTCTCTCTCTCTCTCTCTCTCTCTCTCTCTCTCTCTCTCTCTCTCTCTCTCTCTCTCTCTCTCTCTCTCTCTCTCTCTCTCTCTCTCTCTCTCTCCTCGTTTATTGATTACACCAGACATTCGTTTCCAAGCATTTGCATCCTCCACCTGTTCCTCACCTTCCGTTTTCTTTGAAATTTTCATTTTCTTCCTTCTCGTTTGACCAACGTTTTCTTTCATACCCCCCCATCCCCCATTTTCATTCATGTGCTTCCAGTTGCCTCTCTTAATCGACTTGTCAAAGATGTTTGCTTAATTCATTCTCTTTGTGACATTTTTCTTGTCTTCAGAGTTTTTGGTTTTGCCTTTTTTATTTTATTTTATTTTTTTACTTTTTTTTTTCTCTCCTGTTTTTGAGTTTTTCCCTTCTATACCTTCTCTCCTCCTCGCCGTCCTATTCCTCTTCCTCCTCTTCTTCCTCTTTTCCCTCTTCCACTTCATCGTCGTTCTCCTCCTCCTCCTCATCTTCCTGCCTCTCTGGTTTTTCCTGGCCCCTCATCTTCCTCGTCTTCTCCTCCTCCTCCACTTCCTCCTCTTCCTCCCCTACTCGTCCTCCTCCTTCTTCCTCTTCCTCCCCTACTTGTCCTCCTCCATCTTCCTCTTCCTCTACTCGTCCTCCTCCTCCTTCCTCTTCCTCCCCTACTTGTTCTCCTCCTTCTTACTCTTCCTCCTCGTCCTCCACCCCTTCCTTCTCCCCCTCCTTATCCTCTCCTCTTCCTCCTCCTCATACCCCTCTTCCTTGTCCTCCCCACCTTCCTCCTCGTCCTCCTCATCTTCATCACGATCACTACCTGTACGGAGTGTTGCATAAGTTTTATATATAGTATATGAGGGACTTTAGTGCTACCCCCTACGGACCAGAGGCACGGAACATTCTCTCATGATTGGAGATAAATCTTAAAAAAAAAAAAAAGTGTTGCCCATGAGGATAGAAGCGCCATTCATTAATGACGAATTATATTTTTGTTCTTTCCTCCTTTCCCCCCTTCGTTCCCTCTTTCTCTTCTTTCCCATTTCCCTCTCCTTCCATCTTTCTCTTTTCCATTTCCCATTTCCCTCTCTCTTTCCCTCTCCCTCCTTCCCTCTCTCTCCCTCCCTCCCTCCCTTTCTCTTTCTCTCTCTCTCCCTCTCCCTTCTCTCTCTTTCCCTCTCCCTCTCTCTCTCTTTCCCTCTCCCTCCCTCCCTCTTTCCTTCTCCCTCCTTTCCCTCTCCTCTTTTCCCCCTCCTTCCCTCCCTTCCCCTCCCCTACCCTCCTTCCCATTCTCTCTCTCTCTTCAGTGATTCATTTTTGTAATGATGGACTCTGAGGTGTTTGACTAACTCCCTTTCCGTAATCTTGTTCGACCAAAATGAAGTTATTTGTAGTGAGGGTACAGCAGCCGGATCATTGTACTGCGACCGGAGTAGTCACTTCTCAATAAAGGGAACCATTGATTAATCCATGTTGAAATAGAAATGTGTTATTACAGATGGTCAAAGAATGTTGATTTTTTTTTCTTTTCTTTTTTAATGCAATTTTGCGTATTTCCACTCATAAGTCTAAACAAATAGATAATTATGCAATGAAATAAAACACTCTAGATATTTTTTTTTTTATTAAACTATATCGTATACCCTCTATCCATATCCAAGCAACCCAAACCAAAGTCTTTACGTAAGGCACCGTCCCCGGACCCTCCAAGTTCGGAGTTCGTGACGCGAAGCCGAATCAATCAATCATCACAGATACTACACTTCGGTTCTTCGAACTCGTTCGTTTTGCTTCGTCACTTCTGGGACTCGTTCTCGCACGTCCGCCTCTCACTCACTCCAGACCCTAAGATTTTCTGGTCTGCTTCTCTCTTCTACCTCCTCTTTTTCTTCATGTTCCTCTTGCTCTCTTCTACCTCCTCTTTCTCTTCCTGTTCCTCTTGCTCTCCCTCTTTTTCTTCATCTCCTTCGTACTCTTTCCCCCCCCTCAGCCTCTCCCATCTCCTCTTCCCCTTCCTTTTCCTCTCTTCTACCTCATTCTCTTTCTCTTCCTGTTCCTCTTGCTCTCCCTCTTTTTCTTCATCTCCTTCGTACTCTTTCCCCCCTCTGCCTCTCCCATCTCCTCTTCCCCCTCCTTTTCCTCTCTTGTACCTCATTCTCTTTCCTTTCCTCATGCTTTCCCTCTTTTTCTTCATCTCCTTCGTACTCTTTCCCCCCCTCAGCTTCTCCCATCTCCTCTTCCCCTTCCTTTTCCTCTCTTCTACCTCATTCTCTTTCTCTTCCTGTTCCTCTTGCTCTCCCTCTTTTTCTTCATTCTCCTTCGTACTCTTTCCCCCCTCAGCCTCTCCCACCTCCTCTTCCCCCTCCTTTTCCTCTCTTCTACTTCATTCTCTTTCCCTTCCTGTTCCTCTTGTTCTCCCTATTCCTCTTTCTTTCCCCCTTTTTCTTCATCTCCATATTCTTTCCCCCCTTTAGCCTCTCCCACCTCTTCTTTCCCCTCCCTTTCCTCTCTTCTTTACCTCATTCTCTTTCCCTTCCTGTTCTTCTTGCTCTCCCCATTCCTTTTGCTTTCTCTCTTTTTCTTCATCTTCGTACTATTTCCCCTGTCCCCTCAGCCTCTCCCACCTCCTCTTTCCCCTCCTTTTCCTCTCTTCTACCTCCTCATATTTCCCTTCCTCCTCTTCATACTCTTCCTCTCGTTCGCTCTCCTCCTGCTCCTCCTCACTCCTATCGTTGTTTCATCTTTCTCCTCCTCTTCGTCATCCACCTCCACCTGCTTCAGCCCCATGGAAAGAGAAATGCAGCTTTCATTGCAGGTCGACCCCAGGACGATGGGTCCCATAATGTGAGTTCTCTCTCATTTGGATCTGCTTGGAAGTCGACGTCCTCCGTGGCGTTCCAGAGTAACTGGGGATGCTGGACAGTCTTCCAGAAAAAAAAATTGGGTTATTATTTTCTTTTAAAAACCTGGAACTCTACCAAGCCGATGTTGACCTATTTTCCTGAAGGTGTCCAAAAACGGACGCCGTGGCACCCCGATTAGTCACCCCAGACTTCGACAGGGTGACAATTCTTCGTGTGGGCTATCCTAGGGTGACAATTCTTCATGTGGGCCATCCTGGGTTTACGATTCTTCGGTTGTATAAGTTGATGACATAACCCTCATTCAACCTAATCTAACCTAATCTTTATTCCACTGTTGATATTCGGCGTACTGGGGTGACAATTCTTCAGGTGAGATCTCATGGGGGTGACGATTCATTTCATGTGGGCGTTCTGGGGTGACAGTTCTTTAGGTGGGATCTCATGGGGTGACGATTCTTCATGTTGGGGTTCAGGGGTGAAAATTCTTCTGGCGGGATCTCATGGGGTGACGTGTATGTGGGCGTTCTGAGATGACAGTTCTTCATGTGACCCACTCTCCCTCCAGAACGGGCAGATATTCTCGAACTCGTGAGGTTCCTCTGGTTCCCGAACTCAGAACGACACCATCCGAAACGGAATGGGTCCGTCGATATGCTATAAACATTGTAACTCTTTCGTGACTTATTGGGTGTCAGAGATGAATAGAATCCCCTGGCGGCAACAGGAAGAGTGCAGTCAGGTATGGAAGGAGTCAAATAGATGTAATTGAACTGTAGATGGATATGAGGCCTTCGAGGATGTTTAAACTTCGATAAACGGGCATAACAGGAGTCAATGTGGTCCTCGTCTCAAATTGTAAAGTGAAAGGTTTTCGAGTTATCATTATTATCATTATTATTATTATTTTATTTATTTATTTACTCTTTTGCAAAGGATGGATTCACCTTTTGGTGTTTTCCAAGAACCTTTCTCCGTTCTTAGAAAGCCTCAAATCATAAAGTGGTTTTCGAATTCTTATTATTTTTTTTTTCTCCCTCGGAGGATGGATTTCATCCTTGGTGTTTCCGAAGAACCTTTCTCCTCCGTACTTAGAAACCCAGCAAGAACTCGATGAACAAAACTACCTTGAGGATAAAAAAGATTTTTTGTTTTTTTAGACATTTGGTCTCATTGCATGGCGGGAATGCACCGCTTCATGAGAACGGCTATGGAGGTGTATATAAGGTCTTTACACAGGGGCATGTGGCCGGTTAACGACGACCTGTTTGTCCTTACCTCCACCATTCTCAACGACCTGTCTGCCCTTTCCTCCACCATTCTGTCCGTGCGTCCACCTGTCTGTATGTCCGTCTGTCCGTGGCTGACCGTCTTGGGCCAAGTGTACGCCCCTTGGAAAAGCCACATTATGGGTTATACGGGTTTCCCCTGTCTCTCTCCCACGGTCTCTCTTCCGCGGCCTCTCTTCCTCCTCTTCCTTTTCCTGCTACTCTTCCTTCTGTCTTCTTGCTCTTCATCCTCCTCATCCTCCTCTTCTTCCCCTTTCTTTCCCTTTCCTCCTCTTTTTCGTCCTCCTCCCTTTCCCACATACTCTTCCTTCTTCGTTCCCATATTCTTTCTCCTCTTCTCTCCCCCCATTTTCCCTCTCTCGTTTCTCTTCTTCCCTTCCTGCTCCAGCTCTCTCTCTCTCTCTCTCTCTCTCTCTCTCTCTCTCTCTCTCTCTCTCTCTTTCTCTCTCCTTTCCCTCTTCTCCGTTTTCTTCCTATTCCTCCTCGTCTTCTTCCTTCTCTTCCAGCATTTCGTCTTTCTCTTCTTCCTCATTTTTTGTACACCATTTCTTCATCCTCTTCCGCATTTTCCTCGCTCTTCCCCACCTTTTCCTCTTTCTTCCCCATATTTTATTACTCCTATCCCTCTTCCCTTGTCTCCTTATCGTTCTTCTCTTCCTACTTCCTTCTCATCCTCCTTACCTTTCTCCCTTCCTCACTTTCCGTTTCCATTTTTAACCTCTCCCTACTATCCGTCCTCCTCCATCCTTACGCACTCCTTGTCCTTCCTTTATCCTTCTTTTGTCTTCCCCTTTCCTCGTTGTTTGTCCTCTTCCTCGTATCCTCCACCCTTCCCCCCTCCCCATCCACCTCCTTTCTGACGCAGCCTGCACTGCAAGTCGAGCCAGGGTGATGTGATGTCGGGAGGGGGCGGGTGGGGGTGGTGGGGTTGGGGAGAGGGCGAGCGATACGAAGAGATTTGAAATCGTGCGAAGCCCAACGGTCCGCGGGCAACAGATCCAGCTCATTCATCAGACAGCAGCGGCGAGGGCGGGTGGAGGAGGTGGAGGTGGTGAAGGAGTAGGAGATGGGTGGAGGTGGTGGTGGAGATGGAGTAGTAAGAGGAGGTGGCCGCAAGTCTTCTTAGTGTAAACCCATGTGGAGAAACTCCCCCCCCCCTCCCCCTCTTCAGTAAGGTGTCGGTTTAAGTGTTTAAAATTTGTTCATTTGTTGTGGTATGAACAACGCCAGACCTTATGTAGCTGTGTCTGGGCCCTGGGATCAGTCGTGAACAAAAGCTTTATATATATATATATATATATATATATATATATATATATATATATATATATATATATATACATATATATATATTACTTACTATTATTTATTTATCTCCTTCCTCTCCCAACCTCCACCACACTACTTCTGCAAACTTCTCCATGTCTCTCCAATTTCCGTCTGGTCTCCCTACTCCAGGCTTCCCATCTCGTGGCGTCTAGTCAGGAACACGCACACTCCACTTTCCATCCACTTTTCTGCCTACGTCTGCCGACCAATTCCCCTTCCACTCTTTCATCGCTACCACTATATTTCACTCCACTTTGCTCTCTTGCCCAGCTTGTCCTTTCATGCCCTTGAGTCTTATTCTACTAGCACTGACTTGTATCAAATTCACTCTTTTAGTACTGTGATCTGAAAGATTTATCGACGTGATTGAATATTTCATCATTCTTGCGGCAGCAACAGTTGTAGTGGTGGTGATAGTAGTAATAGTAGCAGCACCAGTGGCAATACTACTACTAGTAGTAATAGTAGTAGTAACCACGGTGGTAATATTAGCGAAAGTATTACCATCAACCATAATTGCAGGAGCAGTAGAAATTGCGGTAGAAATAGTTGTCTTATTACTCCTGGTACTCGCCCCTGTCTCAGAAAGCTCGAGTTAATTGTTTGGATGCCTCCGTTGGTGTCTGTTAGGGTTAGTGAAGGTATTTTCGGGTGGAGAGTGGGGGACCCAGGATGTCTATGTCTAAGGGGTGGGAGGGAGGGGTCTAGTCCCTCGGGGTTCGCGGTGCTGGTGGGGGGCGGGGGGGGGGAGCTTATAGGTCCTGAGGAACAAACTAGGCGTGGCGTGATGTACCGTTACCAATATTTTTTTTCCCCTTCGGTAATATTAAGTCTTGTATTGGTTTTGTATGTTGAATGAGTCACTGTGTGTGTGTTTTTTTTGTAGTACCGTCAGGCTATGATTTTGTGTACAATGGTATGTTCGGATTTTGTATGTACAGGCTTGTTTGATTGTATTGAGATGGTATGATAGACGCCTATATACTGTTATATAAAGTTATTTTTAAGTGGACAATTTTTGTATTGGTGCGTGCGTGTGTGTGTGTGTGTGTGTGTGTGTGTGTGTTCATTACTGATCTTGCTGAGATATACAAAATTAAATCAGTTTTCAAAACACTCCATTGGTTCCCAGTATTGTATTTTTTTTTCGTTTTTTCATATATTATGGATCATGTGCTAGACTTGTAATCGACGGTTGTTTCCTCTCCGGATGAGAGTTCAATTGTTCGTATAGCACGAACTATGGGTAACGCTCTTATCTCACACCACACACCTCAGGGAAGACAGTAACAGTTTGCGGTCCTGTGATGCTTTTCGAGTCCTGGGTGGAGCTCGATCTCGGGCAAGTTGAGCTAGGAGAGCAGGACGTTAATTTACACCAGCAAGCTAGTGTTTGTGCATTTACCTACAGTAGTTATTGTATACAAGGTAATAGCTATGTTAGTAGGGTTCCGTCTTTGCGTTCGCAGTGGTCAATTCTGACCTTTGTCTGTGTGTGTGTGTGTGTGTGTGTGTGTATATTCACATTGGTCTTTGGATCACGTGTTGGACTCGTGATCGACAGTTGTTAACCTCACGGATGAGAGCTCAGAGCTCGTATGACCGATCTGTGGGTAATGCTGTGACCTTAAACACACACACACACACCCAACTCCCCGCCCACGAGAGTTGGAGTAAAGACTCGAAGCGTAGCGATACTGAAATTATTTCAGCCCTGGACAGGATTCGAACCCGGACCGCCGTGTGTGTGTGTGTGTGTACATGAATGCGTTGGTGTATGTGTGTTTTTGTTTCATGTCAGCCAGTGTACACTTGCGTGTTTGTGTGTGATTTGTGTTTTCGTTCCTCACAGTCACGTCTTGTGCTCATGTCGTCGATAAATTCCGTTCCTCCTCCTCTTCCTCCTCCTCCTCTTCCTCCTCCTCCTCTTCCTCCTCTTCCTCTTCCTCCTCCTCCTCCTCCTCCTCTTCCTCCTCCTCCTCCTCCTCTTCCTCCTCCTCCTCTTCCTCCTCTTCCTCCTCCTCTTCCTCCTACTCTTCCTCCTCCTCCTCCTCCTCCTCCTCTTCCTCCTCCTCCTCCTCCTCCTCCTCCTCTTCTTCTTCCTCGTTCTCACCGCCGTTGAGATCCTCAGCCAATTTAATCCGAAACTGAGAACGACACTGTTGTTTACAAAATCTCAATGGGCAAGTAGGGTCCTGCATTGGGCTATCCCCGGACAGTGTAGACTTCTCGTTTGGATTTTGGGTGATGGCATCATTACTGGTACCGTGAAATGAAGACATGTAGGCTTGTTCACCAAACAAGTTTCGATGGGCAGTGCTGACCTCTTCACTATTAGAAAAATTACTAATAAAATACTAAAAATACTAATAAATAAGAGGATGAAAATGGGATAAGAAATAAGATATAAAATACGAGAAATGTTCGGGGTTTGGTAAACACGTTCTTTGTGATTGTGTGTGGGTTTTACATGTAACTTGAGAAATACCTTGGGCGCCAGGTGATTCTTGGGATGAGGTTATGGATAAAATTCTGAAATGGCAGAATTATTATTATTATTATTTTTTTTTTTTTGTAATGGACGAATAGTATATATCACATTATTTGATCTTTGAGGTTATCTTTTTTTAAGAGATGAAGAATCTTTGATTCTTTTTCATGCAGAGTGCATACTACTATGAATATTATTTTATTTTGATAATTTAATATATTCATGTATTTGTTTATTTATTTATTTGGGGGTCCGTGACTTGTGTTTTCAAAAGGGGTCTTATCACCTGTAAGAGCCATCGATCTCCACCAGGAACTCTTGAAGGACTTCGACCCCGACTTTGTCAACAGCAGATCGAAGTCCTGATTTTCTTTCTTGTCATCTTCCATAACACCAATATTATTACTATTATTAATATTATTATCATTATTGTTGTTGATGTTATTATTGTTTGGATGACTGGATATTATTTCGGGACAATGAGACTAATAATGTATGTATGTATATATGTATATATATATATATATATATATATATATATATATATATATATACACATGTAGTGAAATGGCTGAAGTTACAAGGGCGTATTTGGTGAGCGTGTTGCTCAGTAGAAGTACAGCGTGTGTTTGTGCGTACATACACATGAATAAATTTAGCTCACTGCTGCGAGTGTAATATACATCTCTGACTATGGGCTCGTTAGGTTGGTACGTGGACTTCACATCATATTTACACGCACGCACACACACACACACACACACACACACACACACACACACACACACACACACACACACACACACACACACACACACACACACACAATAAGGTACATGTATATGTATATATATATATGGTTCTCCTGGCGCTTTCTTGTGCACAACCTCTTCAGGAATGGCAGCCGGAACCATGGGGGGAGGTGGCAGCATTCCACAGTCCGGATTCCAAGGCATATCCACATCGGGAATTCCTGGAATGCCTCTCGACGGGCACTCGAGACCCCCTCTGCGCTCCGGGAATCCGGTGCCAGCAGCAGCGGGCGCCGCTCCACGAAGGCACACATGTGGTCGCGGAGATCCAGCTCAAGTGTCCATGCTCGCTACGCGGAGCCTTCTTCAATGTGTGTGTGTGCGTGCGTGTTTGTTTGTTTCAATCTTGACGGTCCGCCACATGACTGTCGGCCTATTCACGGTGACTTCGTCCGGTTTGGCAAGTGCTGCATGCGAAGTGCCAATGGCTAAAGGTTCGTATATACTTATAGTTACGCATTCTCCAAGGAGCGAGAGAGAGAGAGAAAGAGAGGAGGAGGAGGAGGAAATGGAAACTGGGGGCTGCATGGGCTCGTGAACTCCGAATGCGTGCACCACCTCGCCTCTTTGAACCCCCCCCACGGTCATTAACTGTCAATAGCCCCCCTCCCCCCTTACGACACAATGAAATCATCGGAATGATCTCTCAACCCATCCTTACCATCTCCTCCCTCTCCTTAACTTCCTCTATCCTTTCCCTCGTGTCCTCCATACACCACTCCTCTCCTCTTCTCCATCTCTTCTTCCCTACTTCATCATCATCATCTCTCTCTCTCTCTCTCTCTCTCTCTCTCTCTCTCTCTCTCTCTCTCTCTCTCTTTTCGTCCTCCCTCTCTTCCCCTCCTCTCCCCCGCCTTCTACTCTCTCCTCCTCCTTCGTGTCTCCCCTCCTCCTTCTCTCCCCTCCTCCTTCTCTCCCCTCCTCCTCCTCCTCCTCCTCCTCCTCCTCTCCTTCTACTCTCCCCTCCTCCTTCGTGTCTCCCCTCCTCTTTCTATTGCCTCCTCCTTCTCCTCTCCCCTCCTCCTCCTCCTCCTCTTCTCACCACCTCCTTCTCGTCTTCCGACCCCTCTCTTCTTTCCTGACCCCACCCTTCGCCCCTCCTTCCTCTCCTCTTCCATGCCCCCTGTCTTCTTCCATGCCTCTTTCCTTCCCCTACTCCCTCCCCCTATCTATCCTCTCCTATCCCTGCCCGTCTCTCCACCCTCTCCCTCTCCCCCTGTATCTCTCTCTCTCTCTCTCTCTCTCTTTCTCTTTCTCTCTCTCTCTCTCTCTCTCTCTCTCTTTCTCTTTCTCTCTCTCGTCTCCCTTCTCGACACTTATCTCTCCCACTCCCTGCCCTCCTCCATCACTTACTCCCTCACTTGCTCCCTCTCCCTCACCCTCCCATTTCCCTCTCTCGCACCCAATCCATCTCTCCTCCTGTCTTCCCCTCTTCCTCTCCCTCCCCCCTTGCTTCTCCCTCTTCTCTCCGTCACCTCCATCTCTTGAAGAGGCTAATCAGAGGAACTCGAGTTTCCCTTATAAGTCT
>NC_134790.1:15529651-15534651 GCF_046742065.1 Oratosquilla oratoria
GCACAGTGCCTCTCAGTGCCTCTGGCCCTGGCACCGCTGCGACCCCGCTGGCTCCTTGGACTTATGTGGCACTGTCTTGACTTCTTCCACCTTAAGTGTTTTTCTTTTTTGTTGCTGTCGTTGTTTTCGTTCCTACTGGTGGCACTTTGTACAACAGTGCCATTGTTGTCGATAGTCTTGTTGTGGGTGGCACGTTTCTTAGTAATTGGTTTGTTGTTGTTACCTGTGTAATATTAGTGCCACTTTACAAAGCGGTAGTGTTGTTATTGGTATCATTCTTGGTGGCACTCGTAGTGTCATATTGCTGAACCTAGAAGTCATGGTCGACAGGGTCCATGTTATTTTTATTTTATTATTTTATTTTATTTTGTTTTTTTGTGTGTGTGTTGTTACTGGGTAGAGGCGGGTTCGAAATTCTTTTTGGTCCCTTTCGGCCTTCAGCGTCGAGCGCGTCGGTTGACCAACGACCAAACCAACTCCCGCCGAGTCGGCTTGATCATTGATTTCCTTTCTCGCCTTGGCCTCAGAGTGACGCGCTGTCTTTGACGATCATTCCGGCGGTGCTGACCGTAGTTCCCGCTGTGACGGTGCAGTGTGGTGCAGTAGAATGCAGTGCAGGAGGGTCTAGCGTCGGGGAAAGGACTGCAGCGTTCTTCCGTAGCTGGAACGGTTTATGTTGTGATGGTCCACTGTTTTCGTTTCTCAAGGTGACGCGCTCACCGTTTGTTGCCCGTTTTCTTTTATCCCGCTTCGGCTCGACGACGTTTGTCATTTTTTTTTCCTTTCTGATTTCTTCTTTTCTTTTTTATTGTTCGAGTTATATTGTGCGTGGGTTTCGATCGATTAGGATCCCTTACAGACTAATGTCCGCCCTCACAACTGTGATTAAGTAGTCAAACCAGAAAAAAAGAAAACATTTTGCTCTAATTGAAGGGGTTGACGAGGCTTTGGGTATTTAGCCAGCGATAAACAATTCTACCTTTGGAGACAAAATCACACCGAAGAGGTGTGGGAGAGGGCGGGGGTTGGGTGTGCATGAGATGTGGTGAAGGAGATATCTAAAGAGAAAATAAAAGTGATCAGCAATCTTTATTTATTTGTTTATTTATTTATTGGGGGCTAGTTTCCAATAATGATGCGTGACTCGTAGAGTCTGTAGGAATGCCACGAAAACCCTAGAATATCGACGACATAAAACATGCAGTCAGTAGCCCATAGAGTAGGAAGGAGGAGGGGGTTGACATAGAAAGACGACACACTCTTTTATCGGCAAAGAAGTCCTCAATTCTTCATTCCTTTAATTAATTTCTGTATTTAAATTAATTTGTTTATTAATTAATTTATTTATTTGTGTTTATTGTATTATTTCCCCTCTGTACTTACTCACGGATGATTAAGGTTTGTAAAAGTGGCCGTAGATTCGTTCATCAACACGAATTGCATCAGTTGTTGAAATACCAATCTTGTCAATGACAAGCATGTGTACATGATAGACTAAGAAAGTTCTGAGTAATAATTGGTCAGGAAAGCTATTTGGGGAAGGGGGGGTGCAAACTAAAAGAATTTGGTCAAAGGAAGAAGACGAAGTGGGATATTATTATTATTATTATTATTATTATTATTATTATTATTATTATTATTACTATTAACGTGGAGTGTATAAATTGGGGATGGAATGGGTGGGAATGATTTTTATGCCTTTGTTTTTTTGGCTACCTCGCTTGTAAGGGGGGAAAGCCTTTGGTATATGTATGTACTATTAACATTATTATAATTGTTATTATTATTATTATATTATTATTATTATTAATTTCGTTTATTTCCGAAATTGTCGAATCTTGGTGGGGGAAGAGTGGGGGTGGGAGGGGAAATTCGGGAGTCGTTTTAATATGATTTCAGTTTGATCTTTGGCTTGTTTTGTAATAGACACATTTGCAAGTCTCCCTTCTGTCTCTCTCTCTCTCTCTCTCTCTCTCTCTCTCTCTCTCTCTCTCTCTCTCTCTCTCTCTCTCTCTCTCTCTCTCTCTCTCTCTCTCTCTCTCTCTCTCTCTCCCCTTCTGCTACCCCTCCATTTTTACTTTTTTTCTTCCTGCTCCTCCCCTCACCCCCACTGTCCTCTCCCTTCACCTCTCTTCTTTCCTCCCCTCCCATACCTCATTTCCTCTCCCCTCCTCTCCTTTCGTTCTCCTTTCCTCCTCTCCTCTCTTCTCCTCTCCTTTCCTCCTCTCCTCTTCTTTCCTTCTCCTCTCTCTCCCTCCTTCCCTCTCCCTTTCTTCGCCACTCCCCCTCCCTTGTGCCCATTCTCCCCCCCCCTCTCTCACCTACCTTTTCCACCTTCTTGCATCTCTCCCCTCCTCGCCGTCTTTTCTTCCTCTTTTTATTCTCTTTTCTTTTATCTCCCTCCTCCATTCTCTCTCCACCCCCGTTTGTTTCCACCCCCCCTTCCTCACTCCCTATCAACCTCTCTTCTTTCAGTATCTGCATGAACATGTCAGTCACTGCCTGTTTTACTTATTTCTTCTTCTTCGTCTTTGTTTTCGTCTTGTTGTTATTATTATTATCATCATTATTGCTATTATTGTCATTGTTATTAATCATCTTTGTCATCATCATAATTGCCATCCACTGCAACCACTACTCACTAACACTACTAAGGAAAGGGACGTTGTTACTGTCCTCCCTCATGCCCCATCACTGTTTTGCCCTGAGAACCTGTGCTTTTCAGTTATATCGAAAACTTTGAGTTGACTGTGTAGACACACACACACACACACACACACACACACACACACACACACACACACACACACACACACACACACACATGCACGCAAACGTTAATAATGTGTTCTGGTCAGTGCGCGTTTGGGAACGAGGGGTGGGGGAGGGGGCTGGCGTCGGAGTTTGTGTAGACCCCAGCCGGACGGGGCCGAGGGGGCGGGGTGCTTAGGGCCACAGCAGAGACGAGGCGGAGCGCTGGACGCTGCGGTGGCGGCGACTTTGAGAGAGGAACGTGCCGAGTTGCCTGACTCAACAGGGGCTGTCTTGTTCGTCACTCCGTGCCCGTCTCCTCCCCTCTCCTCCTCCTCCTCCTCTTCCTCCGTCCGTTTGTCCGAGCGCCGTCCGTCCGTCCGTCTGTCCGTCCCGTCCCTTCGTCGGCCTCGCCGCCGCCGCCGCCGCCGCCTTCTGTGTTGATTTGCTCGTGTGGCCGCAGGTCGGCTTCTTTGTTCCACCGACAAATGTCCCCTCGTCCTTCGCGTCCGCCTCCGTCTTCTTCTTCTTCTTCTTCTTCTTCTTCTTCTTCTTCGTCGCCTTCGCCGAGTTCGACGCTGAATCCCCGAACGAGAGGAAGTGTAATATATACCATGGAGATATGTATGTACCGCTCGTGTATCCATGTGTGTGTGTGTGTGTGTGTGTGTGTGTGTGTGTGTATGCGTGCGTGTGTGCGTGAGTGTACGCGCATCCATTCAGCATTGTATGTAAACTCAACGACCACAACGCTTTCGCCCGCATAATTTTGTGAATATTTTTGTGGTTGTGAACGAAGAGTGGGAGGAGGAGGCGGAGGAGGAGGAGGGTAATGAGGAAGTGGGAGGGGCGAGGGAGGAAATTGGGAGTGGGGGTGGGAGGGGGAGTCTTTCCGTATCTCCTCGACAGAAGCTGTCTTTGTGTTTTTTATTATTTTATGTGGATATGTTCATACGAGTACAAGTGTACGCAAGAATGTACGCACACGTTATGTATGTGTGTGTGTGTATGTATGTATGTTATATGATACGTACTGCCGTGTGTACAGTGACTGGCTATTTGCACATGGGTAGGGAATGTGGGAGATTTTCTGTTATGTGCTATAAGACAGTGATGGTGACTCAATATACTGGGGAAGAAGGGCATAGCGAGTAGGTATAGTAGTGTGAGAAGAAGTTAGCAAACTCAATGTGTGTGTTTGTGATTCACCATGGTCTTGGATCACGTGTTGAACTCGTGATCGACGGCTACTTCCCTCCCGGAAGAGACCTCAGAGCTCGTATATGACCGATCTATGGATAATGCTGTGACCTTATAGGCATACACACACCCAACTCCTCGCCCACGAGAGTTGGAGTAACGACCCGCAGGGTAGCGATACTGAAATTATTTAAGCCCTGGGCTGGATTCGAACCCGGACTGCCGTAGTGGCAGCTAGGAACTACCACAGCGCCACGTATGTGTGTGTGTGTGGATCATATCAGAATATATAGTGACCAAGCATGCCGTTTCATTCCTAAATGAGGTCAGCTGCAGAAAAAAAAGGATAAAAGGACAGGAATGTGTGCAACTCCGTTTTTCTAAATTGAAAACATATCATTAGTTTGAGTCCTGAAGGACCAGTTGTCTGTGCATGTATGTATGCGTGCGTGCGTGTGTGTGTGTGTGTACGTGTACGTGTGGGGGGGGGTGAGGGGGAGGTTGGTGCTTGTGCACCACCTAACCTACTCGACCAGAGGACCCCGCAGCCTGCCGAACCAATGCATGAAACTCGGTGAAGCCGTTTTCTCTTTCTCCGAGCGAAGTGTTCCGTAAAGTTTCGGGCACAAAGCGGACCGCCCGGCGACTAATACACTACCCCTGGTGGACGCTGCCGTAGCATTGGCCTCTGATAACATTGTTGGAAGGGCCAACGCAAGGCGAAGGTGTTAGGGATGGCTTCCACCCAGGGATTGATCAAATTGTTGCGACCTGCCCGAGTGCAATTTTTTTTTTTTTCTTGAGGGGGAGTTAATATTTTACAGTGGGAGTGCGAATATTGTCTTCGTTTGCGTGAGTGGGTATTTGTATATGTATTAGTTAATTATATTCATCATTTCGAAGGGGGTAAAGTGTACAGGCCTGAATGACCGGTGTGACTGTGTGTGTGTGTGTGTGTGTGTGTGTGTGTGTGTGTGTGTGTGTGTGTGTGTGTGTGTGTGTGTGTGCGCTGGAAGGGCAAAGAGATCGCAGGACAGGTGGGCGGGTGG
>NC_134790.1:15539651-15549651 GCF_046742065.1 Oratosquilla oratoria
TGGAGGTAATCTTGCAAGCCAAATAAAATAGCCTGGATCAAAATCTGCATCTCATTTTTCTCTTTGCCTCCACAAAAGGTTAAAGGTGCAATAATTCTCACGATTACGTGGAATTACTGTCACATGCTTAAACGAGCGTGTGAGATCCTAATAACTGCCATATGTCCAATGAACATTAGGTTCATAATAGCTGACGTGTGTGGTCTTAAGCTTTGCAGAGATAATGATGAGGGTAATGATAGTGATAATAGCAATTATAATTATGATAATGATAATGATAAGAAGCAATGCCAATGAGAATGCAACAATTGACCAAGATACTTGACCTCTGACCTTATTTTGTTAAAACAGTCATAAATACGATATAGGGGACACGTACGTTTTTGAAGATGATATAGACTTAACTGGAAACCAGAGGATCCCAGTGGTGTTGACTACGATTTGGAAGTTCATTGATATATATATAATATATATATATATATATATATGTATATATATATATATAATATTATTTTTATTTGTTATTGTTTCATTTTATTTTTATTTCATTATTTTATCAATTCAAATATTATATATATATATATATATATATTTATATATAATATATTATTATTATTTTTTTTTTTTTTTTTTTTTTTTGAGGGCCTTCTTCGGTCGACCAAAATTTCGGTTCGACTACTGGGTCCATCTTTGGGCTGAATGAAATCATCTGGCACGTACTCACAATGTAATCTCCCCTACACATACATTGGTAGAGGGCACCGTGCCCAACTGGCGCCATCGTATTGAGGCCACTTTTACTGTCGCGGACACTCTCTCTCCCTCCGTCCCCCTCTCCCCCCCTCTCTATCTATCTATCTATATTTATCTCTCCTCCCTCATCTTCTCCTTTCCTCTTCTCTCTCTCTCTCTCTCTCTCTCTTCTTCTTCTTCTTCCTTTTCCTCTCTCTTGCCCTTCCTTGTAAACTACGGTTCCTACACGCCCTTGACGTAACAAGGCTTGCCCCTTCCTCCTCCTCCTCCTCTTCCCTCTCTTCCTCCACCTCCCCCTCCCCCTCTTCCTCTTCCACCTCCCCCTCTCCCTCTTCTACCTTCCCCTCTCCCTCTTCTCCCACCCCCCCTCTTCCTCCTTCCGCAGTTCCTTGGGATTCTAACGAGATTAGAGCATTCTTTTTGTATAATCAGGCGCATCCTTAACCGATTCAAGCCTCCCCCTTTAAACCTGACCAGATTTTATCCTCTCCCCCCCCCCTTTCGAACGAGACAGTCTCACACCTAGAAAGACCCGCTGGAGGTTAGGGTTACACCAAGTTTTTTAGGTTTGGGCTCTGTGAAGGTCTTTGATGCTGTGGATCACGTTGTGGGGTTTATTCTGGCTAAAAAGTCTCGCTTGAAGGTTTTCCTGTTATATGTAATTGCGTCCACATACACTCGTTCAAACTTTTTTTTCCAAATCGCACAAAATCACTTGTCGTTAGCCAGAATTAAGTTGGGGTGGTACGTCATCGTGTCTAAAGGATTTATTTCGGTTTTCGTTTTTTTTTTTTTTTTTTTTTTTTGTCAATCCTCTGGATAGTGAATCGTTCATAATTGCATTAAGTCGTTTGCACTAGCCAGCAAGGAGGTTTGCGAACGCCTTAATTGGTTTAGGTCGGTGATTCTCAACCAGGGGTAAGAAATTACATGGCAAGGGGTAAATGATTGATGTACCTGATAGTTGAATAATAATTCAATT
The DNA here is from genome assembly GCF_046742065.1 of Oratosquilla oratoria. Classification (NCBI taxonomy): domain Eukaryota; kingdom Metazoa; phylum Arthropoda; class Malacostraca; order Stomatopoda; family Squillidae; genus Oratosquilla; species Oratosquilla oratoria. The sequence continues at coordinate 15,541,387 of NC_134790.1, forward strand.
AAATTTAATATTGTAGTGTGTGTATGAGAGAGAATGCTAAGTACCGTGTGCACGTGCGTGCGTGTGTGTGTGCGTGTATGTGCGTGTGTGTGTGTGTGTGTACGCTGAGGGAGGAGGGGGAGGAAGGTAAAGTATCAGTCAATCCTGTTCAATCTGCACACCCTAACTGTTCATCCACTGTTCACTTGTTTATGCATTTGTTTGTTTGCTTTTGGAATGTGAAAAAAGACTATATGATTTCTTTCTCTATCAAAGTATATGACTATATTTTGTGCAAAGCCTAAACTCTAAATATGTTTTTCTTGTCTTATTTTTCTGTGCCCTAAAGAGGGATTATATATATATAATATTAGGATGGTTTATATATATATAAGAATGATATATAAAGACTAGTAAAAGAGTATGTGGATATATATATATATATATATATATATATATATATATATATATATTATATTATACACAGGAGTAGGGGGTAGATGGCAAAATACGCCAATCCAAGGTGATTAAATGATTTGGGTTGTAGGCAGTTAAAGAGTTTCCCATCTGGGAAAAAGAAATTGCCTCTCGAGAACTAGAATAAATATGCAACCCTTTTTGCCATTCGTGTCAACAGTGTTATTATTGATAGCACAGCGTGTTCCGAATACAACCACGACCCCCCCACCCCCGTGAAAAAATCCCCCTCTTTGGCGATCACTTGGCTATCTTCCTCCAATTTATTATTTTTGTCACCAACTCAAGAAACGCTCCTAGGGGGATATGCGAGCATGGAGGGCAAAGGTGACTGCTTCGGCCGCAGCAAAGCGGTCGCTCTTTACAACCATAATTATTTACACAACCACAGCAAATACCACACCCTGTAATGTACGTCTAGACTTCAGAATTTTTTTTATCTGTTATTAGATGTCAAATTATTGCATTCCGTGTCGTATATATGTCAGCATTTGTTGGCAAATGCACTGCAAGACTGATTGTCAGCAAACTTCGGAATCCGTCTGAACGCATTGTCAGTTGTCTGTGGCAGGTAATCGTGGGGACCACCAGTTCCGTTTTCTATACGATGAGAGTTCAAGAGTGGTTATGTTGTTCGGCTCGCGTATGGGCAGCCGTGGTTATTATTTTATTTATTTATTTATTTATTGTGTGTGTGTGTGTGTGTGTGTGTGTGTGTGTGTGTGTGTGTGTGTGTGTGTGTGTGTGTGTGTGTGTGTGTGTGTGTGTGTGTGTGTGTGTGTGTGTGTGTGTGTGTGTGTGTGTGTGTGTGTGTGTGTGTGTGTGTGTGTGTGTGTGTGTGTGTGTGTGTGTGTGTGTGTGTGTGTGTGTGTGTGTGTGTTTCTTTCTGTAATAATAATGATCGGTTTATTGGGTATAGCAACATTACTGCCGAAAATATACATCGCACAAGATTATAACATTATAAAACTATGGCAATGAAAAGATGTTACAAGCAATCAAAAAACAACAACAAAAAACAGTAAGCTAAGGAATAGGTGTGTATTACATCAATGCGTGTGTGTGTGTGTGTGTGCGCGCGTGTGTGCGTGCGTGTGTGTTTGTGTGTTCACCCGCATTTGTGTTCATTACCTCTATGGGCCGTACTCCACCACTTCAGAAGAGAATAATTAAATTTTGTTTATAACTTTGCGTAAAGTTTCTAATGAGTAGATAAGCGAACGCGACCGAAAATGTAACTTTGTCGGAGGTAATTATGTCAGTTGTCGCATTATGAACTTTAGCCCATCTTTGCCGGAAAAATGTCTTGTGTAAGCCATAGAAAAATAATACAAATCCAGTTCTCGGTCTTCAAAGTTTAATTGGGGCAATCTTTAGTTGGTTTGGAATAGGATTTTTCTGCTTTATATATATATATATATATTATATATATATATATATATATATATATATATATATATATATATATATATATATATATATATATATATATATATATATATATATATATATATTTGGTTAAATTTAATGGCAAGATTATTTATTGCAGAGTTTTTTTTATCTGCCTTTTCTCTTTCTCTGAGAATCTTTTTCCCTTTCACGGGAAGTTGTCTTATAATGTCACCATATGACATTGTCTTGTAAGTTACTTTGGGCATGGCTTTACCAAAGTAAAAAACTGGCCAGAACGCGTTTTCACACTACTTAGTGCTTCATCAGTGGCTAGAGTGTGAATATCTGATTGAACCTTTGTGTTTATATCAGACCAACACTAATAGTATATAAACACAAAAATTATAAGACAACTTCCCGTGGAAGGGAAAAAGATTCTCAGAGAAAGAGAAAAGGCAGATAAAAAAAAACTGCAATAATAATCTTGCCATTAAATTTAACCAAACATGCTTGAGAGAAAAATCTCCTGCCCATATATACAATGAATATATATATATATATATATATATATATATATAATATATATATATATATATATATATATATATATATATATATATATAGTGACCATAGCTGTCGCTCGGCTTATGGGTTAAACTCGGCTTGATAATATCTGGTTTTAGTCAGGATAGAGAAAATGGGAAGAAGGTCATCGTGGCTGCGTGTGTGTGTATATATATATATATATATATATATATATATATATATATATATATATATAAAAGAGAGAGAGAGAGAGAAGACTAACTCGCCAAAACCCTCCTTTTGTTACTTCGGTCTCCGCCTGAAGTTCCTCCCTTTTCCTGGTCGGCCAGCGCAGACTCCGTGGCGGCGCGACGGCGCTCTCGCTCTCGCACCACAATTCCTTGCGAAGGGGGGAAGCACTTCACACCCCAGTGACCTCTGTACCGAGACCACGGCCACTGAGGATCCACACGTTCGTCCACTTTTGGATCCCTTAATCCATCACCTCCACTACCACACCATCATCATCATCATCATCATTATCATCATCTCATCATCATCATTATCATCATCATCATCATCATCATCATCATCATCACTCATCATCATCATCATCATCATCATCATCATCATCATTGTCGTCGCCATTGTCATCGTCATCATCGTCACCATCATCATCATTATCATCATCGTTACCATCATCACGCAACACCACATCCCTCACCATCCCTATAACCATCACCAACGCCAAAATCACATTACCATAACCACTGTCATCACCATCATAATCGCATTCATAACATACAAAACACCATCGCATTGCCACCGGTGTTGCCATCAACACACCATTATCACCATCACTGCCATCGTCACCATCACCATCACCATCCACCTCGTCATCACCTCTGCTATGTATCATCATCATCATCACCGACATCACCAGTCCTTGCACCCCTCAAGGATCCGCGCACCTGCTGCCCCCACCCCTTCCCCCTCCACCTCCACTTCCACCTCAACCCCGTCCATCCACCCGCCTTGCCTACCACCTCATCCCCCTCCACCACCACCGCCTGATGCTGCTCACTCTTTCATGTGCCGCTCAAGGAAGGATGAGCCTTTATGTGGGAGGGAGAAGTGGAGGAAGAAAATGTGGTGGTGGTGGTGGTGGTGGTGGTGGTGGTGGTGATCATCGTCGACGTCGTAGAGGTGGCGGTGGTGGTAATAACGATACGAAAGTGATCATTATGATGATGATTATGATAGCGATACAGAAGTGATAATGAGCTTGGAAGGAAGGCTGGGGGTTATCGGGGGTGGGTGGGTGGGTGGGGAGTGGGATTCAAAGAAGGATTATTCAAGGCCCCTAGTCCCTCTCCCTTTCCCGCCCACCCTCCCTCGTACGCCTTTGCTGTGGTTGATGACGTCACGTTCTGGAAAGGCGACCCGTGCACTCGGAACGAAACTTTGCAAGACGACGACGACGACATGGGGGTATTTCCTGAGGGGGAGAAAAGGCAGCGTCAGCAGGTCGCCCTATGTTGATGTGTCATTCATTTCATGCATCAGGCATTGCAAATGTGCGAGCATGTGTTTACGTGTGTGTGTGTGTGTGTGTGTGTGTGTGTGTGTGTGTGTGTGTGTGTGTGAGAGAGAGAGAGAGAGAGAGAGAGAGAGAATGAATTGCCTGCTTGCAGTTATGTTTTTATGGATAGGATTTGAGTACACAATGGCAGGAATGACCGGTTTCGCAAAATATCTTTGGAGAATAGTTGTGCTCCTGAAGAACTGTAAAAAAAAAAATGTGTTTTGTGTACGCACACCAAGGAGGGAGGGGGAGAGAGGAGGAGGGGGTAGGAGCTTCTTGGAGGAGGCCAAGTAGGAGGAACAAGGCAAGCACACACATCCCTTGAGTAGATTCCTCAGACGCCTGAACTTGACCTGGACCTTCCCAGTGACCTGGCTTAACCCTGGACTTGCCTGCCCTCGTTTTCAAACCACCATTGAGGTTTATGCATGGCCCTGATGGCAGATGTGATGATGTAGTAATGGAAATGTCGACAGTAATGAAGGTGTCAAGAAAGTCGGAGACCCAGGGATCCATTTACGCGTGTGTGTAGTGTTTGCATAATATAGTATAACCTCTTTACTTAATGAAGTGGTTAATAAATGTAATTGATAATTACCACGGCCCTCGAGGCTAGGAATGTCTCCGTGCGTGTTTGCGTGAGTGCGTGCGTGCGTGCCTGCGTGTACAGTTCGTGTGCGTGTATGCATGAGAATGTGTCCGTGTGAATTACGTGGGCATTGTTGCAGGAGCAAGACATTCCCGTCTACACAATTACTTACTTGCCGTTCCTCCTTCACGGCGAGCTATCAGGCAGGAAGCAAATTGCTTTGTTAAAAAAAAATGCTGTAGAAAAGTCGAGAGGGAAAGAAATTGGATGATAGTTGATGGAGGACCGTTTTCGTCCGGGCCGTTAGTGGCAGAGGAGGGCGTTATGTCGGTTGACGTATATGGATTGGATGTTTTGTGTAGGTAAGGCTAGTTGGCGGCAACATAATGCTCCCCCCTCTCTCTCTCTCTCTCTCTCTCTCTCTCTCTCTCTCTCTCTCTCTCTCTCTCTCTCTCTCTCTCTCTCTCTCTCTCTCTCTCTCTCTCTCTCTCTCTCTCTCTCTCTCTCTCTCTCTCTCTCTCTCTCTCTCTCTCTCTCTCTCTCTCTCTCTCTCTCTCTCTCTCTCTCTGTGTCTCTCTCTCTCTCTCTCTCTCTCTCTCTCTCTCTCTCTCTCTCTCTCTCTCTCTCTCTCTCTCTCTCTCTCTCTCTCTCTCTCTCTCTCTCTCTCTCTCTCTCTCTCTCGTTACTATCGGAATGAAGAGGTCGTATTAACTGTGACGTCATAGGCACGATTACGTCACTAAGTAAGCTTAATCCTGTCATTGATCTATAGGTCACGTTTGCTTACGAGGCACTCGGTAGCTAATATGACTTTTGTTTTATTCGTCTTTCCTCTTCCCCTTCGTCGGCACTCAAAACGACATCCAATTAGGACTACATCTCCAATTAACCGGCTTGTTACTACAGCCCCATTCTGTCCAGTCAAATTAGCCAGCACACATCGTGTACCCTTGCGAAATCATGTAGCCAACAATTAGACACTTGCCATGCCGACTTGATATCCGGAATGATAACTAGATATATAGGTTGTCAGGTCAGGGCATCGTCAGTCAGCTGTTCATATGGCGAAGTAGCACATCTGATATCTGGGGAGCCAAAATGCTGACAAAGTTAGTCAAACAGGTGCCCAACAAGCGAGACAATCCGTGCCGCCAATTTCTGACTGCCAGTTTGTCTAAAGACAGGCTGTCAGTTGTCCAGGAAGAACCTGCCCGTCAACAGACACGCTGACAACGCCTTGTCAGTACTATTGCCATTCCACCATCAGGGTAGACTATCACGAACATAACAAACATCTCGTTATAATACGTCCGACTAGTCACTAAACCATGCCCAGAGAATTGTTCAAACCCTCCAGCTAACAATTCTGTGGTTTTTGGTCAACTTTGGTTGATAGCAAACAGCCGCGTCTGGTAGGCTGTTTGTCAAACTTTCTAAGCAGTTACGCCACTAATTCGCATCCTTGGCATTCGTCTGTATAACCAGAAACGGCCAGCATTATATTGTTAGTCAGTAAGCCAGCCCCCCCCCCCCCCAAAAAAAAAAGAACGAACGCCTGGGCCAGGTCGCAACACAAACATGAACTATTTGTAACTCCAGCCCTTTGCCTCAACACCATACTCATATTATGCAGCACCAGCACATCGTCATCAGTCATCACCATCAAAACATCACCATTATCATTATCGCCACCACCACCACCCCGTCTCCCCACCAGCCTTTTCCCATCCTGCCAGCCCTACCACCACCTACCATGGGCAACAAGTTACCATTCATCACCTTGCGTTCAATCCCTGGCGCTTATTACCACTCCAGGCCGTCCGGCATTTTGGCTGGGCATTGTCTTGTCCTCAGCTGGGAGTCCATTCATTAGCCGCCGCCAGGAATCCGCCGCTCCTTGCGCAAGCATCCACAAGTTAATTTTTAGAAAGAAGGCGGAATCAATATGAAGAAATCTTGAATTATCCTTTCAGGGTCTTCTCCTGCGATGAGGCGGGAAGAGGGAAGGAAGCTGGCGCTGGCGAGTGAGAGCGGTGAAGGGTTTTGGAGAGAGGGAGGGGTGGTAGGGAGGTGGGGAGGATTTGCGGGATGGGAGGAGATGGAGGAGGTGGGAGGGGAAGGGGGTAGTTGATGACCGCGTGTTGTAAGGTGGAGGAGCTGATATTACATAGTACATAATATCCATGAAATTTCTCCACACTTTGGCTCTCTATGCCCTGCCGCCCAATTCTCCCGCTGGAGCTGACGGAGCTGCCAACGTGGAAATAAAACTTGGATTTTTGCGGCCATTGCGTCGACTTTTCTTGGTGTTGTATTTTTTCTTAATGCATGAGGCGAGTTCTAGTGTAAGCTGGGTTTAATGGAAAAGGTGCTTGGTTCATATTTGAAGCAGCACGGGAAGATCAAAAGAGAAGGTAATCGTAACGCTTTGGCGAGACATCCCGTAATTACTACTAACCCCAGTGTGGACGAGAGGAGGTACGTTCGGGTCCACCCCCTGTGCCCGGAGAAGACAGCCCTGTGTGTATGTTTGTGTGTGTGTGTGTATGCGTGTGTGCGCGTGTGTGTACGTGCGTGCGCGTGTGCGTGCACGTGCATGCGCATATATTTATGTGTACGTGTGCCGACATTTGGGCGTGTTCTTGCTTGTATTTGCCTAGTTAAATTTTAGGGTCGAATTACTAACATTCCAACTCTCATTTTTATTTTTCAATTTCGTTATTTGGTGTTTTGAATTTTTATGTTAGTTGCAAATTCCTCATGTAATTTCACCGCGAGCGTGTGTGGGAGCATGCCATCATGATAAGTTGTATATTTTTTCTGTGCTTGCTCTGTATGGGTCATGGTGCTTGCAATATACCAGGACATTATCGCTCACTGTTGGAGAAATGCAAGTAGCACTGGATTTTGCATGTGTGAATGTATGAACAAAGTACTTCCATTTTCTATATATGTGGACAAAGTACCGTATACGAGTGACTTGTGTGGTTGGCAAAAGTATTCAGACTTGCATGCTAACTTTCTAATGTACTTTTGAGTATGCAGTAATGCTGCTCACTCGATACTTCACGGCGGTATGTAGGATGGATTTGCATTCCCGCATTTCCTCTCCAGCCATCTTTGTTTGCAGTTACGCATGCACATTGGTAACTGCGTCTGGGGGCATTTGCATCTATGGGCGGGTGTGAGGAGTTTCCATATTTAGGACGTGTGTACGGGCAGTCGCCTGATCTCTATCCTGATGGCTCTTGGCTCTCCATTGAGAATGCGGCCGCGTGTTGTACAGGCGTCCCAACCAACCGCTTCAGTATATAATACTTTTTTCTTCATTTTTCTTGGCTATTTAAATATAGTATATTTCATTGTTGCCTTAACACAATTTTGTTTGCAAATAATAAGTTAAGGGGGCTACAGTATGTAGAAACGGAATATTCAACTACTAAAGGTATATTTGCATAATTCCTATACATCATGGGCCAGGCTAGGGTGAATTTTGCGTGTCCGATAGAAAGTGTTGTATTTTATTTCTTATCTCCTGTATAGGTAAGTGTGTGTTGGTGGGTGGGCGGGTGGGTTTGGGGGGAGTTGAGTGAGATGGCAAGCATACCTGTAATGTCTTTGTGAAGGGTCAACCAGTCCCCAGTGTCTTTGTTGCCGATAGGTGCACATGCAGTGATAATGGCTTGCAAATGTGCGAATGGCGGCTTGTGTACATTTA
>NC_134790.1:15554651-15562151 GCF_046742065.1 Oratosquilla oratoria
TGAATCTACTTCAGGTCACAGGATGAAGGGAAGAAGGTACGAGTGGGTAGGTAAGCGAAGGAAAGGTAAAGGGAGAGAGAAATGCGTCAGGTTACCTAAGGAGACGAATATTGTGATTCACCATGGTCTTGGATCACTGGTTGGACTCGTGATTGACAGTTATTAACCTTTCAGATGAGAGCTCAGAGCTCGTATGACCGATCTATGGGTAATAATGTGACCTTACGCGCACACATACACACAACTCCCTGCCCATGAGAGTTGGAGTGACACCCCGCAGCGCAGCGATACTGAAATTATTTCAGCCCTGGGCGGGAGTCGAACCCGGACCGCCGTAGTGACAGCGGGGACTCTACCAATCGCGCCACCGAGTCGTGTGTGTGTGTGTGTGTGTGTGTGTGTGTGTGTGTGTGTGTGTGTGTGTGTGTGTGTGTGTGTGTGTGTGTGTGTGTGTGTGTGTGTGTGTGTGTCGGCTGTCGGCACAAGAAAAGGACAACACTCGAATCTGTGGCCAAATCGGCGGTCGAGCTCAGCTGCGAAGAGATGGGCATTCGATTAGCCCGTCTGTCGGTCGGTCCACTGGCGGCCCATTTATCCGTCCAGACGACCCATCATAGCTGGGGATCTGGCCACACCCGGCCGGAGGACTCTTTTTCCAAGAGCCCAAGAACCCGCCGCGTCTCGCCGCTCCACGCTTCGGTTCCGCGAGATGTATTCAAAAGCAACAGAAGGATCAGATGATACGCCAAGTGCCAACAAGCAGCTTCGGGACGGTTCGCCGAGAGAGGGAACGCTGGCTTGGGAGAAGAACCACGACTGCACCAGATGGAGGAATGGGGTCTTGGGGGGAGGCACAGGGTGATGGGTAAAAAGAGAGGGAAGGATATGTGAAAGGGGTACCATCTTGCAGTAAATATTGTGTGAGTGTATGTGTGTGTGTAAAATGATAATGATAATAAATAATAATAATAGGTTTATTGAAATAGCAGTGATACACTTACAATTATACAATAGAGTATCTATATGAGTAATACGCCTAGTTTGTGTGTGTGTGTGTGTGTCTGTGTGTGTGTGTAGTTTGGTCATGAGCTCTCTCTCTCTCTCTCTCTCTCTCTCTCTCTCTCTCTCTCTCTCTCTCTCTCTCTCTCTCTCTCTCTCTCCCTCCTTCTCCCTCCCTCCCTCCCTCCCTCCCTCCCTCCCTCCATTTCATTATTACCTTCCAGACGTTTCCTTACTTCTATGGCATCCTTGTACTGTGTTATATTTTCATCTTTACTTCTATGCACCCATATTTTATTTTTATCATCGTTGTGTGCAGTCCTGTTATATTTTTTTCTTGATTCTTTTTTCGCTTAGTTGAATCGTATATGCTTGGCTTCCAGTGACTTGCATCTCTGCTAATATACATCCTCAGTTTATCTCTTCATGGTTTCGTACTGAACCAATGCTTTATATTCACCATGACTTCTTGCATTTCTAGCATATTTGTGTTCACCCCAGTAGAAACTTCTATTCAAGTGGTTCTAGTCAGTTTGAAATGTTTCTGTTGCCTCGTATGATCGTCTCTTACAGTGAGAGATGAAGTGGGAATGAAGTGTCGGTATGTTGGAAGTGTTTTATATGTTTTTAGTCCCCCATCCACCGTGTATATCACAATCAAATCTCCACTCCACTCCACGTAATATCTTTCAGGTGTTGAAGGAGTGGGGTGTTTGTGAGATTATATAAAACTGTTGCCCCAACCAACTCCATCGTCGACTTTGCGCCTCTCTACTGCACTTCTTTACAGTTGAATTTCCCAATCACCAATCCACAGTTCCTACCATAGCCTCTTAATTGTCTTTGGATGTCGGTTGAGAATAGTCTTGCCAAGTCCTTCTTTTTATTGTAAGTTCGGTGGTTAATGCTTTCATGGTTCTCTGTCGACCAATTTGACATGCTGTCGCGCCTTTCTGAGAATTAACATTTCACAATTTCTTTTTAATTCATCTGTGACTCTTCCTTTTTCGTATTATTTAATTTCGTTTTTGTTTAACATGGGTCATATTTTGATGCTTAAACTATCGAGTGAACGCTACGTACATGAATAATCTGACACCAGCCAGAAGTGCCATCATACTGGGACATTTACTCACCGGGCAGTTACTCACCGGACAGTTAATCACCAGACAGTTACCCACCAGACAGTTACCCACCGGACACCAGACATTTACTCACCGCACACAGTTACTCACCAGACATTTACCGGACATTTACTCACCGGACAGTTAACGGAAAAGTAAAGATACGGGCAAGTGTTCACCATATTTTATTCAGGATAATGTATATTGATTGTTAGGTTGGATAGTTTACGTTAGGACAAGTTAGGTCAGCTTGGATTGATTATGCTGGCTGGGTTTTGTTGGTTAATGTTAGATTGGGTTGGTTAAATTATAAAAGAGATGCTGATAAACTGTATTTAGCAATTTAAAGAAATTGCCATCCAGTATGGAGTGTCATGATAAACCACTATGCTGTTCTTTTGACATTCAAGGATTTCATCCTATAAAATACCTCCATATTTCTCTATTTTCAGCTGAAGAAAACGACAGACTTGGTCGCGATCGACAGAACAACTGTATTTCGTTTGTTTGTTTTTTCTTTCTTTCTTTGGTTAATTTTACTTTGTTCGAAACTATAGTTTGTTTTCCTACAGTAGCACTTTCGTATGTGTACACATGCGTGTTTGATCTCACAAGGATGATTAATAAATGTCACGTGTGGTTGTGGATAGTATGACCCGTTCTCCGCCCACATATCAAGTCAGCTTCGACGAATGGTTTGTGGTCTTTGTAGGGGATTAAGCTGAAGGTCAGGGAAGCTGTAGCTGAGGTCAAGAGATCTGCAGCCGGGAACAGAACCCTCGCAGTAAATCAGGGCCACTGTAGTGGAGGTCAGGTCAAACAAGGTCATGAGGGGGCTGAGGGACAAATCCGCAGAACCTGAGGGATGGACCTCTGCAGCTGGGTTGAGACCCCAAGAGAAGAATGTGAGGATACAGGGTGAGGGTTGAGGGGGGGTTACTAGATGAGGAGGAACAATGGAAAGCAGGATTTTTTTTTTTTTTTTTTTTTTTTTTTGAGAATAGAAAATGAGGAAGGGGTTGTATTTCGTCGCCGATAACAAACTCTTCTGTCCTGGGGTACAGTATCGCAACAGGGAATCGAAACCGTAGAGGCGAAAAGGGGAGATAAAGCTGTGTGACTGGATTGTATAGTGGGGAAGGAGTTTGTAAAACTAGTGGAGATAGAAGATGCTGAAGACTGAAGGAGCTGGGAGAGAAGGAATAGCAAAGGGGACTGAAAATGGGTACGAGAGAGAGAGAGAGGGGTGGAGTGGCAGTAGGATGAGTTGTAAGAGGAGGCCGGGAAGGAGACGGTGGAGGGGAGGGGGAGGGGAGGGGAGGGGAGGGAGGTGGGGGAGGAACTGCCTGCTGGGTTGGGTCCGGCAGATCGAGTGATCCTTTGAAGTCGCCGTCCCGGCACAGCTCTTCTGTGTTTGGAGTCTTTGCCTCCAACAGGCCATGTGCCCGCCCCCAGGCGTTCCTCCCTATCCTCATCCTACCCTTGCCTATCCCAGCAGGCCTATCTATCCCTCTTCATCGTAGTCTTCTCGTCTAAGGCTGTCCCTCCTATCCGCGTGGGTGTCTCGGTTCCTATCCCGTACGCTTCTCTATGGTTTATTCCCGTATTTGTATGGGCTCTTCCCCAGCCCCTATCTCAGACGCTTGTTCCTCCATTTGCATGGACTCTTCCCCCCCCTTCCCTTTCAGTAGAAGCAAGTCTTTCGCGTACTTTGCCCCTTACCTTACGTGTGTGACCTTAGCACACTCTTAACATATATTCTTCCCCACAGTGACCTGACGTATTTTGCATTTTCATGATCTCCGATCTCTTTATTTTCTGGTACCGAAGTAAAACCTTCGGCGGGATTTGCATTAAGCCTTCTCCGACCTTCCCTTCGATGACCTTACTTATATGGCCTTACCACACCCTTAACGTGTATTCATCCCGTGACCTTTATCTTTCTGATCTTCACTGGCGTTTACCAGACCTTACCCCGGTTCTGAACGACCTTCACACGTCATCCTGACCTTCTTCAGCCTTCGTGGAACTTTCTTAGCCCTTGTAAACCCAAAGAGGGTTAAGTTAAACCTCACTAGGCTTCTTGGAATATCGACTTAGCCTGACGATCTTCGCAAGACCTTATCTTGACTAGGGCCTAAATTGGTTTAACGTCTGCTACGGTGATCCTCTTTTAATCCCCTTCTCGCCTGCTAACCCTCTTCCCCCGTCTCCTATGCCTCTTTCATAACTCACTATTCGGACGAAGTAAATGTAACACATTCGTAAAATTGATTGCAAAACACGCAGTCGGAGAAAAGAAATGCTGTTGAGTGGTGATCTGTATATTACGACCACAGTATTAAGGTCCCATCTTCCCTTCTTTTCACATAGAAGGATAAACACACACACACAAACACACACACACACACACACACACACACACACACACACACACACACACACACACACACACACACACACATACATACACACTCGTGGCGCAGTTGATAGAGTCTCCGGCTGCCACTACGGCGGTCCGGGTTCGAATCCCGCCCAGGGCTGGAATAATTTCAGTATCGCTGCGCTGCGGGGTGTTACTCCAACTCTCGTGGGCGGGGAGTTGGGTGTGTGCGTGTAAGGTCATAGCATTACTCACAGATCGGTCATATACGAGCTCTGAGCTCTCCTCCGGGAGGGAAATAGCAGTCGATCACGAGTCCAACACGTTATCCAAAGGCCACGGTGAATCTCTCTCTCTCTCTCTGTCTCTCACACACACACACACACACACACACACACACACACACACACACACACACACACACACACACACACACACACACACACACACACACACACACACGTAATTACAGCTAAGGTGTGTATGTTTGTCTATATGTGTATATGTGTGTGTGTGTGCTCGCGTGCGTGCGTGCGTGCGTGCCAGTGTGGCACTCCCTACTGTGTTGAATTGGCACCCGTTTGGTGGACACGCTACTCTTAGGCTGTCATGCAAACCTTTATCATCCTTAACTTACATGTCTTCCGGCCAGCCTTTGTTGACTCACGTGGGGGTGACACTAGTAATCGTTTCTAGCCAAGGACGTCTACTAGCAACAGTCACACTATCCTCACTTAGGAAGCTAGTCGCCCGGGTCGTATTTTCCTTCTTTATACTTAGTGTTGAAGTGAGTTTTTTTCTGTTTCTTCCCAGACTTTGTCCTTCCAATCGTAAGGCCCTGGCTTACCTCTGACCTTAGTTTAGTTGACTAAGGTCATGTATGACGTCACATTCTCCTTAATCCTTTTGACTACTGGCTAGAGTATCGCGGAGGGAGGTGAATGAAATAACTCGGCGATAAAAAAAGAAAAAGAAAAAAGGAAGTAGTTGAGGTTGGCTGCCGTCTCGGTTACTTTCCCGACCAGAGCGGCGATGGTACCCCTGGTGATGGCCATTCGCCCCCATACGTCCTCTCCGTTATCGCATCGGTTTGGTAGGTTGGAGGGAACTTGGTTGGCGTCTTGCAGTTACTGGCACTTCTGTTAAGAGAGTCGAAGAATTAGGAACGGCTTTACTCCGGGTCCTTGCACGTTAACAGAAAAGAAGAAAAATAAAAATAAGGAATTCGGGATGTAGGAATCAGGCGAAATTTGTAGAAAATTTATAAATAAATGAATGAATATTGGAACTATTTTCCTTTCCTCCAGATAGAAATCCCTCCCTCCCTCTTCCATTTCCTGTAGTCAGTTGACCTCTCCTCTGACCGCTACGGGCCTTTCACCTTTGTTCTTGGCTTGACACCCGAGGTTACTGTACGTGTCGCCAACCACTTTCCGGTGCCAATCGATGATGAGCCGAGAGTGCCGCGGCACGGTGCCGCGAGACACAGGCCCTTCCTTCGCTCACCCGATGAGTGCCACCCTTCCCCCCCCCCCGCCTCTCCTTCGTGCAACCTACAGGTGTGCCAGGTGGTCCCTACCCGACCGATTCGAATCCGATTCCGCAGCCTCACTGTACCCGGCAACGGACAACGACGAGACCTGTAGATCTGTTGTGAAGGTTTGCTGTTGTTTGTAGCGGGTGTTGAAGAACGAGATGCCCCGTGTCCGCTGTGTGATTTGACTGGGTTAAGTGAATGGGTCTTCTTCGTGTGGGTTCTAGTGAACTAGTTAGCATTAGAGCTTAGTAGGGGGAGGGTCGTATGCTGGGTCAGGGGACGGGGTTGGAGGTCACATCATGGGGGCGCCGTTCTGGTTAGGATGGGCCCAGGGGTCGTATGAGGTCGGGGGGGGGGGTGTCGCCTGTCTTCGGGAGACTGTAGCCGACAAGAGTATCACGTGTTTGAGGGGGAGTGTATGTAGAGGGCAGGTCACGTGACTGGAGGCCGACATGACCAGGCAGTGTTGGAGTGTCACTTGGAATCAGAGGTGGACAGGAGGAGGAGGAGGAGGAGAACATCTTTGGTGCTCTGGTAAAAACAAGAATTCTTCGTTTTTTTTTTTTTTTCACGACACTTAAATTTGATGACGTCACAGACTTGTTTTCCCTCTTTATTTTTGCATTTGTATCAGTCTGATGTAGCTTTGACTTGATTGAGTTCTTCCCTTTCTCTTTTTATTTCTATTTATATATTTTTTGTGTTCTCCACATTCCCTTTTCGCCCCCCTTTCCTCCTTTGTCATTCCTCCCTCACCTTCCCCTCTTTTGCCTTTACTTTTTGCTTTCCCTATAGGCTTCATCCTCGCTCTCTCTTCTCTTCCTCCTTCGCTCTTTCCCAACACAATCTCACAATTATCCTATTCCATGTGTTTCTTTTAATCCTTCCTCTCCTTCACCGCCTCTGCCCCTCTCTTCTGTCCTACTGTCATCCCTCTCTTTCTTGCTTCTCATATTACGTCGTCTCTTTTCATCTCTCGCGGCCCATCTTAATTGACGTCTTTCAAGTCAGTACAGTAGTATGTCGTGAATTTGCTGAACTGCTTATTCTGTGGCAGCACTTTTCCTCTCGCAATTATGCCTCGTGTGTGTATATATATATATACATATACATACAAAATATATTTATATAAATAAGCATATACAAGTATTATGCAGAACAACCAATAGGAAAATAGCAGAAAGGAGACCGAGCGTTTTCGTCTATTCAGACATTTTCAAGTGATTTCTTCCGCATACAAGTATTATGTGTAAAAATACCCCCAAGTTTACGCGACACATGTGTGGTCGGCACATTCACTCATTTTCTCTCTCCCTCCTCTCTCTCTCTCTCTCTCTCTCTCTCTCTCTCTCTCTCTCTCTCTCTCTCTCTCTCTCTCTCTCTCTCTCTCTCTCTCTCTCTCTCTCTCTCTCTCTCTCTCTTTCCCCTCTCTCCCTCCGTCTTTCCCTTACACAGTT
>NC_134790.1:15567151-15574651 GCF_046742065.1 Oratosquilla oratoria
GTCATTCATCGAGGTGGGGAGACCAGCTCCTGTAGAAAGTGTCTGCCTGGATGACCAGTCGAGGACTTCGTGGCTGCCCCTGTCCTTCTTCGTCATTGGGTATAGCTGGTCCTGCGAAGTCTCCTCGTCGTCATTGGGTATAACTGGTCCTACAAAGTCTCCTCTTCGTCGTTGGGTATAGCTGGTCCTGCGAAGTCCCCTCTTCGTCATTGGGTATAGCTGGTCCTGCGAAGTCCCCTCTTCGTCATTGGGTATAGCTGGTCCTGCGAAGTCCCCTCCTCGTCATTGGGTATAGCTGGTCCTGCGAAGTCCCCTCTTCGTCATTGGGTATAGCTGGTCCTGCGAAGTCGGTGTATTCTTCGTGAAATCCGGACTCTCTAAGAGAGAGAAATCCCTCTACACAGTCATCATTGGCGTTTTCGAATGAAATTGAAATCACCAAGTGGTTATGCCTTACGTCATGTACACGAATTGATGTTTGTGTTCCTTATTTCTCTCTCCTCCTTCCTCTCCTCCTCCGCTCTCCTATTACCTCTCCTCCATTACCTCCTCTCATTCCTCTCTAATTGCTTAGTATCACGTCCATGATTATCTCAGTGTCGTAGAGACGTAGACGATGAGGAACGATAGTTAGGAAACGACGAAGACCATCGCTAAGTCATTCAGCCATGGGACTGATCGAGACTTGACCAATCAGTCAGGTCAGTTAATCAGTCAGGGCGACCCTTGTTGGGGTGCGAGTGTTGTTAAAGCCATTCCAGAGGGGGAAGGGACGAAACCAGGCACAGATGTTGTGATATTAAGGTCGGGGACAGTGGTGGGGGAGCTGATGTGGGGCCGAGGAGAAGGGAGTAGAAAGGGAAGGTAAGGGGAGTAGTGCTGACGTTTTCCCCAAGTGGAGTACTACTGAAGTTTCTGTGCAGTTGGTAGTTTTGTAGACGTCAATGGAACCCCTACGGACCAGAGGCACAGGACGTAAGTTAAATATGGGAACCCCTACGGACCAGAGGCACAGGACGTAAGTTAAATATGGGAACCCCTACGGACCAGAGGCACAGGACGTAAGTTAAATATGGGAGACTAATCTCTACAGAAAGAAGAATGATCGCCACTTTTGAATTTACTGTTTCTGTATCTTGTTACCCTCAGGAAACCTCTTCTGGTTAATTATATGCGACGAAGTACAAATACGGAGCTCAAGCCGAGAGTAGGGAAGGTGGTAGTGGCGGCGGCGGCGGCGGTGGTGGTGGTAGGTGTCAAGAGAAAAGAAAGTGGGAAGTGCCAGGAATACATAATAAGTGTTAATGGGACGGAGTGGACGGAAGGGAGGAGGAGGTGGGAGGGGGAAGGGTGTTAATATAAGTGATGCTTCGTAGCGAGTCTGTATAAAAACAGTGCGTGTATGTGTGTTTGTGTTTGTTGGTGTCCAGTCCTGATGCTCTGTGAGAATGGTGTTTGTAAATTGAACAGTTCGTAGAAGATAGGGGGAAGGACAGACATACGGACACAGAGAGAGAGACATACGGACACACGGGGACATACGGACACAGAGAGAGACATACGGATACAGATAGAGACATATGGGCAGAGAGAAAGAGACATACAGATAGAGAGAGACATACGGACACAGAAAAAGTTATATACGGACACACACACACACACACACACACACACACACACACACACACACACACACACACACACACACACACACACACACACACACACACACACACACACACAGAGAGAGAGAGAGAGAGAGAGAGAGAGAGAGAGAGAGAGATACAGACAGAGAGAGATAAAGAGAGACATACGGACAGAGAGAGTGAGAGGTGGCAAAATGACTGGAGAACAGTTACTGTACGAGTTTGGGAATGGGTGTATGTGCGGAGAATAATGTTATTAATGTTTTATGATGTAGTCTGGCGGAGCATGGGGATGAGGACGTGGAGTGCAGTGGTACTACACCAGCCAAGCACAGGGAATGGGAACAATCAGGGTACAAGACCAAAGTAAGTACGGAATGTCGGAGGGTTGTCGTTTGGGGGGATTTGGAAAAGTGGCTATGTGGTGTTGGGTGTTGGCGAAGGAGATGACTCGAAAAATCTGTGATCTGTTTCTGTATTATTGTTATCTTTTTACTATTGTTACTACATCTGCCGCTGCTACTACCTCTACTACTACTACTACTACTATTTTTAACGACCTCCATCCTTTTGGAACTTGGTGGTGAAAGCAGTCAGGATCTGTCTCCCACAGACAGTTCATTTGCCCCTCTCTCGCCATTGACTGTGGTCGACTACCTTTGTATATTTCATATTATTTAATTTTAATGAAGCCTTAAACAAAAGTTAATTTATCCTACTTTTTACTACAATCTACTCAAATTCGGGGTTTTGTGTGTGTGCTGATTTAGGAGGTGGGGACCTGGTACTTCTCAGGCATAGAGGAGATCTTAAGAGTGAGAATGATAGTCTACATCTCATCCACGCCTCAATACTGCTCTTTGGCTGTTTTTTTCTTTTCTGCCATCGCCTCTGCTAGACGAGCATAGAATGATTTTGCCCTTGGACCCATCCTGCCTGAAGTCGTGAAGGTTATCGGAATGGTTGAGCCCTGGTCCACATTCTGTATACGCTCCTCGTACATCCTGATTTTTTCATTCTCATTTCGGGAGTGGGTCGCCTCAACAGTTGGTCATTGTAACAGGGGGTCATTGGATAAAATATTCGTATGTCAAAAAAGGCCACTTGTCCCCGTGTCCAGAAACCTCTTGCGCTGACGTCCACTTGTGCTTCATTTTATGTGTAGGAAGTGAGGTGCCTGGAATTCTCCCCTTCTGGGGAAAGTAGTGTTGGTTCGATGGTCACATCCTTGCATACCTTCCGAAGCATTTGGGAAGTGAGATCCCTTATCTCGTCATGGCTTGAATCCACCCTGCTTGCGTTCATCGCATGGTTTGGATCTATTAGGAGGGGCAGTGGCATCCGTGATTTCTCTTTTGTTTAGGTTGAATCCCTTTGCCCTGATTGGTTGTTCTGTCAGCCAATTGGACTCCCCATCTTCCTGCACCATTGCTATCGATCTTTTCATATGATTCGATAGCTGATCTAATAATAAGCGCGAAGCTCCTCCTCCTGCCGCACTTCCCTGCCCTTTGATGCTACTATTACTTTATTATTTTTCAATTTCAAAACAACCTCCATCCTACTACTACATTTTTAACAACCTCCATCCTTGTGGAACTGTATGATGAAACTAGTCCCGATCTATCTCCCACATACACAGTTCACTGGCCCCGTTGCAGCTACTACCACTGCTACTATTACTATTTCTACTACTACTACTACTACTACTACTACTACTACTACTACTACTACCACTACTACTATTACTATTTCTACTACTGCTACTACTACTACTACTACTATCACTACCACTTTATAACATCTATCTCTATGGAACTTCTGTGAAAAAAGGAAAGTTATGTTCAAAGATTACAGAAAGGTTCATCGCTATTGGTTCAGCTCGGGAAATTTCACCTGTATCAGGTCACCGTGGTGAAAATAGACCGTGGTGAAAATAGACCGTGAGGAAAGTCGAAGGCAAAGCGTTTTGTAAAGAAGGATGTGGTAATACAAGAAAAATAATTAACTAAATATAATCAATATTTTCAAAACAATAATGGCTACCTTTTATTCATTCATCGTGATTATTCTCGATATATATATGTATATTTCAAACCCATGAATGTATATACCTGTATATGCAGTATCATTATAAAGAAACAATTATATTTTAGTCATACGTTTTAAAACCACGAAAGAGAAATAATGAAATTTCATAAGAATTTATTCAATGATACATAATAAAAGAATACAAAATATATTAGTGATAATATAAACACTTAAATTTTGTGCTAACCATTATCACGAAAATTTTATTAACTAAGATTAAGACCTAATCCTTTCAAATATTCAATGATGGAACTGTCTTCGTAATTTAAAACAAATATTTCGAATTCTCTCATTACAAGCAATATAAGCTTCTTTTCCCTTTTTATGTTCATGCCTAGTGATGTACTGCTCAATTTTGACCTCTTTTAACAAAAAAAATCCAAATATTTGGCTGAAAAGACGTCCTTTGCTCCTCAGAAGCCTTATGCCATCCTTCCACATTGTTATTAGTTTTTGGTGTGTTATCCAAGGCAGGATTGTAGACATTCCACATCCCGCGAGGGAATTTAGGGTGATGACAATTTCTATCTAGTCTCCCTATCCATATATCTTCAAATCATTCAACAACTTCTTGGAATTCAAATGAAAAAAGTTCATTGTCTCACACAGCTTTGAATTCGTCGACTATTCTTTGAACTGACGCAAATGGCAATGCACACAACATTCGAAAACTTGTATTGTACTGAAAGAATTCGAAAACTTTTTGATTACAACCAAAATGATTGCAGCATTGAATATTTGAGAGGACTAGCTCATAATTTTAGTCATTAAACTTTCAATGATGTTAGTTAGCACAAAAGCTAAAGCTTACGTTATCGTTGTAATATTTTGCATTCTTTTATTGTGTATCATTAGGTAAATCTTACAATATTTCCCCATTTTCCTTATTTTTAATGGTTTTAAAACAACTAAAATATCATTGTTTCTTTATAATGATATTGCATATAAAAACTTAATGGGTTTGAAAAATATTGTACAACGCAAGAGTGAGCACAATAAATAAACGAAAGATTGCCATTATAATTTTGAAAATTACATTTCGTTAATTAATTATTTTTCTTGTATTAACACATCCTTCTTTACAAAATGCTTTACGTTGAACTTCCCTCTCTGAATTTTACTCACGGTCAATTTTCACCACTGAATTTTCCGCATAAGTTCAGTCACCGTTCATTATCCCCAAATGCGCCAATAGATGTGGCCAACCATTTTCTTTACACATCATCCAACTACATTTCCTTAGGCCATCTCTACTTTAAATCCAGTTCTTTCATTGAATCGCCAGATAATATTTGGTCGAAGTTGGATTTTTTTTTCTTTTCTTTGTGAGAATGAGTTTACACCTCATCCGTACCACTCTGGTCTTCTTTGCCGTTTTCTCCCTCCCGTTGCCTCCGATGTATGTGATGGTTGGTGAAGGGAACAAACCCTGGATCTCATTTTGTATTCGTTCTTCACTGGATCTGATCTTCTTACAAGCGATTTGAGCCTCTGTGGCTAGTGGTCACAGGGTCGAAAATCGTATACCACTGCTATTTTTTTTCCCAACAACATCCATCCTTATGGAACACTGATGAAAGCAGGCATGATCGGTCTTCCACTGACACAGTGCATTGCCCTACTACCACTATTAAGCTCCTATTAATAGTAATGCTGATGTTGCTGCTAGTACTACAAATAGTTCTACGTTTTCTAAGCGTTTTCTTTCCTCGTCCGCCTATGAGTGTTCAGGTTTGAACAGGACAGGAAGTGGTTCCATAGAGTGACCCCCCATCCCCCATTTGCCCCTCCCCCTCTCCCCCCCTCTCCCCCCTCTCCCCTCCCAGCCCAATGGCACCATGTTAGGACCCGGCAGTGCGGACTAGTGGGCTTAATTAACATGATTGTGTCCAGTTAATCCACATAAAGGAGGGCGGGGTTTTTCGGTTTGAGTGCCTGTGTCCGGTCTTTTTTTTTCGTAACCGTTCTTGTGAAAGATGTTCTGTGGTTATCTGGGGAAGACTTTTGAGGGAATACGCAAAGTTTTCGGTGCACGGGGCCAGCCGCTTTGAATCTTCAGCGCAATAACGCACTTGGTCATTCTTGCTAAGAGCAGGCGATTTTGTTTAGTTGGGAGTATGGGGTAGCCTCCAACTAGATTTTTTTGAGAACCCATAAGGGCGAAGAGTCGCCTCTTAGCTGAAGAAAAATCGTCCATAAACAAAAAATCGATTGAAGACCTGTGTTCGAACGGCAGCTTCGATTTGTGGGAATTTTGTAGCTGATATGTTCGAACCTCGGAACTCGAACCCCGCGTGAAATGTTTAAACCGTCCCCCACTTCCTACTAGAAAAAGTGCGTTGGGTTTCAGGGAAGCGGGTGTATGTCGATACTTGCAAATGGGACTCGAACCTTTGCATAGTATTGCGCCGGGGGGGGGGGGCTGGGGTGATTACTTCGTATCCTACTGTGCGCGTAATGGGTGATGTGACATAACTTGTATAGGGCGTTATGTAACACATACACACACGTGTGTGTGTATGTATGTGTGTATTTTGTTGTGTTATCTTAGAAGGGCGTATCTTTTGACATAGGGTCGGGAATGGAATGTCCCTGAGGGGGGTGGGGGGCTTTGTTGTGACTTGGAAGATAATGGAGGAGGGCGACGATGACGAAGACGACAACGATGACGACGACGAAGACGACGTCGAAGACGACGACGACGACTGTGAAAGGAAACTTAGGTTGAGATTGGCACAATTGATGTGCGAAAGTATTTCATGGAAAGGCGATGATGTGGAGGGGAAGGGCGAGAGGGTGAGTGGGGAGAGGAGAAAGTGTGGAGGTTGGGGGGGTTAGGGGGTTAATCAAGGAGCATAATGCTGCACGAGGTTAAGAGGTCGTGAGATTTGCACTAATGATATACAATTTTGCGGTTTGGGAGTGCCCGCTCTCTCTCTCTCTCTCTCTCTCTCTCTCTCTCTCTCTCTCTCTCTCTCTCTCTCTCTCTCTCTCTCTCTCTCTCTCTCTCTCTCTCTCTCTCTCACTCTCTCTCTCTCTCTCTCTCTCTCTCTCTCTCTCTCTCTCTCTCTCTCTCTCTCTCTCTCTCTCTCTCTCTCTCTCTCTCTCTCCCTCCCTCCCTCCCTCCCTCCCTCCCTCCCCGCTCTCGATCTTTCTCTCCCTCCCTCTCTCTTTTCTTTCCCTACATCTCGCTTGCTCGCTCTTTCTATTTCTCTCTTGCTCTTTCTATTCCACCCTCTCTCTCTGTCCCTACGCCCCTCTTTCCTCGTTCTTCGCCTCCCTCCCTCTCTCTCTCTCTCTCTCTCTCTCTCTCTCTCTCTCTCTCTCTCTCTCTCTCTCTCTCTCTCTCTCTCTCTCTCTCTCTCTCTCTCTCAAATGGTGCTGTGGTACCATAAAACTTGCTTTTGTACCCTCCGAGATGGTGGGATTTGTTTGTGTGTGTGCATACGACAAGAGGCTCCTCAGCGTCTAAGTGACGACGAAAACTTGGAATGAAATGACACAAAGCAACTATGGTGATGTATGGAAAGGTCGATAATGGTGATGATGGTGCTAGTGATGGTGGTAGTGGTGGTATTGGTGGTGAATGGTGATGAGGCATTTGTATGGTGTGTTTTGCAGATATCCACAGGTCACTCACCCCTTCGTCACGATCACGCAGTAAAAAAAAAGAAAAAAAAAAGAAGAAAAAAAAAAAAATATATATATATATATATATATATATTTTAGTCAGTCGAGGAGAGACCTGGGGTGGGGGCAGAGC
>NC_134790.1:15582151-15584651 GCF_046742065.1 Oratosquilla oratoria
CCCCTCTCCTCTTCCTCCTCTTCCTCCCTTCGTCTTTCCCCTCCCCACCTCCTCCTCCTCCTTCTATTCCTCTTCCCCCTCCTCTCCACTCCCTCCCACACTTCCTCTCTATACCTCCTTCCCACTCCTCCATCTCTCCTAATTTCCTCTCAATTTCCCTCTCTTCCTTCCCTTGACCTCTCACTCCCACCCCATCCACCCACCGGCACCCTTACCGAGTCCCCCTCTTCCCCCTTCCCCCCACCCCCGGTCGCACGCTGTGTCCTGTCCTCCCCTCGTGTCCCACCGGAATCCGACGCCTCCCCTAGTGGATTTGGCTCTGGTGGATTTCCGCTGTGTGTGTGTATGTGTGATTCACCATGGTCTTGGATCACGTGTTGGACTCGTGGTCGACAAAATTAACCTCCCAGATGAGAGTTCAGAGCTCGTATGACCGATCTATGGGTAATACTGTGTGACCTTACACGCACACACACACCCAACTCCCCGTCCACGAGAGTTGGAATAACAACCCGCAGCGCAGCGATACTTAAATTATTTCAGCCCTGGGCGGGAGTCGAACCCGGACCGCCGTAGTGGCAGCCGAAACTTTAACCACTGCGCCACAATGTGTGTGTGTGTGTTTTGGAATGTGGGAATGGGAATCTACAAGCTGAAGAAGTGTTGAATTCTGGAGTTGTCACCCATCTTGTATGTTCTCTTCCTCTTCCTCCTTTCCCCCCTTCCCCTTTCCCCCTCTTCTCTTTTTTCCCCACTCTTTTTTGTCTCCTTTCCCCCTCCCCTTTGCCCCCTGCCCTGTGGCCCGCAGAATCAACGTTAAGCGAATTATAGACAGGCAAATTTTGAATTTTTTAAATTTTTTAAATTTTGAAATCAGCTGACCAGAAACAATGGAGTGGAGAGGGGAGAGGAAGGGAAATGGAGAGGGAAGAGGGGAAGGGAAACTGCCTGTCTCTCTCTCTTCCCGACCTCCTCTTTCGCCCTTCCCTCCCCTTCTCTCTTCCCCTTCTCCTCCTCCTCCTCCCCCACCCCCCTAAAGGAGGGTCTGTTTGGTTTCAGAGTGTTCTTCAGCGCTAATGTTTCCGCTTTCATTGTTGTCGTCTTCTCCTCCTCCTCCTCCTCCTCCTCCTCCTCCTCCCCCCTCCCATTTCTCCTTAATTCTTCGTCATCTTCTTCTTCGTCTTCTTCTTCTTCGTCTTATTATTATTATTATTATTTATTTTATTTTATTTTATTTGATTTTATGTATTTTATATATATTTTATTTGTCCTTTTCGTTCACATCTCTTTTGTTTTTCCTTAACTCTTTTCTCTTCTTGGTGTTCTTTTCACCTTAGCCAAAGGTCTTGTTCTCCGTGATGGTACAGTATTCATTTGTTTATTTGCTCCATTCTAGTTTCTAGTTACGTTTCTGTCTTTTTTTTTCGTTGTCTCCCCCCCCCACACACATTTCCATTTACTTTTCCCCTCTCCTCCCCCCTTCTCCCCTCCCTTCCCCCCACCCTTCCCCCTCCCTAGATACTTCACTTTCTCCGTGTTAATTGCTCGCACCTTCCTTAATGGTCTCCTTTTTGTGTGTGGATGTGAATATATGCAGTCTCTCATCACAGCGTGCGTGTGTGTGTGTGTGTGTGTGTGTGTGTGTGTGTGTGTGTGTGTGTGTGTGTGTGTGTGTGTGTGTATCCACGTGCCTCGCTCCGAGCTTGCCGACTCATAGCGCGAAACGAAGTCACAATTGTCCTGTGTCTGTGACTCAGAATAAATGAATAAATAAATGAATAAATAGATACATAAAATGTAAAACAATATATATATACATTTTCTTCACTGCCGCTCGATTATTGTGTTGGTGTAGTATGGATGGTTTGGCCACAGCAGGGAGTGTGTATAAAAAAAAAATCATGAGCCTAGCATGGGTATCTTAATTGCGTTCATAGTATCATACTAATAAGTACAAAAAACGGTGGTGGGGTGCAGATTGTTCATTACCTTCGTGACGTCATGTGTCATCACACAACGTCACGAAGCACACGTCACGGTGCCACGTGGGGTGCCACGCTGTTGTCTGAGCGTGATGTGATGGGACGTGAGGTTCACCTTAGGGGCCTGTAGACCTTCTGTCGGGGGAGCTCTTCGTAGCAGAAGATTAGAGGGAAGAGGAGGAAGAGAGAAATGTGTCCCCCACATTTGAAAACAAAGCATGGATAGGGAAAGTAGAGAGAGAGAGAGAGAGAGAGAGAGAGAGAGAGAGAGAGAGAGAGAGAGAGAGAGAGAGAGAGAGAGAGAGAGACCGTGCCAAGCTCCAATAACGAATAATGAAGAAAACTTCCCCCGTTTTCTCCACTGCTACTGGTGCCACAAAAGGAGGTAGGGGAAGGGGGGACGGGGAGGCTGGGGGGGGGAAGGTGCCTAAGGGTCAGCTGTGTCTTCCTGAAGGAGCGTTGACATGGTGGTTCCTTTCGGAGGTGGATTGACGTGTGGAGGAAGAAGAAGAAGAAGA
>NC_134790.1:15589651-15594651 GCF_046742065.1 Oratosquilla oratoria
CACCACCTCCTCCTCCTCCTCCTCCTCCCCATCCTCCCCTTCCTTCACCTCTTCCTCCTCCTCCTTGTCCTCTTTCCCTTCGTCTTCCCTCCCACACCAGATGTGTATTCCTGCAGAGTTGGGTTTTAGCTCTCTCTTGTGTTCCATGTGGGACGGTGACCCTCGTAGGCGCTTCTTAATTAGTGGAAAGAAATCCTCTCATTAATTAGTGCGGAGCTTTTGCTAACTATTGCCACTTGATCGCTGACCTGCATGTTGGGTCTAGCAGGACAACTAGGATGAACTTCATGTCCACAGACTAGTGTTAGCTAGGTTGTAAACTGGCTGTTGACTTGTGAATGGGCTAGTATTTCGTGTACGTGTTGCTAGTTAGCATATCTCGCCTACTAGATAACAACTAACTAGTTGACTAGTTTGCGTCAGTTGTCGTTTTAATTAATATTCTCTTTGCTTGGTGGAGGGTGATGATGGGTGGGAAGAGGTACATTTGCCTTGACTACAGGGAAGCAGTTTATTTTTATCTATTTCATTCTGTGTTTATTATCATTATTACCCACCGGCCGAGCGGGTTAGAGCGTCGCTACTTGCGGCGGAGGTAGAGGTGATGGCGGTTCGAACACTGCCGCCAGCGAGTTGGACCAAGGGCAAGGTTCATTATTCCACGCTACAAAGTCTTTAGTAATGGGGCACCGCCCTAGCTTTCTGATAAGGGAAGTTCATGGCGTTAAACCAAATCGAATTATCATTATTATTATTATTATTATCATTATTATTAATGAAATCATAACTGTTATTATTACTATTGTTATCATTATTATCATAATTATTTCTTATTTTATTTTCTACTATTGTAACGAGATAAAGCCGTGGGTATTAGATTTTTTCCCATAACTTGATAGAATTGTTTGTTTAGACGAAGAAGAATGATGAATACATTGTAGTACTTGGAAGTAAAGTCTATTATACATATTCATGACATTGTGTAATGCCACAGTATTAGCATAAATACGTGGTGAGGTGTAAGATTACTTTGTCGTCTTGTGTTGTGTTTTTATGTTTAGTATGTCTGTTCGTATGTGTTGTGGATTTTCTCTTTATTTGTGTATGTGTGTGTGTGTGTGTACCCGTGTATGTGTGTAATCATATTTGTTCCACTGTATATATGTGACAACCCCAAAACACCAGTGCATTCAGCGTAAACGACACGCAGACACTGGTCGTGGAACAAGCATGGAGACATCACCTAACCCCGCCACCTCGCTGACCGAGCCGCCGGCGCCGCCGCCGCCGCCTGAGGCTGAAATCCGCGCGCTGTCATTTGCATAAAACCGGCTCTCTTTATAACGAGAGCGAAATCCTTCAGGTACGTCACTGTGCTCTTCTCCGCACGTGACCTGTTTTCACGTGACTCCTGGCCCTCGAGTATAGAGCACCCAGTTGCTTCTGTCGTAACACAACACAACACAGCGTCTTTCTCCTGGGGAACACACGCCTTTACGCATGGGGAGTGTACTTAGAAAGAAGATAATGTCTCATAAATGCAAGTTATATTTTTGTACTGATAAAGCCCCCAGATTTCGTGATAACTGGAAAACTGTTTTCTCCATAGTCCGTCTTTCATCTGAATCAAATCGCCTGGATTTATCCAGAGGAAAATATGTTGTGTGTGTCACTGGGTTGCGAAAATGTAGAGGAACAGGTGTGTGTGTGTGTGTGTGTGTGTGTGTGTGTGTGTGTGTGTGTGTGTGTGTGTGTGTGTGTGTGTGTGTGTGTGTGTGTGTGTGTGTGTGTGTGTGTGTGTGTGAGTGTGTGTGTGTGTGAGTGAGTGAGTGAGTGTGTGATGATAAGGTCCCAAGCTTGTATGGGCTGGCACCATAGCAGTTCTTCAATAGGTCACGTGGTGTACAAGTACAGGATACATGGCAGGTGTACATGCACACACACACACACACACACACACACACACACACACACACACACACACACACACACACACACACACACACACACACACACACACACACACACACACACACACACACACACACACACACACACACACACACACACACACACACACACACACACACACACACACACAGAAGAAGAACAGTTTTCCACACAGAGTGGTGGACACTTGGAACAAACTGGACGAAACAATAGTGTGTGCAAAAACCATTCACGAATTTAAGAGCAAGCTAGACACTGCGAGATACAAAGGCGGGACACCACGAAAGTAGATCCCCTTCCCGTAAAATACAACTAGGTAAATACACACACACACACACACACACACACACACACACACACACACACACACACACACACACACACACACACACACACACACACACACACACACACACACACACACACACACACACACACACACACACACACACACACACACACACAGAGAGAGAGAGAGAGAGAGAGAGAGAGAGAGAGAGAGGTAACGCGCGGATATTCACAATAAAAGAACATAAGCTACATTAGATACTACATGATTATTCTCTAGAATACATTATTCATATGGGCATATTTCGGTGCACGCAGCAGACCCTGTGTGTAACGTTTGGGTGATCAAACATTGCAATGGAATGTACATATTTAGCACATATATCATGGTAATATGTAATGAATGGAGTCGTGTTAGGTATGCATCAGTAAATGTATAATTATATAATTACGCGCGCGCACACACACACACACACACACACACACACACACACACACACACACACACACACACACACACACACACACACACACATATGTACCTACACATATGCATACATGCATGTACAAACCAGGAAACTTGCAAGACAAATACATCATATGACAAGAAAATGAAGACTGATAAGATTGATAAGTGGGGGGAGTAGGGGAGGTAAAAGCTACCCCTCTTCCCCCCAGTAATTAGGAGCCAAATAAGCATAATCAGTCTTAGAGCGGACGAGGAAGTATGTAGACAGTGTACACAGCGTCCCTGGAACGAGTATTTGCAGTGAAAAAAAAAACATTACGAATAATGTTCAAGACGTAGAGAGAATGATACGGTAAGGACATCAAAGGAGTTTTGCCGCTTACTCGTACGCGCGCGCGCGCACACACACACACACACACACACACACACACACACACACACACACACACACACACACACACACACACACACACTACATACCGCAGTGGTTAGAGTTCTCGCCTGCCACTACGGCGGTCCGGGTTCGTATCCTGCCCAGGGCTGAAATAATTTCAGTGTCGCTGCGCTGCGGGGTGTTACTCCAACTCTTGTGAACGGAGAGTTGGGGGTGTATGCGCGTGTAAGGTCACAGTGTTACCCATAGATCGGCCATACAAGCTCTGAGCTGTCATCCGGGAGGTTAATCAATGTCGATCACGAGTCCAACACGTGATCCAAGACCATGGTGAATCACACACACACACACACACACACACACACACACACACACACACACACACACACATACACACACACACACGAGTGCATGGCTGGGCTGATCCTCTTGTCTCAGTCATGTTTATTTGTTTGTTTGTTTGTGTCGCTGGGCTTGTTGTTTTAGGTCGGGTGTTGGATACGAGGAGTGTTTACCCTGTAGTCAGGGGAATTATGTAATTTAATTCTTTGTTAACTTAGTTTGCTTTTATGTTGTACTCCATGCATCATTCGGTGACAAAACACTATAGTTCCCGTGTGTGTGTGTGTGTTTTGTGTGTGTGTGTGTATGTGTGTGCTTTGTGTGTAAGTGTGTTTTGTGTGTGTGTGTGTGTATGTGTGTGTGTTTTGTGTGTATGTGTGTTTTGTGTGTGCCTCTTCGTGTGTGTGTTGGGATTTCGCCACGGTCTTGAACCACGTGTTAGTCTCGTGATCGATAGCTATCGCCCTATCGGATGAGAGCTCAGAGCTCATGTATGGTCCAACCTATAGGGAATTTTGTATACGAACTAACAATATCATCTTGACTGACGTGGGTTGAAAGTCAACCGTCATATGTGATTACTAGTTACACCAGGCAATATTAACACACAAGGCAAAGGTAACCTCATTGATCGCAGGTGAAATCGGCGTAATAAACTTGTTTCTATATCGTAAAAAAAAAAAAAAAAATCGAAACTGTGATGTCTGTCATCCATTGACGATTATCTTATCGACAGGAATTTGATTACGATTTTCTCGGAAACGTTGCATTCCAGGCCGAGACAGCTGGTTGTGACAGGTGGCTTGCCAGGTGGCTGGGCCTCCCCACAGCCACCACCTGAGTTATCAGGATAGAAGCACAAGGCCATGCGAGATTTCAACCATCTTTCTGTAGAGTAATGAATGTCAGTAATCAAAGTAGTAATATTTGCACGATTGATAATTGGCCCGTATGAGGGCTTGCACTTGCCTAGAAAAGTACCGAACCTAGAAACTCATTGGCATATGAGGAGAATATATCAAAGAATATATATATATATATATATGTATATATATATATGTATATATATATATATATATGCATATATATATATATATATATATATCTTGATGGCGCAATCGGTTAAGTCCCTATCACTTGTCACGTGCTAGAGCAGGTTCGAGTCCTTGGCTGTACCATGTTTCAATTTATGCATGTGTGCCTCCTCGAGTTTCTCGATGTTGATGGCTTAGAATTAAAGTGTATTGTGGTTTATATATATATATATATATATATATATATATATATATATCGTGTGTGTGTGTTATTTAGTATTAAGATAAGGCAACTTTAAAAAATTGACATGCACGCTTCCAGACGTACGACAATGGAATAGAGGTCATCAAGGAGGTCGTCGAGGGTTCTTTAAACTGAAGCAAATCGTTGGGTTGCACCGCCATGCCATTTTAATCATATTACCAGTGATTGAGAATATAAAGTTTCAGTAATTACTGTACGTACATATTTATTTTAGTTCTGAGAATCTGCAAGTTTTGTGACATTAGTACCGCACTTAGG
>NC_134790.1:15599651-15604651 GCF_046742065.1 Oratosquilla oratoria
AACGAGCAATGAACCATCCAACATGTAGACTGAGAACCGAATAATAATGATAATAATAAAGATAATAATAATAATAATAGTAATAATATAATGATGGTAATGTCAATGTGTGTGCGTGCATGCGTGGAAAGGCGTATGATAAGGGTTTCAAGAATCGAAGAAGGAGGAGGAAGAGGAAGAGGAGGGGGGAGAGGAGTAAGAGGAGGACCCCTGGGAGGACCCAAGAGTCAGAGGGGGGGGGGGCTGTCGACATCGTTCTCGGAATCCTGACGGAGGGAGAGCTCGTTCGGAAGGTTCTACCTCAATCGCGCCTCGCTTGCCCGGGCTCTTCCGGGAACTCTCCTGTAGTCAGGAAGAGTGTCTTCCCGGAAGAAGAGGGGGGGGGAGGCAACACCTCGACCTCACTCCCAAAGAGGGGGAAGCTCGGGGACACAGATCCCTCGTTCCCTTCCCCCCTTCCCTTTCCTTTCCCCCCCCCCCCCCACGCGCGTGAGGTACTGATACGCCAAGAAAGCGTATCGGTGACTTAGGTCGTCACTTTTGCCCTGGGTGTTCGGTGTGCCAAAGCAAGGAACAAGACGCCGCTGGTCGTTGGAAACTCGGGTCTCATCCTCTCTCCTTCTCTATCTCCCCCCTCTCTCTGTGTCAATCTCTATCCCTCTCTCCCTCCTCTCTCTCTGTCAATCTCTATCTCTCTCTCTCTCTCTCTCTGTCAGTCTCTATCTCTCCCTCTTTCCTTCCCCCTCTGTGTCTCTTGCTGTCTCTCACACACGCGCACACATACACCCACACTCTCTCTATCTCTCTCACTCACTCACTCACTCTCATTCTCTCTCTCTCCCTCCCTCTCTCTGTCAATATCAATCCCTCCCTCTCTCTGTCAATCTGTCCCTCTCCCCTCTCTTTCTCTCCCTCTCTGTCTGTCAATCTCTATCTAACCCTCCCTCCCTACCTCCCCCACTCTCTCTCTGTCTCTCGTTTTCTCTCTCTCTCATACATACACACATTTCTCGAATTGGGAGAGTATCTATCGATGGGGGGCTCCGTTTTGTCTCGAGCCCCAGTCTTCTGGCACTGGGCAAAACATACCGTCGACGTATTAAAAGAATATGATTTACTTTTTTTAGTTCCATTTGAATTCAATTCAATTTAATTTAATTCAGTTATCACACTGGTCTATTTTTCCTCCAACATTCTACCTCGACACTATCCGAATAGGTAGAATATGGCCTCGCTTACAAAAATCTAGACTTCTACAGTGTGTCTAGCATTCGTATAGGTTTAAAATCTCCTTGTTCATCACTTAGTTTTGTTATATATGAAGGAAAAATGATTTGATATTTGGAGATCTGAAACATGAAATATTGCAACCGAAGTCGTTTTTAACTCAAACGAACTGACGGTTTTGGAGAAATCCGTGGAAATCCAGTGTGATATTCCCGTGGAAAGCCAGTGTGATAATCCTATGAGATGGTAATTACTTGTCCTGCATACTACAGATGGCATACATTCTGAACCATCTGTGGCAGATGGACGTGATTTTAGTGCTGTATTTTTCGAATCCGAACACTCGCACAATACACACATCACCGACGGGTGGACCCGGTGACCGTGGGCGGTTACCTCGAGGTTCCGGATATTTGATTGAATAATTCCAGACTTGTCGGGACTAATTCTTCGCTCTTCTGATTTCATCAAACTGGTATCGGCAAATGATATACAATACTTCATTAATTCTTTCCACATTAGGGATATTTTCATCCAATCTCCCCCCAAATCAGATGAAAGAGTCTCAAATCTAGTTGGAGATCGGTATTGAAAAAGAAAAGAAAAATAATAATAATTTTTATATAATTATTAAAATGTAAGTACCACTGAAGATGACTGCAGTTAGCGGTCGAAATATATGGACTCCCCGTTTCCAGTCTTTTCTGTTCCTACTGTGGTATTAGTTGTGATTTATGAATGTGCTACATTTTTTCATCAGTGATATTTAAAATTTTACTGTATATATATATATATATATATATATATATAATATATATATAAATATGTAGTATATATATATAATATATATATATATATATATATATGTAGTATATATATATAATATATATATATATATATATATATATATATATATATATATATAAATATATATATATATCAATTATTACATAATGTTATTTGGCAAAGATATTATATTTTATTAGCGAATTATTTAGTGAAAATGATAAATTATATTTTGAATTAGCGCAAGCAAATAAGTCCTATTACAAGTGTAGATAGATTTCGTTGTGTGTGTGTGTGTGTGTGTGTGTGAGCGTGTGCGCGCGCGCGCGCATGCTTGCGTGTTTCTGATAGCTGTAGAAGGAATTTAGACGTGATTATGATTTGCCTTCCGACTGACATGACGTCCTTCTCGGAATAAGTGTAAAAGCAAGAAAGAAAAGGTCTTTTGTAGAGCAGCATTCCTGTCGTTCCCAGAAACGTTGTGATAAAAAGAAAAGGGGGAGTTTTGTTGGATTGACAAAGTTCTCCGAAGACGCGCTCACAAAGTCACCATTTGGACTCCAATATTTTGGAAACTCACACTCTTCTCCCCTCCCACCTCGTCTTCCTCTTCCTCCTCCTCCTCCTCCTCCTCCTCCTTCCTCTTATTCCTCCTCGTCCTTGTCCTCCTCGTCCTCTTCCTCCTCGTCCTCGTCCTCTTCGTCCTCCCCCTCCTCGTCCTCCTCCTCCTCCTCGTCCTCTTTCTCGTCGTCCTCCTCCTCGTCCTCCTCCTCCTTGTCCTCTTCCTCGTCGTCCTCCTCCTCGTCCTACTCCTTCTCGTCCTCCTCCTCCTTGTCCTCTTCCTCGTCGTCCTCCTCCTCGTCCTCTTCCTCGTCGTCCTCCTCGTCCTCTTCCTCCTCCTCTTCCTCCTTGCCCTATTCTTCTTCTTCCTCCTTACCCTATTCTTCTTTCTCGTCGTCATCTTCTTCCTCCTCCTCACCTTCTTTCTCCTCCTCCTCGTCTTCGCTTGGCCTACTCGAGACGGGCCCCGATTTCCAGACTCCTACAGTTGTGGAAGGTCGAAAGATGATTTCATTCATCTGTGGCCTGCAGTTCACCAGCGCTTCTATCCATGCGGAGAATCTCGTGCCGCTGTCGCGTGCTATTACCTTGCCAACACTGTTACCGGGTCCGTTCTGGCTGACAACATGCACTTTGTGACGTGACAACAGAGTATCCAGACAACACACGCCCTCTGACGTCAGCTGAGAGCACTGACAGTGTTTTTGTTCCACCACCTCTCTCTCTCTCTCTCTCTCTCTCTCTCTCTCTCTCTCTCTCTCTCTCTCTCTCTCTCTCTCTCTCTCTCTCTCTCTCTCTCTCTCTCTCTCTCTCTCGTATGGGTGCTTTGGGCGTTGCCCTCTTCCCCTAGAAGAACCTCTAGGGCTTGGGACTTAATCATAAAGGCCCAGGACTGATTAAGGTCACCACAACCTTGGGTGTGGCCCTCGCCCGCGGCTCCAAAGAGTCGACGGCATTGGCGACATGACGTCACAACGTCCATGTTGGCGACACGACGTCATAACGGTTACGTTGACGATGTGTCGCCGTGACGTCCATGGTGACAATATGACGTCATAACGTCACGTGTATAGCAGGACGACATTATCAAAATGTCGTGAGATTTGTGTCAGAAAAAGAAAGGAGGTTTTCTTTGATGGAGACGTGGGGAGGAGGAGGGACGAGGGTGGGGTGGGGGGGCTCCTTAGGATCCTTCCCATGGAAGGAAGGAAGGAAGGAAGGCAGGAAGGTAACTTAATATATTACAAATTACTTAACAGAACGAAGATTGGGAAGGTTGGGATGGGGGTGGGGGAACCCGAGCCTTTATCAAAGGGACTAGACTACCGCCGATGGGCTTAGAAGATAGGGTTGTTGTAATACAAGCTGATGAATGGCTCTACTCCTGAGGGAGAGGTTGGGGGGGAAGGGGGGAGTCTCAATATTGGGTGAGTCATGCCCAAGTGTTACCCCCTCCCCCCCCTCCCCCCAAGCCTCTTGGGAAGGATTGAGGGGAAGCTTCAAGCGCGAACTAGCGGTTTGAGATAACTAGCTGCTAATTGGTGGAATGGCTAGTTGGCCTTGTGAGGGCGAGAGAGGGGGAGAGAGGGAGGGAGGGGAAGATAAGTATCAGAGTGAGGAAGTGAAAGAGAAGAGGAATTGGGGAGGGGGTAGTATGAGAGAGAGAGAGAGAGAGAGAGA
The DNA here is from genome assembly GCF_046742065.1 of Oratosquilla oratoria. Taxonomy (NCBI): domain Eukaryota; kingdom Metazoa; phylum Arthropoda; class Malacostraca; order Stomatopoda; family Squillidae; genus Oratosquilla; species Oratosquilla oratoria. Next base: position 15,603,906 of record NC_134790.1, read on the forward strand.
GAGAGAGAGAGAGAGAGAGAGAAAGAGAGAGAGAGAGAGAGAGAGAGAGAGAGAAAGAGGGAGAAAGATGGTAGAGAAGAATGGAGAAGGGAAGAAGATGACAAAAAAGAATAGAGAAGAGGAAGAGTAAGGGAGTGGATGTATGGCAAAAGAAGGTGAAAGAGGAGGAAAGAGTAGAAAATGTGGAGAGATAGAAGTGATGAAACAGGAAAGAGGAAGGAGACGAGGAGAGGGAGGGAAGGGTAGAAAAGAAAAGAGGAGAGGGAGAGTGGAGGGGAGGAAAATAGAGAGTGAGAGAGAGAGAGAGAGAGAGAGAGAGAGAGGATGATAAGGATAAATGTGAATGATGACGTTATCCATAGTGCCACCCGGAATGTCAGCTCAGGTCAAGTCGGAAGGAGGCAAAAGAATTGACCCCTCACCATCCTAGGATCCCTCAACCCTCAGCTGAATAAAAGTGCCCGGATGCAGACTAAGTTGGAAAAGACGTGGGTGGAGGGAGGAGGAGGTGGAGGGGGCGGGGGAGGGGGAGGGGGAAGGACAATCAATGGGAGGGTCTGCACTTGAAAATAATCTCTCAGTGTCCGGTGACTTGTCGTATACTTTGTACATTTTTCGTAGGAGTTGGGGGGGGGGGACTTGGTGAGGGGGGAAGGAAGGGGTGCTTAAATGGGTGAAGGGAAGATATTTTCCTGCACTTGGAGGGGGATTAGCAAGCTTCTTGCTGAATTGATTATCTCTTTGTG
>NC_134790.1:15609651-15679651 GCF_046742065.1 Oratosquilla oratoria
GTGCAGCCCCAGGGGGTTGGCACTCCCTCCCTCTCTCTCTCTCTCCAAGCATGATCTGAATAGTGGTGACTGTTCCCGCCGCCTACCAGCCATACAATTATAATAATAATTGTTATTGTAATTATTATTATTATTATTATTATTACATTAGTTTTCGCCATGCGATTTCATCCGGGCGAGGGAATCCCTGCAGACTTCAAAGGTTTAGATTTTCCCCCAATCCTGATATATAATGGCGGATGAGTTGCTGGCGCTGGAGGTGGTGGTTGGTTGGGTGAGTGGGTGGGGGAGTTAATTTGGGTGGTGCAGGGAATAAATTATGAGCTTGCCAGGGTGGGGGGGGAGATGGGGGGATGGACTACCAGGGTTCAAACGCATTGTGGGTGAATCATGGGGGAGAAGGATGCCTAGATAATGAAATGGGGATTTTTTTTTTTTTTTGAGGGGGGGGGTCAGAATAATTTGCAAACGCGACCGGTTGGCAACTCGACGGTTAGCCGGTTGTAATTAGAACCGGAACCGGGGCTAGGCATGAAATTCAGAGTAGAGGGGAAAACTTCCCCACCCCACCCCCACCGCCTCCCTCTCTCTTGCCACAGAACGCGGAAACGTATACCGGTATGCGGGGAAAGTACCGGGAGCTAGGGAGGACCAGAAAATACCGGTTCAGACGTGGTTGGACAATACCGGACAGAATACAGTTACCGGATGAAAATCTAATCATACCAAAATAACCCCCACGAGAGTACCGGATACAAAACAGTACTTACCGGAGAGTCCAGTGTCCGGGAAATACCGGATAAGCTGTAACCGGGAGGAGTGGGTGGTTGAGGGAGTAGGGGAGAGGGGGAGGAGTCCTGATTACATATAAAGCATATGTGGGTTCCCCGCTTGCCTGATTGGAGAGTGTGTTGCGCTGGAAGGGGGCGGTGAGTGTTAATTAGAAGGCACGGGACTTGCTCCCCGCCGCCGCCGCCGGATGGCCGGCCAGACAACCGGACAGGCCCCGGCGCAAGCTACCGGCTGGACAGACCCTTACCCCCGTTTTTCATGGACGGGAGGGGGTCAGGATCGAAAAAAAGAAAACGACCCGTGGGCCTGTTGGGAACCGATCTCGGCTGTCGGTTATTATTATCTATTTATTAATTCATTTTTTATCTATTTAATTAGTTTATTTTGCCAGATAAACTCCATAATTTTGTTACTTGGTTCCGGCGTGTAGGGGGGAAGAAAGTTCCAGAGCCTCCCAGTGGAAGAGAAAAATGTCTGTGACGTATCAGGAACAAGGAGAGATAATCTGGAAGGCCTTGGATTCCGTCTGTTAATGTAATTACAGACAGCGGCCTTCGATCGCATAGGATAATAGTCCCTATTCCCCCTCGCCTTAATACAGATATTCCTTTGTCCAGCAGCCCAGACGATGCCCTAAATTGTTGTGTATACACGGGATCTTTAATTCTTATAATGTTTGATTTGGGTGCCCTGTAATTTAATTTGAAGATATACGAGTTGACCCCCCCCCCCGTTTTCCCCTTCCCCCCTCCCTTCCCTCCCCCCACCCTGGACATGACCTTAGTGTGTGTGATCTTTTTAACCATCTGTCAGTCAGTTAAACCTTGAATGAGCTTTATTGCAGTTTTACACAGGAATGCAAATTCTACACCGACGGGTGATATCTTTTAAATCGTCTTGCTGCCGCCAGGCGATTTTATTCACGTTAAAGAAGAGAAGGAGGAGTTAGCTTGAGTCTGGTTAACTATAGATGATTTTATTCTGGTGAAATTGGGGAGGAAGAAAACTAGAAACAAAGTTGTGGGGAGTGGAGGGGATTAATTTTGTCTCCCCACCCAACAGGCGAATAGTACTAATGGCAAACATACGTGAATAAGAAAATAGGTAATAAATAAATTAATTAAGAGATAAATCAGTAGGGTATGTGACTGTTGAGGTGTTTGTGTTCCACGCAAGTGTCCAACATATGACTAGCGTCACATGTGTGTCCACACTTCAAACTTGAACATGTTTGTGACAAGTTGGCGTCTTGTATGATTCACCTTGGTCTTTGGATCACGTGTTGGACTCGTGATCGACAGCTATTTCCCTCACGGAAGAGAGCTCAGAGCTCGTATGACCGATCTATGGGTAATACTGTGACCTTATACGCGCAGCGATACTGAAATTATTTCAGCCCTGGGCAGGATTCGAACCCGGACCGCCGTAGTGTTAGTGTGTGTGTGGTCCTGGGTCACGTGCTGAACTCATGACCGACGGCTCCAGTGTATCTCAAAGGAGACAGTGACGGCTTGTGATCCTGCGCAAGGATCGATCTCTGGACTGCTGAGATCACAGGCCATGTGTGCGCGCGCGCGTGTGCAAATGTGCGTTCATTGCGTCGTGCGCGCTTGACTGCGCGCAGTTGCGAATCTCCAATGCGTCTCATTTTAACACCTTCATAATAGTGACATCTTTTTTTACCTTTATTTATGGGGCGGACTCTGTGCTGAAAAGTGCCCAGAGTGGTCGGGACCCCTCCCCCCCCTCAGCAGGAGGACAGAACCTCCCCCCCAACTCCATCTCTGCCCCCCTAGTTGCATAAAACGGCCCATTTATTGCAGGAACAAAGCTCTATAACATGTTACATCGTTGAAAGAGGTTAACTGGCTATAATACGTGCCAGCATGCATGATTTGCCTCGTGCAATGAGGTGTATTATATTGCAGGGTATGTTGCAGTGTGGGAGGGGGAGGGAGGAATGGGTGGAGGGAAGGCAGGAGGGACATTTAAAACAGTTGTTGGTTATGATTGGGAGTTCTATAGACTAAGCGGAAGCTCTGTGGGTTGTTGCTCCTAATACTGTTATTTGTGTTTGCGTTAAGGGGTGGGGGTGGGCTGGGGGGACTTGGTGAACGGGGGTGGGGGTGGTTGATGGTGTTCGAGTACTCAAACCCTTCCTAGTGGACTTTGGTGTTTTTTCCCCGAAGACTTCGATTCGTCCATGAATTTTGTTCAGAAGCCTTCCCGGTTCATAAGGTACCTTTCACAGGAGCTGATGTGATTGTCCCGGTATAATACTAGAACATAAGAAATAAAGGAGACTGCAAAAGACCATAAGGCCTACACTAGGCAGCTCCGTATCCATCACCACCTGTCATCCCCATCCATAAAGTTGTCTAATCGTTTTTTAAAACAACTGATAGTATCAGCGCTTACTACGTGGTTACTAAGTTTATTCCATTCATCGACCACCCTATTTGTAAACCAATTCTTGCCTATTTCCTTCTTAAATATAAATACTAGAACATAAATGTGTGTGCGTGTTCAAGAAATGATAGTTTGATTTCTTAGGGAGGCCCTTTCCTGTTCTTTTCCCGCTGTTTCACATTCTTTATCGAACCAATTCGTGTTGTCTTTTTCCTCTCGTTCGTTACTCTGCGGCTGCTGTTAAAATTACCTTCATCTCTCTAAATATTTTATGTGAAAATGCATGTCTTTCATTCTCCGTTCTGAGTTGTAGATCAATGAATTTAATTTGAAATAAAGTATTATTAAAGAGGCGTTGACGTAGCTAGTAGGTAAAGCCGCACATGAACTTGGGCGTGTCCACACTTGACAAAACAGGAAGAAGGATCCAGTGGGACTGGAACTTACTTTTGTTCGTCACAAATTAGCGACAGGTGTGGACGCCTTCTCTAGTGATCAGTATCGGGCGAAGTTCTCTGTTAGCCAGAGTTTAGGTGTGGTTCCCGCCAGGAAGGGGTCGGGGGAAGGAAAAAAGGAGAGACGACCGGTGAGTCATGGCAGTTCCCATCGAAGAGCGCCGGCCGGTTTAGTTGTGGTCAATCGCGAGATTAATGTGGCCGGGGGAGTAATTACAAGGCCGGACAGGTCGGTTGTAGATAATGACAGGGCAACTCACTGTCGTAGTGGGTAATCATGGGGCCCCCACGGGAAGGGAAATTACTGTATAGGCAGTGCGATTTTTGCGGCTACATGGGGTAGGGCAAGGGAGAAGGGGGAGCGAGTAGGGGACGTGTAGGGGAAGGGGGACCACTGCTATGTGTGTTATAAGACCTCTTCGTCATGTACAAGACCAACAAGGTAACATTTAGTGTACATGTGTCGTAAGCATGGAGAGAGGGGGTGTTCATGCGTGTGTTCAATATAAGGTTACAGGTAACACAAACCACTGAGCATTGGTCTATACACGTGTCATGCGACAACGAGGTTCTGTGCAAGTAGGCCTACACACATTCCAAGAACTCGGCGAAGTAATCCTTCCTGATCGTTTCTACAGTAATCACGTGAAGATGGAGGAGGAGGAGGAGGAGGAGGACGAGGGGAGGGCACTATTCGATTATGGAAAGGGACGGTGACAGCAACCAACCCTCCTCGGTAGCTCTCCGCACTTTCCTCGTTGCCGTGCCACATTGTATAGCTGATTGTGGCAAATGCTATATGATTTAATTTGGGTGTGGGTTGAGTGGAATGACGCTGTGCAGTTCCTTCCTTCCTGAGGTGATGCGTCGAGGAATGAGGGAGGCTATTATTGGTTTGAAGAAAAAAACTCCCCTTCCTCTGCCGTTCCTTCCACTCGCCTCCCCCCCCCCCACCTTCGCTCTTCTCCCACATTCCCCATCCTTTCGTTCCCCCTCTCTTTCCCGAGTCTTAATACTTGTCGCAGAGGTTTACAAAGAAGACGGGAATTCTGTCCTGGGTTGGAGGAATAATTTTGGCGCCAGTTCAACAATAGTGAATATCTCCGCCACGCCCGCTCGTTTCAAAGAGCGGCAACGTTTTCTGAAGGTGCCAGAGTCGTTGGGTAGCGCTAAAGGTCAACCCCCCCCCCTCAACCTTTCCTTAAAGGGTGGCGCGAAGATGAACGAGTGGGTGTTGAGTTGACAGAGGAAAAGGACAGTTACTACCGCCTGGGACGAGTCCCGGTCGGGGTCAAAAGAAGGACGATAATGCTAATTATTTTTCCTTGTCCACAGGAGGTGTCCTGCAACGTGAGTGTGGCAGCAGCAGGCGAGTCTGAGCGACAGGAGTTTTCCTTCACCCTCTACGACTTCGACGGCCACGGCAAAGTCACCAAGGACGTAAGTGCCTCAGAATCTTTTCTCTGTGGGCACCCGGTTGAGAGAGTCGAGGTTAGAGTTGAATGTATATGCACACACACACACACACACACACACACGGCTCGGTGGCGGATTGGTAAAGCACTGGCCTCACAAGTCAGAGAACCGGGGTTCGATTCCCCGGCCGGGCGGAGATAAGTTGGGTTTGTCTCCTTTCACGTGTAACCCCTGTTCACCTAGCAGCGAGTAGGTACGGGACGTTAGTCAAGGAGTTGTGACCTTGCTGTCCCGGTGTGTGGTGTCTCAGACCTACCCAGAGATTGGCAAATAATGAGCTCTGAGCTCACTGCCGTAGGGTGGTGTCTGGCTGTCTCGACAGAAACTGCAGCAGATCCGAGGTGAATACACACATACACACACACAATTGGGTGAGGGTGGTGAGAGTTAATAAATATAATGGAAAAAAAAATACCTGAAGCTGAAAGATGCGTGGGAGGTGGTGAGGAAGAGAGGGGAGGTAGGAACAAAAGAAGAATGGCTGTGTTTTAAGGAGGAAGTAACTACGTGTGTAAATGTGGTACGTGGGACGAGGAGGATGGGAGGGACGGGGAGCATTGTATTGTAAGTATATGGGATAGGGTGAAAGCTGTTAAGGGCAGTCAAAAGTTCTTGCATGAGCAGTAGAGCTGGTCTGAGAGATGGTGATAATGAGAGTGTATGTTTTGTAAATTTGGGACGAGGATGAATGGGAAGGAAGGGACGAAGAAGTTAAGGTGGCAGTAAAAAAAACGTACAAATGTGGATTACTTAGATGGGACTAGGGAACCCTATAAGAGATACTAGAAAAGAGGCGAAGCAGAATGTAAGGCGAGGGAGGCAAAGAGTTGAAAATTCTGTAAAGAATATGAAGATGTTTTGGAAGAGAGTGAGAGGGTTGTGTCAGGTAGAGATGGTAATGGAAGAGAAATCGTTAAGGAGAAGATGGGTAGAGTATTTTAGGGTTGTGGAATATGGAGGTCGGGGAGGCATTGGATATGGCAGTGGGAGGAGTTACGAAAATGACTACAATAGGAGAGGAAAATGGCATTGAAAGTGATGAAAGTTGGTAAGGCACCTGGGTTGGATAGGTGTTATGCGGAGTGCCTGACAAAGGGAGGAACATTATAATGAACTTGTTAATGTATGACCAAAGGAGGTGAATGTGCCAGAGGACTGGAGGAGTGCCTGTATAGTTCTGCTTTACGGGGCAAAAGGGTACAAAGGAGAATTTAGTTGTTGAGGTTGATTGTGATTGGAAAGGCATAGGGGAGGGTGTTAATTGAGAGGAGTAGGAGAGGAACAGAGGGGGTAAATGGAAAAGTAGATGATGCAGGGATAAAGATTTTGTGGTAGATTAACACACATTTCAGAAGTTTTTTGTCAAAAGGATGATTTTTGAGGCTTTTATGGGTTTAGAAAATGTGGTGAAGGATTAATATGGCTGCACTAGTATTATTACAGCTGCAATAATTTGTCAGTACTATTATGTTAGTGCAGGTACTATAATGGTACTGTACTATGATTGCTTAAAGTCTTATATGTATTATTTTTTCTGACACAAGTGAAGGTATGGAGTGGTTCGCTACAGGTTAGGTCTATCCCATGGGGAAATGATACAGTCTATGCTAGTGATGAACAACTCTTTTAAGTACCCACAATACTGTTCTCACAACGTCGATAATTTTTTTTTGAGTACGTGGTTTATTTTCCTATGTACTAAGTAGCTTAGAGTTAGGTCATTTTCTTGAATAAATAAAGTTGTCAGGCAAAGAATTTGAATTTTGTATCATGAAAAACTCTGGGTAGAGATTTTTGCTCGTGACTGTACGAAGATACACATATATGCATATATTGGGCACCTGTTCATCCTTACACCACTTCACGTACAGATGCACATGTTAAAGCACCTGTAGTACATGTGTGGAAAGTACTGACCACAAAAGGGACGCAACAATGATGTACATTTTCAGGAAATATATATATATATTTTCCTCCTCTCTCTCGTCTTAGAATGTGGATATGTAATAATTCATTGAGGCGTTCACGCGCTTTATTATGATCTGGGAAGTACAATCGCAGATAACTCACTAACACTCCCCTTCCTCCGCAGGACATTGCCGGGCTGGTGAGGACCATCTACGAGGCCGTGGGCTCCAGCATGCGGCTTCCTCCTTCTGGCTCTCGAACCATCAAGGTCCGACTGACGGTCTCTCCCTGCGCGGCCGCAACGGCGGCAGCAGCTGCGGCTGCGGCGGCGGCTGCGGCAGCGCGGAAGGAGGGTGGCGGCGGCGGAGGCGGCGTGCCTCCGCAGCCGTGCAAGAACCCGCACATGGCCATCTACGGGATGACGAAAGAGGCCGGGGACGTGGCCGGCGACGGGGCGGCCGTCCGGGAGGTTCCGGGAGCTACCGTGGCGACCACCGACGCCCCTCCAGGGAGGGGCTGCGCCAACATCGACCAGTGCTCGCCCTCGTCTTCCCTGGGTCGCCACAACCACCACCACCACCATCACCACCACCATAGGCGCAAGGGCAGGCGGAGATCCAACTCGCTTCAGCGGCAGGAGCTTCTGCAGATCATCCAGGCCAACATGGAGAAGAACAACTTGTACTACACTCCTTTACGTCGCCGCCAGAGCGACAGGCACGAGGACTCCAAGTGGCGCCGGTCCCGGCACCAGGGCTGCGTCTGCGACCGGAACTACTGCGCGTCGGCCTCGACCGCCGCCGTGACCGGGAACAACCCTCCGGGTCCGGACGCCAAGTCGAGGCTCTTGGACCCGGAACTCTCCCCCCGGTTCTGCGATTCCGGAGGACACAACAGCTGCTGGTCCTCACCGCCTCTCCCGAACTGCCGGCAGGCAGCGACCAGTGGGGGGAACACTAATAACCCGAACAATAACAACAACCACAGTCACTACCACACCCACAGCTACAACCATGGGTCCTCCTCCAACCGAAGGGGCCATCATCGGTCTCGATCTCACGATCTCAGCCGTGAGGCACCTCATCTTTTTCGTAGCCCACCGCTGGACAAAAGCTTCGAGCCCCTTTTGCCTGCAGGGGAACAACAGCAGCAACAACAGCAGGAGCAGCAGCAGCAACAACAACAGCAGCACAAAAACAATAACAACAACAACAACAACAACGAGTCTCCTTCCTCTCCCCGGCGCGGCCACCACGCGCCGTCGACCCAGACCCGCCTATACCAAAGCCCCCACAACAATAACAACCCCAGCAACACCACAACCAACAACAACAACAACAATAACAACAACAGCCACCACCATCACCACCATCGGTCCAAGTCCTACGACGGCGCGGACCCCGGGCAGTGGTCTTCGCCTCGAGGCCGACATCGAGTCTCTCGAACTCAGGTGTCACCCCACCACCTCAAACACCGCCATCGAGAAGCGGAACACGCGCGGGCGATGGCCCAGGTCGTCACGTGGCTCGAACGTGGATCGTTAAACGACGCCCCGACACCATGCGCCCACACTCACCATGTCCACGAACACATACACCACCACTATCACCATTACCAGACGGAGACGCCGCCCATCGTCATCTGAAAAGAGGCGGGAAGACCGGTATTCGCACGCGTCTCGCTACCTCATCCGTACTACCACAAAACTGCAGACAATGCATACAACTGTAAAAAAGATATAATTCTTATCCATCACCATATCTTCCATGCTAGTATTTCCCCACTTTTGGGGGAGAAAAGATTCCAACCTCCTCCTTCCTAATCCCAAAGTCTAGTGTTGGCAGTGATAAGTAGAAAGAACAAGCCTTTACCTAGTGCATACAATAACAGCAATTCAGTTTTCCTCGGCAGAACGACCGGCAGTGCCAAGAATGGTGATTTTGTGAAATCGTTTTCGGTTCTACCCGCAGTATCAGGCGATATCAGAAACTCGCAGTTTTTTATATAATGGTGAACTTTGGTGCAGCACTTGTTGCAAGAACTCTACTATGTGGTCTCTCGTTTCCCCAAGAGTGACAGAAAGCACGAAAGCAAACGATGCAGACTCTTGCGCTTTGATTTTGGGAATGGGAGAGCTGCAGAGGACTAACGAAACCCCAGCAAGAGGGAAGAGGAGGAGGAGGAGGAGGTTGATGGTGGTTGAGAGGCTGTAGAAGAGGATAAACAGGCCCAGGTGCGTGCTCTTCTGACTTGGCTGGGGAGTACAGCCACTGTCCTTTGAGAGGCTGATATGGGCAGGAATTGCCAGGAGAGGGTCAAGACCCATTCTTGAGGGGATTTTGGTATTGAAAGGTTCCTCCTCTTGCTTCAGTCATTTCCATTCTTCCTACATTGTGGAAACTTCCTATAACGTCGCTCTATAATAGAACTTTTTATATATATATATATATATATCTTTGCAGCATTCCAGAACCCTTCCAATTTATATATATGTGTGTGTGTGTGTATATATATATATATAATATATATATATAATATATATATATATTTAGAAATTGTTTGAGACAAATAAGAGAGTGATAGGTGGGGAAGGATAAACGAAGATGGGCTTAAAAATACATTTATTGTCCTAACGTTTCGGTCTCTATGAACTTCTTCGGAGGACTCGCTACAATATATTATGATCACAAAATTTATGCCTACAGGTTTTTTCCAGAGCGTTAATTACTAAGAGACTAGCTGCTTTGGAAAGGCATATAAACCCTTCTCTATCGTTGTTGTTTACTTGGATGTTTATATGTGCAGCTTCCACCGTCTTTCTCATTTTCTTTTGTAATCCCTTATGTAAAATCTCGACTTTGTTCCAATCAGGTAGGTTGTTACACTGTTCGAGGTGGCGAACGAGGGAATTGGATGTCCTCTGTGCTCTCATGTCATTTTTATGTTCGCTCAATCTCTTTTCAATCAATTTTGTGATCATGATGTATAGCGAGTCTTCTGAAGAAGGCCATAGAGATCGAAACGTGAGGACAATAAATGTATTCTTAAGCCCATCTTTGTTTACCCTTACCCACCTATCACACTCTCATATATATATATATATATATATATATATATATATATATATATATATATATATATGTATATGTATATATATATATATATATATGCGCAGATGTTGCACACACAAAAATGCAAGGACGTTGGAAATAATTTGTGCAATTAAAGGATTATGGTAAATGTGTGCTACAGTATGATCCTAGTATGTTAATGGCCTAGGATTTGTAGGGACTAGTAAATGAATTGCTACCCCCTAACAGGAAATATGGAGAGAGCTTAATGTGCGGCAAGGTTGGTCCACAGTGCATCTACCTCGGAATATCTCATTGTATAGCATAGATTTTTAAGGCCTTGTACAAAAAAAAAAAAAAAAAAAAAGAAATTGTCCATAATTGTACATAGACTCAATGTTATGTAAATGTTATTGTTTTGTGAATTTATATGTATCTGTTGTGGAACGCAGCAAATGAATGCCAATTTTTTTTTTATTAGCCTTCTGGTTTCTGTTATATAAAGCAGAACTAGGATGATTATTTTATTGAAAATTATATTTATTCCATAATGCCATTGGCCATGTCGTAAACAGTAAGGCACAATTAATAAAAGGGTTTTCTCACAATATCTAGCTTTCATTACATAACCTGTCACTGAGGTTTTTGTGTATTGTACAAAGATTAATGAAGGCAGATTACCCAAATCTTACGTGCTCAAACACAATGATGATAATTGTTGATCCTTTCATGAACTGTCTCAAACATTTCATGAAATATGCACGGAATGAGAAAAATATATAACATTTTTTTAGAATAAGAACATAAGAATAAAGATGTCCATTACCACCTACTACTAATCTTATCTTAAAACAAACAATAGTTAGGTTTGGTTAGGTAATGTTAGATTTGGTTTGGTTAGGTTTTGTTAAACTAGGTATTGGCTGCATGTTATTGTGGCAAAGTAGTATGCAGTTGATACTTTAGGGTCTATATGGGGCACCCCTACGGACCAGAGCCGCACATCATTTTGTCTGTAATAGAGGAAAACTGTTCATAGAGAAATTATGACACTTTTATTATTCTACAACTGTCCCTCTGTTATGCTGTCCCCCAACCCCTTGTTACTGTCCTGTACCATTCCTCTGAATATTCATTTCCTCTTTTCACCTACAAAGTGGTGGGTGATAGAATGCTGCCACCAAGTCTTCCCACTTGAGACGTCAAAGGCGACAAAAAACAGGATGGGCGTTAGGACTAGAAATTCTGCTACCTGTAGCCACATTCCTTTTGGTGGCAGCATTCTATCACCCACCACTTTGTAGGTGAAAAGAGGAAATGAATATTCAGATGGAATGGTACAGGACAGTAACAAGGGGTTGGGGGACAGCATAACAGAGGGACAGTTGTAGAATAATAAAAGTGTCATAATTTCTCTATGAACAGTTTTCCTCTATTACAGACAAAATGATGTGCGGCTCTGGTCCGTAGGGGTGCCCCATATAGACCCTAAAGTATCAACTGCATACTACTTTGCCACAATAACATGCAGCCAATACCTAGTTTAACAAAACCTAACCAAACCAAATCTAACATTACCTAACCAAACCTAACTATTGTTTGTTTTAAGATAAGATTAGTAGTAGGTGGTAATGGACATCTTTAAAAAAAGAGAGAGAGAGAGAGAGAGAGAGAGAGAGAGAGAGAGAGAGGCATAAGAGGGTCTAGGAGTTTTCCAACAAGTACCTTAAGGTTTGGGTCTTTTAATGTGTGTGGATGTGGTACAGATGAGAGCAAAAGGGAAGAGATGGGCAGTATGTTTGTGAGAAGAAAGATGGATGTGTTGGCTTTGAGTGAAATTAAATTAGAGGGGTGAGTGTGAGTTTGGAAATGTAGTTGGTAGGTTCTCAGGAGTGAAGAGAGGACAAGGGAGAGAAGGGGTGGCTATACTAGTAAGTGAAGAGATAGGTAAGCGTGTAGTGGAGTGGAAGGAGGTTTCTTCTAAGTTGATGTGGATGAAGATGAAGCTGGGAGGGAGATGTGGGTTTTGTAAGTGCGTATGGGCCTGGTAGTGAGAAGAGCATAGAGGAAAGGGAGTCTTTTTGGGTATATTTAAATGAGTGCATAGAAATGTCAATGTACTTGTATTGGGAGACCTTAATGCTAGGGTAGGAAACGAACCAATAGACGGAGTGATCGGAAAGTATGGAGTTCCAGGTAAAAATCGTAGTGGAGAATTGATGGTGATGTGTCTTGAGAGTTGATGATAGTAAATACAGTGTTTAGTAAGAAAGTCAAGCATAAGTACGCATGGGAGAGGGTGGTGGATGGAAGGGTGGCAGATAGCGTTAATGGTGACCAGGAGTATGGTAGGAAGAGTTAAGGATGTACATGTTCTAAGGGGAGAGTGTGGGGGAATATCAGATCATTTTCTGGTGGAAGATAAATTGAGAGTGGAGAAAGGGGAAAAGGGCAGAAGGTAGGAAGGTACTTAGAGTGAACTGCTTAAATGAGAAAGAAAAGGAGGAGTATAAGAAGAAGCTGAGAGAGGAGTGGGAAGGAGTGAAGGATAGAGTAGAACTAGGTATGGACAAAGGATTGTGGTACTCCCCAAGGTAGGCGTAGCTCCTCTTGGGGATCGGTGCCATCTGCGTAGAGCTGATGGCCAGGGGTGGTTGCTGTCGTTTGGCCCCCAACTCTTGGGGTTGGGGGGTGGTCCCACGACGTAGACGCTGCAGCTCCAGGACCCACACCAGACACCTCAGAAATACAAATCTCTTCCTACGCAGAGGACATAACAATCACATGCACACATCGTAACACAGACAAAGCTGCAGAAATAATCCAGCCATACCTTGACACACTCAACACATGGTTCATCACAAACAGACTCAAAATAGCTCCAACAAATCTACAGCAACACTTCTCACCAACTGGACAAAAGAACACAAATACATACCTCATCTCTACATCAACAACACTCTAATACCACACACAAACACACCGAAACTTGGTGTAACATACGATACATCCATGTCTTTCAAACAACACATCACAAACATAAAAAACAAATGCACACCCAGACTTAACGCACTTAAGTCAATCACTGGAACAACATTTGGACAAAACAAAGAAACTAATATAACAATATACAAACAATGCATACGCTCAGTGTTGAATTATGCGAGTCCTGCATGGGCTCCTAATCTCAGTGAGACACACCACAACACCCTTCAAATCATACAAAACAAAGCCCTAAAAACAATTACAGGCTGCACAAATACAACACCTACAGACCATTTACACCATGAAACAAAAGTCCTCAAAGTCAAGGACCACCTCGACATGAGAGGCACACAAACACTTGCCGCAGCCACCACAAACACATCACACCTGCTACACTACATAGCAGAACACCCACACACACCAAGAAACATTAAAACAACACCCAAAGACCTTTATCATGCACAGATACTCTCTTCTCTTCCTCCACAACCACCAAATACCAGCCTCCGGAAACATATTCATAATCATATCACTCACCGCTCCATTAACACACTGCTGAATGCCAGACCCCCTGATATCCACCCTTCTGAATCCTCTCTCCCACGAAAGGACAGAGTCCACTTGGCCAGACTGCGGTGCGGTCACCACCCAGCACTTCTAAGCTACCAGAAGAGGCTGGATGACCGCGTTGTGAACAGCTGCCCAGGATGTAACACTTCACCCCATACCATACAACACATAATGGAAGACTGCATTATACACAATCATGCACGCAAACAACACAACATACGCTCTATAAAGGATTTGTGGGAAAACCCAATTTCGGCTATGGCATTCCTTGGGGAGACGGGACTGCTCGGACAGACAGTCTAGGGAACGACAACAACAACTAGGTATGGAGGAATGGGGATGATTCAAGGAGGGAGTAATAAGGTGTGCAAAGATGGTATGTGGAACAAGGAGGGCAGAAGGAAATAGAAGAAAGGGTAGTTAGTGGTGGGATGAGGAAGCAAAGAAGGGTGTAGAAGAGAGGAAGCAGTCTTTCATAGATTGGCTACAAATTAGGGCAAGGGAATCGTACGAGAGGCACAAGGTAAACAGAAGGGAGGTCAAGTCATGGTTTGAATCATCATCATCTTGACCTCCTCTGCAAGTAATGATGCCCTAACTTGCTTGGCCAGTGAGCATCCTAGTACATACATATACCAAGGCTTTTTCCCCTTTACTAGGGAGGTAGCCGAAAAGGCATAAAATCATTCCCACCCATTCCATCCCTGAAAACACTCCACACTCCCTCCCATCTTAGCACCTCCTAGATGACGGGTCATCCCTGCACCCTGTCCACTGCCCTGGGTCAGAAGCAGTGTCGCAAGACACAGCACATCCACAGCAAGGCTGCTTCATTAAATCAGCGACCCCCCCCTCTCCGTCCCCCCATATAAAGGAGAGAACGGGGAGAAATCCCTTCGGGCTGCGTCAAAATTTTGCTCACACACACTACCTCACCCTCCATTCCACCTCATGCATCACAACATCTTCCATATACAACCATTCTCCATTCACCCCTGTCTTCTGTCCTCTCCCGTCCTTCCTCAACAGACATTCCCCTCTTCCCCACAGCCCCCTTCACCCCATCCATCCATCTCATCCTAGGACGTCCCCTCATGTTCACTCCCTCCACATCTGCCTTCCATACCTCCTTTACTAGTCTTTCTTCACTCATTCTTTCCATGTGTCCAAACCATCCTAATACTCTTTCATCAATCCTATCTCCCAACTCCCTTTCCACCCCTGTTCTCCTCCTCACCTCCTCATTTCTCACTCTATCTAGCCTAGTAACCCCCATCATACTTCTCAGACACTTCATCTCAAACACATTCAAGCTCCTTCTCTCTTCCTCTTATGTTCCATGTTTCTGCTCCATACAGTGCTGTTGGCACAATCACTCCTTCATACAGTCTCCTTTTAGCATCCATTCCCAAATGTCTATTCCTCATTACACTTTTTAATCCACCAAGGCATTTACTCGCTTCTCTCAATCTACATTCTACCTCCACCTTTTCCTGCCACATTTGCACCCAAGTATCTAAAACTATCCACTTCCTCCAGTTGCTCTCCCTTAATGCTCACTTCCAGATTATTGCCATTTTCACCCCTTGTACATCTCATCACCTTACTTTTACCCACATTTATCTTTAGCTTTCTTCTATCACACACTCTCCCAAACTCTGTCACCAACTTCCTCAATCCCTCCTCCGATCCTGCCACAAGCACAGTGTCGTCCGTAAACAACAGCTGGCTCACCTCCCACTTTTCTTCATTTTCTTTAACCATCTCCAATCCCTGACTCACTACCCTTGCATTTACCTCTCACACTACCCCATCCATGTATAAGTTGAACAGCCAGGGTGACATAACGCATCCTTGCCGAAGTCCCCCCTTTACCTCAAACCACTCACTCTCCCCATTTCTAATCCTGACACAAGCTCTACTACTCTCATAAAAACTCTTGAGAGCTCCCAGAAGCTTTCCTCCTATCCCGTATATCCGCATAACCTCCCACAGTGCCTTTCTGTCTACCCTGTCGTAAGCCTTTTCCAGATCCATAAAGGCCCAAAAAACATCCTTCCCCTTTCCTATAGCTTTCTCACATATCTGTCTTACCACAAAAATCTGATCTACACAACCTCTACCTGTCCTAAACCCACACTGTTCCTCACCAATTACTCCTTCTGTTCCTCTCCTAATCCTCTCAATCAAGATCCTCCCATAAGCCTTCCCAACTACACTTAACAAGCTAATCCCTCTGAAACTACTACATTCACACTTGTCCCCCTTTCCCTTGTAAAGTGGAACTATACAAGCACTCCTCCAGTCCTCCGGCACTCTACCCTCTCTCCAGCAAACATTAAATAACCTCACCAACCAGACCACCATCACTGTACCTCCTTTTTTAAGACATTCTGCATGGCATCCATCCAGACCAGGTGCCTTACCTGCTTTCATCATCTTAACTGCTGCTGCCTTCACTTCATCCTTCCTTACTTCTCCTCCATTTTCCTCACTCATCACTCTCATTTTCTTAGCATTTCCCACTGCAGCTATCTTTCCCTCCCTATCCTCCTTCACATTAAGCAACTTCCTAAAATATTCTGCCCATCTTCCCCTTACTGCCTTCTCCTCCATTATCATCTCTCCATCTGCACCTTTTACCTTTTCTTCTCTACTTGATTCGCCTCCTCTTCCTCTCTTAATTTCTTTCCAAAACATCTTTTTATTACTTTCAAAATTTTCTGTCATACTCTTACCCCATTTTACATCTGCTCTCCTCTTTGCCTCCTTTACCTTTTTCTTTACTTCTCTTTTCTTTTCTTTGTACGTCTCATATGACTTCCTCGTCCTATTTTGTAACCAATCTGTGTAAGCTCGCTTCTTCTCTTCTACAACCTTCTTCATTTCCTCATCCCACCATTCACTACCCTTCCTTCTATTTCCTCCTGTCCTTCTTGTCCCACACACCATCTTTGCACACTTTGTGACTCCCTCTTTGAACCATCCCCATTCCTCCTCCACACCTTCCTCTACTCTATCCTTCACTCCCTCCCACTCCTCCTTCAGCTTCTTCTTGTACTCCTTCTCCTTTTCCTCTTCATTTAAAGAGTTCACTCTAAGTACCTCCCTACCTTTTGTCCCTTTTCCACAGAAAAAGAATACTCAGAGAAATGGTACAGGACAGCAACAAGGGGTTGGGGGACAGCATAACGGAGGGACAGTCGTAGTATAAAAGTGTCATCATTTCTCTATGAACAAAATGATGTGTGGCTCTGGTCCGTAGGGGCGCCCCATATAGACCCTAAAGTATCGACTGCATGCTACTTTGCCACAATAACAAGCAGCCAATACCCCAGACGGGGTAAATAAAGAAACCAATACTTTTCTGGAAATTCAGCCCATTCCTATCTTACTTCACCTTGAGTTTTATCACTTGCATGCTGAATGAAACAGACTAGTAACATAAATTTTTATTTAGTACAAAGAAAAAAAAAATAATATATTCAAAGAAACAAGTATGTGAACAAATCTTGACTTAGCACAAATATGGTGTTCAAGATTCAGTTTCATCCACAATTTTTGTGACAAATATACTTGGGGGAGTTTTTATATAAACAAAAGTCAATCATCTATGAATATCCAAGTACAGTAACTCCTTTAATTTTAAAGCTGATGACTGACATTTCACAAGTTTGAATTTTTCCTCTGCACTAAAATCAATCCATTGCAAGTCACCAGAAGGAAGAGAACTGAAGAGTTTAGATTACAATACACTGAGTACAGTACTTTTGATTACTTGTCTACTTGGAATTTGGCCTTGATTTTGGAGCATTGATGGAGTGCTAACAGTCCAGTTTCAGTGATTTATAATTCTTTTTTAATAAGAACATGTCAAGACCTTAACTGAGAGAGAGAGAGAGAGAGAGAGAGAGAGAGAGAGAGAAAGAGAGATAGAGGAGAGAGAGAGAAACCCAGACAGAGAGGGCGAGTCTCCTAGCAAAACTAAATTCAAAAGGAGGTTGGAGCATTTCAAGTTTTGCTGTAGGAAGAAAACTGTACTTGTGCTGACGGAACCTAATAAGTAATTGACCAACTACACACATGAAGGTCAGTATGGGAAAAAAGATAATTTTCTGCAACAATTCTCAATTTCAACAATTTAGAATGGACATATCTTACATATACAGTTCCAATTTTTACATAAATGCCATCACAGTTTCCTCTCCTTAGTTCCTCCAATGTAATATCTTGTTACATGAATTTACTATTTGTGAGAATCTTAGCATACAGTGCATGAGTACAAAAGAACATGCAAAGCTTCTCACATATCTTTTCATGCATCTATATCTCTACATACTAAAATCACAAGTGCAAGGCAGCTTAACTTTCTTGTTATACATATCAATTTCCGAACATTACTAACTTTAATTAAGGAACTAATCTGTGAGGAAAAGTAAAGAAATTACATATAAGCATCACCTAAGATGGCAGCAGCCAACTTTGAGTAAATCCTGGCACCAATGATCACAATATAAACAGAACACAAAGTAACTTATCTTAACTGGATTCTTGTCAAGATCAATAGGATACACAGCCCATTTGATTACTAAAATATGAATAGAATGTGGCCAATAACAAAGAAAAGGGCCTTCTCATCCTAAAATGCTGAAGACTAGCAACAATACAGATCCCTGTGAACAAGCTGAGCCTTTTGGCTCCCTTACACTGAAACGGCACCATTGGCAA
The DNA here is from genome assembly GCF_046742065.1 of Oratosquilla oratoria. NCBI lineage: Eukaryota > Metazoa > Arthropoda > Malacostraca > Stomatopoda > Squillidae > Oratosquilla > Oratosquilla oratoria. The sequence goes on from NC_134790.1 coordinate 15,628,046, forward strand.
TTTACGTACCATGCCATGCAATTAGATACATTAAATTTGGAAAATAAATCTTGCTGTACACATATGTAGCAATAATTACTTATACATTTCAGATACTTCTCAGTTTTAATGCATAGAACAAAATTTCTGAAGAGGACGTTGATTTCATTTTACAGCCTTTTAGAGGGAGCAAATTGATCAACCCTACCACCTCCACTGAGATGCAGTCCCTGACACTCTAGCCTCTGGACTGGGCCTCTAGATCTCTATAAATTTCAATCTTATTTTTTTTTTCAACCATACATGGAGAACTGGCTACTGTCCCCCTCCTACTACCATTCAGCCAGTGACACAAAAATAGTCCCATACTAATATAACCCAAAATTTCTTCCCAGAGATCTATGGAAGGCTCAAGGACCATTGCCAGGCACTGTTGGGCTTTGGGTTTCCAGTCAGTGAAACTCTTGACAACAATTATCATTATAGCCTCTTAGAAACCTCATCCTTATACTACCTACAGATCACGTATGTACCAAAAAATCATGACTGACACATGAGAGCATGCACATACCCATGGTAATAGGTATGCACTCAACACCTACATTTCTCTGGGTGTGGTGAGGTTCCTTTGTTAGCACTGGATTAAAAGCAGCAGTAAAACGGGGTTTATCCTGTACAGTTTTTGGTGTATACAAAGGTGGTTGACCATACAGTCATTAACACACTAAAACACTTCTAGTGTGTGTGTTTGTGTGTATGCACATCCATGTGTGCATTAACGCATGGGTGCTAAATTTTATTGAGAAGAAGTGTTTGATATGTATGATAGGCATTATGAAGATGGATAGTGAGAAATGGTGGTGAGGGTGGAAAAATAATAATTGAATAGAGTATATCATAGATGTGTGAGGTAGTTTGGAGAGGAAAAAAAAAAAAGACTAGTACAAGCAAAAGTGGATGAAGTGAGCGTGAGAAGACAACTAAGAATGTAGTGGATGGGTGGTGCAAAGGGGGCAATGAAAGTCTGTTAATCAAGGAAGAGAATGCTAAAGATATAAATGGATAGAGTAGTTGTGAATGGACAAAGGTACGCTCAGCTTGAAGGATACTCTTGCCTGCTCTGTGATTACTTGCAAACCTATCATAAGAGGAGAGATTGGCTAAACTGGAGTTACCAACGCTGGAGCAAAGAGGAGAGAGAGGTGACCTACTGACCATCTACAGAATCATGAAAGGCACAGAGATACTCGATAGAGAGGACTTACTAAACTGGGACAAGAGAAACACAAGAGGACATGGAAAGAAAATAAAAAAACATAGCTACAGAAGAGAACTGAAGAAAAACAGTTTTCCATATAGAGTATTGGACACTTGGAACAAACTGGATAAAGAAATAGTATGCACAAAAACAATTCATGAGTTTAAAAGCAAACTAGACACTGCGAGATACAAAGGCGGGACACCACGAGCATAGCTCCCCTTCCTGCAAAATACAACTAGGAAAGTAGAACCTTGGTTCTTGAATGCCTCAAGAGGGGGTAGCATGGGGAGGATACTTAAAGCAACCAGGAAACCAGCCACATCAAGTTCAACCTGTCAGAGATGTTGCTGTTTGGAAAGTGCAGGACTGGGACAGTGAAGTATTTTCTCTATGGAGGCTGCAGGTGTTTGCTGTTATACAAATTCTGTGTTGGTATTATTCAACTGTAGGATGATGAATTGAACACAGGTGTTCCTGTGCGTTTCTTGCTTGTCCTACAGATTTCTCTGCTGATTTGATTTCTAGGGGTTTGGTGAAGTACTGATTTTGACATTCCATTAAGAGACTATTTTTGTGATATAAGTAGTGCATGTTTTTGTATGGAAATACTGTGATGTCCTAGGGGTAAGTTATTGTAGATATTTCAGGAGAATACTGCTGGAGTTGTTTTTATGTTCCATTTGGTGGACTATGTGTGGTGATGCTGTGAGTGAATTCAAGGATTCTTGCATAAAACTGTTCATCTATCATTCTCATGTGCTGCTTATTGCAAATTATTTTGGTTTTTGAGTATTGATGCTCAATAGGTATTGTTTCAATGCAGCCATCTATTATTCTTGAAGCTTTAAATGTGTTGTTTGTAGATTGTCTTTGCTTTCTTAATTGTTGGATATGCTGCAGTTCCAGTTTAAATGGCTCTTTGGTTGCATAGTTATATGGTTCTTATGATGACATGCTTTTTTCTACTGTCTACATAATGTGCCTAGAAGTGAGTTTATACTCGGTTCTTTATACACAACAATATATGGGGATGTAATAGGATATCTATTTAACTTTTCAATATTTTTCATGCATTTCAATGGTAGAGGACTATAGAGACTATAATATACTCTTGTTTCAATACCCTATCCAAAATCCCGAGGAGGAATACCTACAATTGGAAAAAATGCCCAAAGATTTAATGTAAGCAGCAAGACAATGAGGCACTGCACAGGGAAGAGCTAGAAATTTGGGAGGAGGTATTACATCCAATGGACTATGTATAAGATAATGTTTCCTTATGAATGCAAAAACAACATTTCAAAATAATATTTAAAACCTTGTGCGAATAAAATGTACTCATATTCAAATACACAATATATGATTGAAGTTGTCTTGGAGACTTTAAAAAGCACTATTATCTACAAATGTCTCGCTGACAAACAACAAACCATGATGTTCTCGTGGCTTACTCTTTTTTTCTTCTTCTTTTTTAAAGATTAATCTTATTCTAATGGACGAGGAAGGAGGGGGTCATCATACAGTGAAGCAGTGGGGGTAAACCAGCTCTGGCTGTCAGATCCTGCTGCAGAAGAGCTATGCCTAACTGCAATGCTTCTGGCCCAAGCAGTTTGGTGGGGGGGACAAGGCAGCCCTTGATTCATTCTGAGAGTAGAGGAGTGATTGTATGGGAAAATTTTTATCTATTCATGATATGATGTGGAAGTGTGCTTTGACAATACCACCTTGTGGTCACTGGAAAAAGGGCTTCTGGTGTGTGTGTGATTCACCATGGTTTTGAATCATGTGTTGGACTTGTTCAACAGCTATTTCCCTCCCGGAAGAGAGTTGGAGTAACGACAAGCAGCACAGCGATAATGAAATTATTTCAACCCTGGGCTGGATTCGAACCCAGACCGCCGTAGTTGCAGCCAAGAACTCTACCACTGCACCACAAGTCGTGTGTGTGTGTGTGTGTGTATCCTCTGTACATACAGTATATATACACATACATGCATCCACACACACACACATATTTGTGGGAGTATATATATATATATTTATATTAACATATGGTGGGGTGTAGTTAGTACACATTACAATAATTACATCCTTCATAATATCTGACTTTTTATACTGACAGATTTCAATGAGCAGCCATATGCATGAATAATTACTGTAGATCCTCTACTCCAGTACTTTCTGATTTTCCATACATTGACTACTAACTACAGAATAAATTCAATCATATTAGAATATCAATGTTCTTAGAAAATGGTGCATAAAGAAAAGCTCATCATAAACTCAACCTTGAGGAGGCTGAATGCTATTGTTAAGGAACTGTTCCCCATCTACTTATACAAGTGTTTAATTTTTACAGATTATCTTGCAATTGTGTGTAAAATGCTGGATATAAACTGGCTGTGCAAGAATGTGCTGAAGGTTTGATCTAGGAAGCTACTTTTGATTGACTTTTTAAAACATGAAAGGGAGTTAACTACAACCACAGGAATTCTTTGTCAAAACTAGACTATAAACAATGAACAATACCTTTCTGTATGAGTTCAAAAATAAAACTATGCTCTTCTCTATAACAAGATGTGGTCAGTATAAACCATAAGGTAATAGTATTTATGGACCTTAAACAGTCTCTAACACAACATATAATTCATAATTTTTCCAAATCCAATAACACAACATTATAATATCAACTGCTTGTGTATATATATAGTCTAATGTAAAGAAATGCTCAGTCTACAATTCTGTATAGAAAGTCGGTCTCTCAATACCAATGAGGCGAAAGGTGAGCGGGGCTGTGTACGATACTGTGAAGCCTATAGCAATATAGGTGATGAATTTGTACGTCAACTCTACCACAATACGATGATGTGCAGAGACTTTACTTGTTTTGCTGTGATAATCATTTGCATTCACCTGCAAAAGATAGAGAAATTGGAATTATCTTGTTAGATGAGATATCTGTAAATTCAAAACTGTCTAATAAAGTACACAATTATCATTCTTACTTGAAGTGAAAGCTTTACAAGAAAAACAAATAGGGTTTCTCATATAGTCAATTACAACAGCCACTAGTAAACTGTTTTGTGTTGCATCATCAAAACTTCTTATCTCAAGTTTCACTGACTGAAATGTGGCCTCACAGTAGCCCACAGATCTAGCATCAACATTTTCTTCTCTGCCTCTCTTAAATTTCATGTTTCTATGCCATACAGTGCTATCAGCACAATCACCCCTTCGTATAGTATCCTCTTTGCATCCATTCCCAAACACCTGTTTCTCATGACACTTTTTAATCTCCCAAGGCATTTACTTGCTTCTCTTAGTCTACAATTTACTTCCGCTTCCACCTTTCCTGCCACATGCAACTTTAAATACCTAAAGCTATCCACTTCCTCCATCTTCTTTTTAAACACTCCCTTTCTATACATATCTTTCCACTATAGTTCTTACCTGATACACTGTACCTCCTTACTACTCTATTTATTGGCTCATCTCCTACTCTAGCAATAAGATCCTCCACACCACTACATTTACATTCTATTACAAAACTCTCTACACACTCATTTAAATCAATCCAAAAAGCCTCCCTGTCATCTTCTTTCTTCCCACTAACTGGACTGTATGTATTCACAAAAGCCCATAAGATCCACCTCAGTTTCACCTTTGCCTACATTATCCTCAAAGAGCAGGTTACCTGCATGTGGCGGTCCTGCAAGATGGACAGCAAAACTGACCATTTTTTTAATTCATCAACCCCGCCACTTCTATCAGGAGGTGCATGACACTCAATCTCTGGACTGGGCCCAAGATTTCTCTCTATTTTCTTCAGATTTATTTCTCACGTCTTTCCACACTTGGGGAGCTGAAAAATCAGCAACAGCTCTCCTCTTCCTACCAGTGATGTGGAAAAGTCCCAAAGTTATATTATAATCCAAAGTTTCTTCCCTGAGAGATTTTCCAATTAGTGAAACTTGAGTCTGAGAAGTATGGTGTCTGAAAAGTATGGTGTCTGAGAAGTATGGTGGGGGTTACTAGGCTGGATAGAGTGAGAAATGAGGAGGTGAGGAGGAGAACAGGGGTGAAAAAGGATTTGGGAGATAGGGTTGATGAAAGAATATTAGGATGGTTTGGACACATGGAAAGAATGAGTGAAGAAAGACTAGTAAAAGAGGTATGGAAGGCAGATGTGGAGGGAGTGAACATGAGGGGACGTCCTAGGATGAGGTGGATGGATGGGGTGAAGGGGGCTTTGGGGAAGAGGGGAATGTCTGTTGAGGAAGGAAGGGAGAGGACGGAAGACAGAGGTGAGTGGAGAATGGTTGTATATGGATGATGTTGTGATTGCATGAGGAGGAATGGGCGGGGGGGTGGGGTAGTATGTGTGAGTAAATTTTGACGCAGCCCGAAGGGATTTCTCCCCGTCCTCTCCTTATATGCAAGGGGGGACGGAGAGGGGGGGTCGCCGATTAAATGAAGCGGACTTGCTGTGGATGTGCTGTGTCTTGCGACACTGCTTCTGACCCAGGGCGGTGGGCAGGGTGCAGGGATGACCCGTCATCCAGGAGGTGCTCAGATGAGAGGGAGGGTGGGAGGGGTGTGGAGTGTATTTAAGGATGAAATGGGTGGGAGTGTTTTTATGCCTTTCCCTTTTTGGCTACCTCCCTTGGAAGGGGGAAAAAGCCTTGGTATATGTACGTATGTATGAAACTTGAGACACCAATTGAATTGAAATATCCTCAGAAATGCTTTCCTTCACTTCACCACACACTGAACTATCTTATCATTAGCATTGTTGTTCCCTCCCTCCTTCACCCCCATCACTCCTAACACACTACCCACCATACTTCCAAACTCAAACTTATAGCTTCCTTTCAACTGAAATTTCACCTCAATACTAAATTCTTCCCCTTTCCTTTTATCTGGAATATATTCATACACATTTAATGACCCAATTACTAGGTATCTGGTTGAAGTCTTCCTCCTAGACCCACTTTTACCTCAAATTTTATGGGAGAAAAATACAGGAGGATCATTAGTCCCTTTATTCCATCCCTTTTCAATGGCTTCTTCGACATGCATGCAAAAACTATGGCAATATCCCCTCGCAACCAATGAAAAGGGATCAGGAGGAGGTACATTTTTAGAACTGGTAAAGGACAGGTTAAGGGGAAAAGCAATAGTACAAAAGTATCATTCCTTTATGTGTCTTGCTACATTGCTTCTGACCCAGGGCAGAGGGTGAGATGTAGGGATGTCCCATCATCCAGGAGGAGCCAAGAAAAGAGGAAGTGGAGTATGTGAGGATGAAATGGGTGGGAGTGGATTTATGCCTTTGACTTTGGCTACCTCTCATGTAAGGTGGGAAAAACTGTTGGTATATGTATGTATGAGTATATTTGAGAGGAACACAGAAAAATTGGGTGGTTTGCAGGGGCACTCTAAACAATCACTAAAGTATTGATTGTGTGATACCCTCGTGCAGGGCTGAACTGACTGCAGTGCATGCACAACTTCACTCTTGAAGCCCTCCTTTGTCCCGGCTTGTAGAACAATGTTATCTACATACATTGGCCTGTTTATAATCCTACTGATAACACTTGTATTCACCTCAATCATCATTCCATTCACAAATAGGTGAAACAGCTATGGTGGCATTCCAAACTTTGTCTCAAACCAACACTTATCACAAATATTTTGCTCCTCATCACTTTCATATAAGTATTACAGTCATCATAAAACCTAGGCATGATGAATATCCGTAAAGCAGGATTGAGAGTGCACAAGACAGAAGTGATTTGAGAAAGATTGTGAGGAGACGAATGGATGACACAGTCTGAGAGGATGTTCTCATCTGCTCTGTACAATCTTTGAGTTGGTGAAGAGTGGGGGGGAGGGGGTAAACCAGCTCTGGCTGTCAAGCCCTGCTCTGGAAGTGTTGTGTCTTGCTGCATTGCCTCTGACCTAAGCAGCTCAGCAGGAGACTGGGATCACTCTTCATCCATGAAGTGTTAACCCTTAGCCTACGAGGACACTGACTTCAGCGTCCTCAGGTGTGAGCGGGTAAACAAGGATGCTGATGTCGGCATCCTGATTATATTCAACTTGTAGCTGTAGCTAAGTGATCCCATATTCTGTGTTGGCTCCCCCTGGAGATTCCTTATGGTGTCCTTGAGGTTCTTTTGCTCCACTCACCATTCCTGTTCCCACCAATCATGTAAATAAGCTAGATCATGCCCCACCCTCTTTTTGTGTTGGTTATTGTACATTGGGCAGCTTGTGGTGGACATGTGTGTATTACTTCTTTTTTCACATTTTTTTCATGGAGAGAGAGAGAGAGAGAGAGAGAGAGAGAGAGAGAGAGAGAGAGAGAGAGAGAGAGAGAGAGAGAGAGAGAGAGAGAGAGAGAGAGAAAGAGAGAGAGAAATAATTTATTATATGGATATGCTTGATCATGCCCCACCCTCATTTTGTGAAATAATTCTTTTTTTTATGTAGAAAGAAAGTCCCTGAACAGGTGAAAGAGATGATCAAAAGGAAAATATTGTAGGTATAGCTTTATAAGTGTGTGTGTGTATTTACCTAATTATAGTATATAGGAAAGGGGCAACGTTCATTGGGTCCCATCTATTCTCTAATTTTCTAATGTACCTAGACTCAAATTCATGTACAGTTCCAACTTAATCTATATCCTTGATTTCCAACTATCATATTTGGACTTGAACTCATGTATTATTTGAATTTGGGGTATATCACCTTCTAAGCTAATCCACATATTTATGCATCAATATAGAAAAATGTATTTCCTCGTATCCTTTTAACATGTGGTCTTCCTTAATTTCCTCTCATGACCTCTTAAAGCCCTCCCGTCTTTAATCAGATCTCTTCTGTCAATGCATCCCCTTTAGTGACCTGAATACTGTACTCAGATCACTTCTTTCTCTTCAATCTTTCAAAGTGCGTGTATTTACCTAATTGTAGTATACAGGAAAGGAGCAAGTCATTGGGTTCTGTCTCCTATTCTCTAACATACCTAGACTCAAATTCATGTATGGTTCCAACTTAATCTATATCTTTGTGTGTTTGTATTTACCTAGTTGTATTATATGGGAAGGGAGCTATACTCGTAGTGACCTGACTTTGTATCTTTCAGCATCTAGTTTGTTCTTAAAATCTTGTATAGTTTTAGCACACACTGTTGCCTTATCCAATTTGTTCCAGACATCTACCACTCTGTGTGGGAAACTATTCTTTTTCAGATCTCTTCTATAACTATCCTTTTTAAGTTTCTTTTCATGTCCTCTTGTTTTTCTTTTATCCCACTTTAATAAATCTTCTCTGTCAAGGACTTTCATCCCTTTCATAATTCTGTATATGGCCAATAGATCTCCTCTTTCTCTTCTTTGTTCCAGAGTTGGTAGTTCCAGTTTGGACAATCTTTGTTCATATGTCAATTTAGAAAGTATTGGTGCCATCTTTGTCGCCGCTCTTTGGATTATTTCTAATTTCTTTATATTCTTTTTTTGTGCTAGGTGTCCATAGTGTTACAGCATACTCCAATCTTGGTCTTATCAGTGTGATTAATATTTTCTTTACCATTATCTCATCCAAGTAGTCAAAGGCCACTTTTATTGATCTTAGTAAATTGAAGGTTCCTCCGACTATTGTGTTAATATGCTTGTCTGATGACATGTCTTTGTTAATAATCACTCCTAGGTTCTTTTCCAAGCTAACTTTTTTAAATTCCTTTATACTAATTTTATATTGCCCTGATATCCTATTTTCACTTTTTTCCAAACTCCATTACACTACATTTTTTATGTTGAAGTGTATGTGTGTGTCTTTTCCTGAAAGAAAGTGTGTGTGCATGCACACAAAATGTGATACATCATTAAATCATTGCACATTAGGCAGTCTAATGTTCGCACATGAATAATCGACTCGTATTTAAGAGGTTAAGATAAGAGGGCCACTATGTGTGTGTGTGGTTTGACTCAGCCAGGACCCTTACATGCAAAAAGGGGCCTTTGGTGTATATGTACATCAACTCTCAACCTCCCACCAAATGATGATCAGACATTGCACCACTCTCTCCCTTTAACAGATTCATATCCAGATCTCTTCCAGTCACCCTCTTGGATGACACTACGTGTTCCATTAATGCTCTCTCAACTATCCTCCTGCTAACCACTATTCACTATCATCAGTACACTTTCAACATACATCATCAGTTTTCTTTCAATATACATCTCCAATATGTTGTCTTAGCTTGTTTCTTCTTGGCATACCATACTTTCATATTACCCTATCCACTTGCTCATCCCTTACTCTTGAAACACTCGTTTAAATAATTCTAAAAGTCTCCTTTCATCTCTTCACTTCCTCACTACTAGGGCCATTTACATTCACACCCAACCTATTCTAATTTTTACCTACATTATCCTTAATGAAAGCTCCTCCCATTCACCCATTTGTAAATACATCTCATCACTCACATCAGTCACTTCTTCCCTCCCTTGACCTTTCTCAATTCCCAACACTTTGCCTACCACACTCCCACCTCGACTGCTTGAGAGGCCAATGCCTCTATGGAATTTAGATTTGAGTTTGTCTTACACATCAGTACTATGGATGCTTCCTGTCTTTTGGTTATTTCCCTTTCTTATATCATAAATCATACACTCTCTCACTGCCTTAATTATATTCTAAAATCAGGTTCCTTACCTTGAGGAGTGTGCAGACTGTGGCAAATGATAACGACTTGAAAATAGCTCTGATGGCCACTAGTACCACCAGACCAAGGATCGTCCTGAGCAAACTGAGACCCATCATGTTGAATGTGGGCCATAGCACTGTGTATGGGGGAGGGAGGCTTGGTTCTCGAATAACACCCAGCTGGTAATTAACCCAGGCACCAAGAAGGGAGCCGCAGCCAACACCTACAATCACAGCTGTGTCACCTCTATTGGGCAAAGAGAAAGAAATTTATTATTATATCAATATAATGTTGCATAAAAATAAACCCATCATAAATAAATAATATGTACATAAGTTTGGACCTCACATTTTGAAAGCTTTATAAATACTTCAACATATGGAAAACTTCAGAAAAATTGTAAGACTTTTCTTATGATTCACTTGCCTGGCTGGTGTCCAGCGATCTGTTGCAGGATAACAAACCACCATTGCAATTGTTAGAATAATGCAGATAACTGGGGACCACGGATGAGTAAGGGCCAGCTGGTCAATAGTATCTACCCAAGGGAGTGTTACGGCCAAAATGATGGCCGTTAAGATCAAACCAGTAACAATGTCCTGCAAGTAAGAGAATGAATTGTATATTGACCTATACTTGCACACATACACCCAACCAGCTATTTACATACATTTAAAGTATCTATCTATGTGCCAAGGGACTCTTTCCCCCCATATAAGGGAGGTAGCCAGCCAAGGCTTGCATCACCCATTTGTTTCCCTCCTCATGGATGAAGGGTCATCCCTGTCTCCTGCCCAATGCCTGGATCAGAAGCAATGCAGACATAGCACATCCACAGCAGGGCCAGCTGCTTCATTTACATGGCAACCCCCCCCCCCCACTTGTTTTCTATCTATATCCCAAGGCCTTCTTTCCCCTTATAAGGGAGACAGCCAGTCAAGACAAGCACCCGTTTCCACTCCCTCATTTCACAACAAAGATAATAATCACATGAAGTTTACCGTTGTCTGCAATGCACAACAATTACTAAACATTACATATATGGATGGGGTCAAAGAGGCATTGAGCAAAAGGGGTTGTCTGTTGAGGAGGGGAGAGGGCAGAAGATAGGGGTGAATGGAGAATGGCTGTGTATGGATACTACTTCAATGCATGGAAGGGAGTGGGGGGTTTAGAGAGTTATGTGTGAATGATATTTTGACACAACCTGAAGGGATTTCTCCCTGTTTTCAATGTCATTGCATAAGGGGATGGAGAGGGGGGTCGCTGATTAAATGAAATGGTCTTGCTGCATTGCTTCTGACCCAGGGTAATGGGTGAGATGCAGGGATAACCCATCATCAAGGAGGAGCCAAGATGGGAGGTAGGGAAGGAGGGGTGGAGAATGGGGGTCAAATGGGTGAGGATGAAATAGGTGGGAGTGGAATTATACCTTTAAACTTTGGCTACCTCCCTTGTATGGGGGGAAAAGCCCTTGGTATATATATGTGATGATTAATTATATTTCACTGTAACAAATTTTAAGGAGAGGTAATGGAAACACAAGAAGAGCTTTGAGTTTTATTACCAATGTTTTGACCAAAAAGTGTTGAAATGTTGGTAATAAAACTCAAAGATCCTCTCATGTTTCCGTTTCCTCTCTGTCCTCAATAAACATATAAAAACACAAGATAACAAAGTCAGGTAATTCAAACTCTGAAACTAAGAGACTGAATCAGTTTCTGACTGCATTTGGGTGTGTGAGAGAACAAAGGATAAAGCAAATGTGGGCAAAAGTAGTGATGAGATATACAAGGAATGATGATGGTGGCAGATTGAATGTGAAGGGTGAGAGGCTGATGGAAGTGGAGGTAGAGGCAAATTATAGAGTAAGGGAAACATGTAAATGTTTGGGTGGAATGAATAGGATTATGAAAAATAGGTATTTAGCAACAGACTCAAGATGAGGATTGTATCCAGAGTACTGTATGGAGCAGACTGAATATAAGGGAGGTAGCCAAATACCCAGAGTTATTTCCACCTTATAAGGGAGGTAGCCAAATATCCAGAGTTATTTCCACATTATAAGGGAGGTAGCCAAATATCCAGAGTTATTTCCACCTTATAAGGGAGGTAGCCAAATACCCAGTTATTTCCACCTTATAAGGGAGGTAGCCAAATACCCATAGTTATTTCCCCCTTTACTTCCTGTGGTGGGGGAAAAGAATACTGCCACCAAGTTTTCCCACTTGGATCGTAAGAGGCGAGAAGAAAGGGACGGGGAGAGGGACTAGGCATCCTTCTCCCTGTAGCCCCACGGGGCACACATCCTAAAGACAAAAGTGAAGGCATAAGGGGTGCTGGCGGGCCTCGGGCCAGCACCCTAAGGTTTGGGTCTTTTAATGTGCGTGGATGTGGTACAGATGAGAGTAAAAGGGAAGAGATAGGTAGTATGTTTGTGAGAAGAAAGTTGGATGTGTTGGCTTTGAGTGAAACTAAGTTGAAAGGGAAGGGTGAGTGTATGTTTGGGAGTGTAAGTGGGAGGTTATCAGGAGTGAAGAGAGGGCGCGGGAGGGAAGGGGTGGCTATTCTTGTAAGTGAGGAGATAGGTAAAGGGGTAGTGGAGTGGAAGGAGGTTTCCTCAAGGATAATGTGGATGAAGGTGAAACTGGGAAAGGAGATGTGGGTCTTTGTAAGTGCATATGGGCCAGGCAGTGAGAAGAGCATGGAAGAAAGGGAGGCCTTTTGGATAGATTTAAATGAGTGCATAGAGGGTTTAGGAAGAAATGTCAATGTAATAGTACTGGGAGACCTTAATGCTAGAGTGGGAAATGGTCCAATCGATGGAGTGGTTGGGAAGTGTGGAGTTCCAGGAAAGAATCGTAGTGGAGAGTTGATGGTGGAAATGTGTCTAGAAAGAGAGTTGATGATAGCAAATACAGTGTTTCGGAAGAAAGTCAAGCATAAGTACACATGGGAGAGGGTGGTGGAGGGAAGGGTGGTAGATAGAGCGCTAATGGATTATGTAGTGGTAAATAGGATTATGATAGGAAGAGTTAAGGATGTACATGTGCTAAGGGGAGAAGGTGGGGGAATATCAGATCATTTTTTGGTGGAAGGTAAGTTGAGAGTGGAGGAAAGATGGAGAAGGAGGAAAGGGACAAAAGGTAGGGAGGTTCTTAGAGTGAACTCCTTGAATGAAAAGGAAAAGGAGAAGGAGTACGAAAAGAAGCTGAAGGAGGAGTGGGAGGGAGTAAAGGATAGAGCAGAGATGGGTGTGGAGGAGGAATGGGGATGGTTCAAGGAGGGAGTCTTAAAGTGTGCAAGGATGGTGTGTGGAACAAGAAGGACAGGGGGAAATAGAAGAAAGGGTAGTGAATGGTGGGATGAGGAAACAAAGAAGGTTGTAGAAGAGAGGAAGCGAGCATTCACAGATTGGTTACAAAAGAGGACAGGGGAGTCATATGAGACGTACAAAGAAAAGAAAAGAGAAGTAAAGCAAAAGGTAAAGGAGGCAAAGAGGAGAGCAGATGTGAAATGGGGTAGGAGTATGACAGAAAATTTTGAAAGTAATAAAAAGATGTTTTGGAAAGAAATTAAGAGAGGAAGAGGAGGCGAATCAAGTAGGGAAGAAAAGGTAAAAGGTACAGATGGAGAGTTGATAATGGAAGAGATGGCAGTGAGGGGAAGATGGGCAGAATATTTTAGGGAGTTGCTAAATGTGAAGGAGGATAGGGAAGGAAAGATAGCTGCAGTGGGAAATACGAAGAAAATGAGAGTGATGAGTGAGGAGAACGGAGGAGAAATAAGGAAGGATGAGGTGAAGGCAGTTGTAAAGATGATGAAAGCAGGTAAGGCACCTGGTCTGGATGGATGTCATGCAGAATGTCTGAAAAAGGGAGGTTCAGTGATGGTGGACTGGTTGGTGAGATTATTTAATGTTTGCTGGAGAGAGGGTAAAGTACCGGAGGACTGGAGTAGTGCCTGTATAGTTCCTCTTTACAAGGGAAAAGGGGACAAGTGTGAATGTAGTAATTTCAGAGGGATTAGCCTGTTGAGTGTAGTAGGGAAGGCTTATGGGAGAATCTTAATTGAGAGGATTAGGAGAGGAACAGAAGGAGTAATTGGTGAGGAACAGTGTGGATTTAGGACGGGTAGAGGTTGTGTAGATCAGATCTTTGTGGTAAGACAGATATGTGAGAAAGCTATAGGAAAGGGGAAGGATGTTTTTTGGGCTTTTATGGATCTGGAAAAGGCCTATGATAGGGTAGACAGAAAGGCACTGTGGGAGGTTATGCAGATTTATGGGATAGGAGGAAAGCTTTTGGGAGCTGTCAAGAGTTTTTATGTGAGTAGTGGAGCATGTGTTAGGATTGGAAATGGAGAGAGTGAGTGGTTTGAAGTAAAGGTGGGACTTCGTCAAGGATGCGTTATGTCGCCCTGGCTGTTCAACTTATACATGGATGGGGTGGTGCGAGAGGTAAATGCTAGGGTAGTGAGTCAGGGATTGGAGATGGTTAAAGAAAATGGAGAAAAGTGGGAGGTGAGCCAGCTGTTGTTTGCGGACGACACTGCGCTTGTGGCAGGGTCAGAGGAGGGATTGAGGAAGCTGGTGGCAGAGTTTGGGAGAGTATGTGATAGAAGAAAGCTAAAGATAAATGTGGGTAAAAGTAAGGTGATGAGATGTACAAGGGGTGAAAGTGGCAGTAGACTGGAAGTGAACATTAAGGGAGAGCGACTGGAGGAAGTGGATAGTTTTAGATACTTGGGTGCAAGTGTAGCAGGAAAAGGTGGAGTGAAGGTGGAGGTAGAATGTAGATTGAGAGAAGCGAGTAAATGCCTTGGTGGTTTAAAGAGTGTAATGAGAAATAGACATTTGGGAATGGATGCGAAGAGGAGACTGTATGAAGGAGTGATTGTGCCAACAGCACTGTATGGGGCAGAAACGTGGAACATAAGAGAAGAAGAGAGAAGGAGTTTGAATGTGTTTGAGATGAGGTGTCTGAGAAGTATGGTGGGGGTTACTAGGCTAGATAGAGTGAGAAATGAGGAGGTGAGGAGGAGAACAGGGGTGAAAAAGGATTTGGGAGATAGGGTTGATGAAAGAATATTAGGATGGTTTGGACACATGGAAAGAATGAGTGAAGAAAGACTAGTAAAAGAGGTATGGAAGGCAGATGTGGAGGGAGTGAACATGAGGGGACGTCCTAGGATGAGGTGGATGGATGGGGTGAAGGGGGCTTTGGGGAAGAGGGGAATGTCTGTTGAGGAAGGAAGGGAGAGGACGGAAGACAGAGGTGAGTGGAGAATGGTTGTATATGGATGATGTTGTGACTGCATGAGGAGGAATAGGCGGGGGGGTGGGGGGTGGGGTAGTATGTGTGAGTAAATTTTGACGCAGCCCGAAGGGATTTCTCCCCGTCCTCTCCTTATATGCAAAGGGGGACGGAGAGGGGGGGTCGCCGATTAAATGAAGCGGCCTTGCTGTGGATGTACTGTGTCTTGCGACACTGCTTCTGACCCAGGGCGGTGGGCAGGGTTCAGGGATGACCCGTCATCCAGGAGGTGCTCAGATGAGAGGAAGGGTGGGAGGGGTGTGGAGTGTATTTAGGGATGAAATGGGTGGGAGTGTTTTTGTGCCTTTCCTTTTGTGGCTACCTCCCTTGGAAGGGGGAAAAAGCCTTGGTATATGTATGTATGTATTTCTTTAAGATAAGAGGGAGGGAGGAGGGTGGAGGGGAGTGGAATATATAGGAAATGGAATGGGTGGGAGTGGTTTCTATGCCTTTTTCATTTTGGCTACCTTCTGTGTAGGGGGAAAAAGTCTTTGGTATATGTATGTATTTCCACCTTATAAGGGAGGTAGCCATATCAAAGGCAGGTACCTACTCCCATCCACCACCCTTTACCCCATCTCATCTTAGCTCCTCATGGATGACAGGTCATCCCTGTATCTCACCCACTGCCCTGTGTCAGAAGCAATGTAGCTAGACACAGTACATCCACAGCAAGGCTGCTTCACTTAATTGGTGAACCCTCCCTCCCCAAACCTTCTCCGTCCTCTCGTGCAGAAAAAGAGAACATAGCGAGAAAACCTTTCAAGCTGCGTCAAAGTATCATTCACACATTGGTGCCCCTATTCTTATCCCTCCCTTCTTTGCATAACAATATCATCTATATATAGTCACTCTCCACTCATCCCTATCTCCTGCCTTCTCCCTTCTTTGCTCAACAGACTTTCCCCTCTTTTGCAATGCCACCTCCACCTCATCCATCCATCTCATCCTCAGCTGTCCCCTCAAGTTCACTCCCTCTATCTCCCACACCTCTTTCATCATTCATGATGAGTTATCCCTGGATCTCACCCACCACCCTGGGTCAGAAGCAATGCAGCAAGACACAGCACATCCACAGCAAGGCTGCTTCATTTAATCGGTAATCCCCTTCTCCGTCCCCTCGCGTAGAAACATGAAGATCGTTTTGGGCTGCACCAAATACCATACATACATACATATATACATATACCAAAGCCTTTTCCCCCTTCCAAGGGAGGTAGCCAAAAAGGGAAAGGCATAAAAACACTCCCACCCATTTCATCCTTAAATACACTCCACACCCCTCCCACCCTTCCTCTCATCTGAGCACCTCCTGGATGACGGGTCATCCCTGCACCCTGCCCACCGCCCTGGGTCAAAAGCAGTGTCACAAGCCACAGCACATCCACAGCAAGGCCGCTTCATTTAATCGGCGACCCCCCCTCTCCGTCCCCCTTTGCATATAAGGCGAGGACGGGGAGAAATCCCTTCGGGCTGCGTCAAAATTTACTCACACATACTACCCCACCCCCAACCCCCCGCCCATTCCTCCTCATGCAGTCACAACATCATCCATATACAACCAATCTCCACTCACCTCTGTCTTCCGTCCTCTCCCTTCCTTCCTCAACAGACATTCCCCTCTTCCCCAAAGCCCCCTTCACCCCATCCATCCACCTCATCCTAGGAAGTCCCCTCATGTTCACTCCCTCCACATCTGCCTTCCATACCTCTTTTACTAGTCTTTCTTCACTCATTCTTTCCATGTGTCCAAACCATCCTAATATTCTTTCATCAACCCTATCTCCCAAATTCTTTTTCACCCCTGTTCTCCTCCTCACCTCCTCATTTCTCACTCTAGCCTAAAAACCCCACCATACTTCTCAGACACCTCATCTCAAACACATTCAAACTCCTTCTCTCTTCTTCTCTTATGTTCCACGTTTCTGCCCCATACAGTGCTGTTGGCACAATCACTCCTTCATAGTCTCCTATTATCATCCATTCCCAAATGTCTATTCCTCATTACACTCTTTAAACCACCAAGGCATTTACACGCTTCTCTCAATCTACATTCTACCTCCACCTTCACTCCACCTTTTCCTGCTACACTTGCACCCAAGTATCTAAAACTATCCACTTCCTCCAGTCGCTCTCCCTTAATGTTCACTTCCAGTCTACTGCCACTTTCACCCCTTGTACATCTCATCACCTTACTTTTACCCACATTTATCTTTAGCTTTCTTCTATCACATACTCTCCCAAACTCTGCCACCAGCTTCCTCAATCCCTCCTCTGACCCTGCCACAAGCGCAGTGTCGTCCGCAAACAACAGCTGGCTCACCTCCCACTTTTCTCCATTTTCTTTAACCATCTCCAATCCCTGACTCACTACCCTAGCATTCACCTCTCGCACCACCCCATCCATGTATAAGTTGAACAGCCAGGGCGACATAACGCATCCTTGACGAAGTCCCACCTTTACTTCAAACCACTCACTCTCTCCATTTCTAATCCTAACACATGCTCTACTACTCTCATAAAAACTCTTGACAGCTCCCAAAAGCTTTCCTCCTATCCCATAAATCTGCATAACCTCCCACAGTGCCTTTCTGTCTACCCTATCATAAGCCTTTTCCAGATCCATAAAAGCCCAAAAAACATCCTTCCCCTTTCCTATAGCTTTCTCACATATCTGTCTTACCACAAAGATCTGATCTACACAACCTCTACCCGTCCTAAATCCACACTGTTCCTCACCAATTACTCCTTCTGTTCCTCTCCTAATCCTCTCAATTAAGATCCTCCCATAAGCCTTCCCTACTACACTTAACAGGCTAATCCCTCTGAAATTACTACATTCACACTTGTCCCCTTTTCCCTTGTAAAGAGGAACTATACAGGCACTTCTCCAGTCCTCCGGTACTCTACCCTCTCTCCAGCAAACATTTAATAACCTCACCAACCAGTCCACCATCACTGAACCTCCCTTTTTCAGACATTCTGCATGGCATCCATCCAGACCAGGTGCCTTACCTGCTTTCATCATCTTTACAACTGCCTTCACCTCATCCTTCCTTATTTCTCCTCCATTCTCCTCACTCACATTTTCTTCGCATTTCCCACTGCAGCTATCTTTCCTTCCCTATCCTCCTTCACATTCAGCAACTTCCTAAAATATTCTGCCCATCTTCCCCTCACTGCCATCTCTTCCATTATCATCTCTCTATCTGTACCTTTTACCTTTTCTTCCCTACTTGATTCGCCTCCTCTTCCTCTCTTAATTTCTTTCCAAAACATCTTTTTATTACTTTCAAAATTTTCTGTCATACTCCTACCCCATTTCACATCTGCTCTCCTCTTTGCCTCCTTTACCTTTTGCTTTACTTCTCTTTTCTTTTCTTTGTACGTCTCATATGACTCCCCTGTCCTCTTTTGTAACCAATCCGTGAATGCTCGCTTCTTCTCTTCTACAACCTTCTTTGTTTCCTCATCCCACCATTCACTACCCTTTCTTCTATTTCCCCCTGTCCTTCTTGTTCCACACACCATCCTTGCACACTTTAAGACTCCCTCCTTGAACCATCCCCATTCCTCCTCCACACCCATCTCTGCTCTATCCTTTACTCCCTCCCACTCCTCCTTCAGCTTCTTTTCGTACTCCTTCTCCTTTTCCTTTTCATTCAAGGAGTTCACTCTAAGAACCTCCCTACCTTTTGTCCCTTTCCTCCTTCTCCATCTATCCTCCACTCTCAGCTTACCTTCCACCAAAAAATGATCTGATATTCCCCCACCCTCTCCCCTTAGCACATGTACATCCTTAACTCTTCCTATCATAATCCTATTTACCACTACATAATCCATTAGCGCTCTATCTACCACCCTTCCCTCCACCACCCTCTCCCATGTGTACTTATGCTTGACTTTCTTCCGAAACACTGTATTTGTTATCATCAACTCTCTTTCTAGACACATTTCCACCATCAACTCTCCACTACGATTCTTTCCTGGAACTCCACATTTCCCAACCACTCCGTCGATTGGACCATTTCCCACCCTAGCATTAACCCCTTCCATACAGTGCCGCCTACGTAGGCGTCATGAGGAGCAAGTGGATTCGCGACGCTGCCATATCGGCGTCTTGATTATATTTATTGTAGTCGCCCCTGTGTTTTTACATTCTCCCAAATGCGCCCTTAATCCCATTCTCTGTGGTTTTCAAAATTCGCGGGTGAAAGAGAGAACGATCGATATAAGCGGCGACTATATTTTATGATGCGAATATTATTTCGTTACGTCGTACGGCTGGCATTGGCTGCTGCCCGCGAGATTTAAGTCCCGTATTGAAGTGGTTAAGGTCACCAAATACCATTCACATATAATCACTCCCTATCCCCCACCCACTCCCTTCCATGCATCACAGTATCATCCATACACAGCCCTTCTCCACTCACCCCTATCTTCTGTATTCTCTCTCCCTTCTACAACAGACATCAGCTTCTTACTAATGCCCCTTTCACTCCGTCCATCCATCTCATCCTTGGTTGCTCACTCATGTTCATTCCATCTACCTCTGCTTTCCTCATTACTTTTACTAATCTTTCTTCACTCATTGTTTCCTTATGTCCAAACCATAAAAAAAAAAAAAAATAATAAATAAATAAATAAAATAAAAAATACATACATACATATACCAAAGGCCTTTTTCCCCCTTACAAGGGAGGTAACCAAAACACAAAGGCATAAAAACCACACCCACCCATTCCATTCCTATTACATTCCACTCCCCTCCACCCTCTTCCCTCCCTCTCATCTTGGCACTTCCTGGATGACGGGTCATAATACATACATACATACATACACCAAGGCTTTTTCCCCCTTACAAGGGGGGGTAGCCAAAAAGAAAAAGGCATAAAATCATTCCCACCCATTCCATCCCTGAATACACTCCACACCCCTCCACCCTCCCTCTCATCTTAGCACCTCCTGAATCACGGGTCATCCCTGCACTTTGTCCACTGCCCTGGGTCAGAAGCAGTGTCGCAAGACACAGCACATCCACAGCAAGGCCGCTTCATTAGATCGGCGACCCCCCTTCTCCGTCCCCCCATTGCATAAAATGAGAGGACGGGGAGAAATCCCTTCGGGCTGCGTCAAATTTTGCTCACACATACTACCTCACCCCCCATCCACCCGCCCATTCCACCTCATGCTATCCCAACATCATCCATTAACAACCATTCTCCATTCACCCCTGTCTTCTGTCCTCTCCCGTCCTTCCTAAACAGACATAATGATAATAAATAAATAAATAAATAAATAAATAAAATAAATAGTGTTACACTAAGTGTGCAAAATCGGTATGGTGCCAGAAAAGGGGCTTGCATATGAGGAATGGTTGCAACAAAGTAAGGATGCATATGAGAAATATAGAGAAGGTGGAGGCAAAATGCAAGGTGAGGGAGGCCAAGAGAACTGTGGATGTGAGGTGGGGGAGGTAGGTGACTGACAACTTTGAGATGAATAAAAAGATGTTTCGGGACAAAGTGAAAATGGTGCAGAGGTGAACTGACCAAAGAAGAGAGTAAAGAGAGCAGATGGACAGTTGTCAATGGAAGAGGAGGCTATGGAAAAGATGGGAAGACCATTTCAAGTGAGGAATGTGGAGATGAGGCAGAGAACAGATATGGCAAAAGAGCTGTTGGACAAAGTAGATCAGGGTACTGAGGTGGTTTAGAAATATGGAAAGAGAGAGACAAAAGACTAGCATAAGAGTGTGGAAAGCAAAAGCAGATGAAATGAACTTGAAAGGCACACGAAGAACGAAGTAAATGGACTGGGTAAAGGGGGCACTGGAGGCCAGAGATATCAGTTGAGAAAGGAAGAGAGACTGCAAATGACTGAAGTGAGTGGAGACTGGCTGTAAATGCGTAAGAAATTATGTGACCCAAAAATTATGTTGTTGTTTCCTTGACTATCTGGGCAAGCAACACTATCTCCCTGATGAATGCCATACCTAAAATGGGGTCTTCCCACAAATCCCTTATCGATTACAAATTGTGTTGTTGGTGTGCATGACTGTGTCTTCCATAATATGTTGAATACTATGAGGTGAAGTGTTACAAAGTTGTAACACCCCCACCACTTCGTTACCAAGTGACCTTCACCCCCTCACTCAAAAGAAATCGCTTCAGGCCACACGAATTTCTCCTTCATTAACAACCATTCTCCAATCATACACATCCCTTGCCATCTCCCCTCCCTGCATGACAGACACTCCTCTTACACCCAATACCCCTTTCACCCCCATCCATCTACTTCAATTTCACTATTCCCCTCAAGTTTACTCTATTCATCTCCACCTTGTATATAATAGACTACATTCCAGACTGCATATATCTAAATACAATTTATTACAGCAGGATAAGTCACTAAGACATTTTTTCTAGTCAGTTCAAGAAAGCTATAGTATAGAAAAAGGAAACTATTATATCCTTCATGATGTATAAAATCAATGGCTTGCTCCAGCCTATTCTTACCAATACCGAGTGCATCCCCAGGTAAATACGTGAGCCACACACTAATAAACACCATGTTATGGCTCCAGCTAAGCAGATGAGCCATGGGAGCTGAAAAGAAAGAAAAAATATAAATATTTAACCTTTTACATCTAATGTAGAGCGAGAGAAAGAGAAAAGGAAGCAAATAATAACAGTAGTAATGTTAATTCTCTTACGATTTAACTTTTTTTTTAGGAATGTCCCCTTTGGGTCTACAGGTAGTAGGATTCCTAGTCCTATCCCCATCCCGTTTTTTGTCGCTTCGTACGACTCAAGTGAGAAGACTTGGTGGCAGCATTCTTCTCCCCCACCACAGGGTAGGCAAAAAAATAAATAAGCAATCAGAGAAATGGTACTGGACAGTAACAAGGGGTAGGGAGACAGCATAACAGAGGGACAATCGCAGTATAACAAAAGTGCCTTCTACACCTCTTTTACTAATCTTTCTTCACTCATATCCCAATACTCTTTCATCAGCTCTATCTGTCATCTCCTTTTCCATCTCAGTTCTCCTCCTCATTTCTCACTCTAACATTGTAATCCCTACCATACTTCTCACACATTTCATCTCAAAACACATTCAAACTGTTCCTCTCTGACTCTCTTAAATTCTATGTTTCTGCCCCATACAGTGCCATTGGCACAATCACCTCTTCATATAGTCTTCTCTTTGTATCCATTCCCAAATGCCTATTTCTCCTGACACTTTTTAATCCACAAAGGCAGTTAATTGCTTCTCTCAGTCTACAATTTACATCCATTGCCACTCCTCCCTTTCCTGCCACATGTGACCCCAAATACTTAAAGCTATCCACTTCCTTCAAGCTCTCTCCTTTCAGACATAGTTCCAACTTGTAGCCATCCTCTCCCTTTGTTCATCTCATCACCTTACTTTTACTCACATTTACCTATAACATCTTCGATACGAGTCAAATTTTCACGTGCAGCATTGGATGCCTGATGTTGCATTATAAAATATAAAGTCACAGCTGTATTACTTATTCTCTTTCACTCCTTTAATCTCCAGTCCCCTGGCCATTACTCTCGCCTTTACCTCCAGCACCACCCCATCCACGTACACATTGAACAGCCATGGCGACATGACACAGCCCTGTGACAGTCCCACCTTTACCTCAAACCACTCGCTCTCTCCTTTTCATATTCTAAAACACAGTCTCTACTACTCTTGTAAAAACTCTTGACTGCCCTTAACAGCTTTCCCCCAATCTCATATATTTGCAAAACCTCCCACAGTGCCTTCCTGTCTACCCTGTCATAATCCTTTTCCAAATCCATAAAGGCCCCCCAAAATTCTTACCTTTTCCTAAAGCTTTCACACATATCTGCCTTACCACAAAAATCTGATCCATACAACCCCTACCTCCCTAAACATACACTGTTCCTTATCCTCTCAATTAAAATCTTCCCAACTACACTGAATAAACTGATCCCTCTGACACTACTACACTCACATTTGTCCCCCTTTCCTTTGGAAATCGGAACTATACTGGCAAACCTCCGGTCCTCTGTCACTATACCATCCCTTAGATTAGATCCCCACAAAACAACACAAAATCTCTTCTCTAAGTGACTTTTGGACTCACCCAGAGGTTGTTACTAGTTATCTGAAGGACACATATCTTCTGCATGACAGACCAGGAGCAATGGATTGATTAACTGAACCTTGTACACGAGGAACTAACATACACCCCCCTCACTGCCTGGGCCAGAAGCAATGCAGTAAGATGCAACATATCCACAGCAGGGCCTCTGAGAGAAACCTTACAATGTCATCTCCAAGAAAACTTAGGTCAACTCACCTGATATCTATTGGTTGTGAGGATAAGAAGCGAGAAGGGCACTGAGGCACCAAACATGGCATGAGTTGAAGGCAGTCCATATTCAAGAGCCCACTTGGGATCCAGGCGTACTACAGGAGGACATGCAGGGCGTGGTACCTTGAGGATGTCCTTCAATGCTTGACCTAAACCAAAGGGAGACAATGTAGTAAAGCAAAATAAATATTCACGAGATAGAAAGAAAGAAGAGAGGATGCATCTGTGCACACTTGACCTGGACCCAATCTGGAGAATGAATGTTAACCTCTTTGGGCTGCTTTGACGGGTTTTGGAAATGGGCGGCAAGATGACTGTTTCTACCATCCATTTTACAAGACCACCAAAGCAGGTAACTATCATTGACCACAGGGAAGGGGACAGATAAGGGGAAAGATATGAAGAAAAGGAAGGGCAAGAAGAAAGGAAAATTTATAGATGTCTCAAGACTGGTCTGACAATCAAGTGCCATTTTTTCAGGACTGCATGGGTAGAAAGATGGGTGTTGAGGAGGGGAGGGGGGGTTGGAGAAAGGTGGCAGGGATATGATCTTATCTGATGTCCATCTCAGAGGATTACTTTATGTTGATGCTCATCAAAGACCACTTGGATGGGAATATCCTTAACAATAAATTTGAAGAATTTAATCAGTTTTAAGTTAGTTACAACTGTATCAATCAGTTAATCAATTTTTGTCCCGAGTTTCACTAAATGGAAAACCTGCAGCCCTGTAGTGGCTGGCAACAGTCTTCAGGTGCCTTCCAAAGATCTCTGTGAAGAATCTTTGGACTGTTGTCAGTGTTGTATTAGTGTAGGACTGTTTCCATTTCACCAGCTGAAAGTGGAATGGGAAAGAGAGCAGTCGCAGGATGGCAGCTCCCCATGTGTGAAAAAGTGTACGAAATACAAATGAAGTTGACAGAGAGATCCTGGGTTCAGTCCTGAGACCAATTGTCAGTCCATCAGGCCTGAAAACATCTATGAAAAACCTAATAAATATATTTACATTATACTTTCTTTTATTTCAACTGAACTACAATGCATGTATTTGTATGCCTAGACATTCTTTCATCCTCACCTATACCTCATATTTCCTTACCAAAGTACATAGTAATCATCCAGATGGTGATCACTCGTCGCAATACTGCACCGTCCACATTCCAAGTCCAGGTACAGAAGAATGCTGCATAAAAGATCTCCCCACCCATCTCAGTTGCACACTGGAACACCACATACCAAAATCTGGAAATATATTTAAAAGTTGCAAACAATTGGATAATCACAATACAGGGACCTAAACAATAATTTGCAACATTCATATTCCATTTTCCTCATGAGTTTTGCATGTCTAGTGTAACTTGTTCCTTTCCATCATGTCATTTATGTGCTTTCCATTATGTCATTTATGTGAATCAAGAATATCACAGGCACCAGTACTAATCCTTGTGGGACTCTACCAATTAGCTTACTCACCTCCACCCTGACATCTTACCCTTTACTATTATTCTCATGTATCTGTCTCTCAAGAAATAACCCCATTCCAGGAGGCTTCCTAGTAATCCAATGAGCTCAAATATCTACAACTATTATTTGTGTGGTACTTCATCAAAGAATCCTAAACATCAAAATACACATCGTCCAGATTTAAGACATGACCTGAACCCATATTAGCTTTCTGATTACAGTAAATATCTGATTTCTCTAGCTATTTAATCCATTTTCACAGTTCTCTCACCCAATTTAACTATCACATTGGTCTGCAATTCAAAGTTACTCTTTATTTCCTCTTTTTACAGGTTGTTATCACAGTGGCCCTCCTCCAGTCCATAAGTATTATCCCTTACTCTAATGTATACACAATTAGACTGTGAACCTTGTTTGCCAATTCTTCTCTGTATTCCTTAAGTATTCAGTTTAAGATCCCATTAAGGCCACAATCCTTTTTTCAAATCTAAAGACCATAGAACCTTATAAAATTTCTTCATTTCCATACCTATATATTTAAGTCCAACACTCCAATTCCCTCCCTTTTTTTAAATGAGGATTTATTTCAGTATGCCCTCTAATATTGAATGGATAACCTATCCTAACCAATGAAATAATGGCTGTTGATTGTTACATTTAACTCGTTTCTCTGTGAGTTTGATACAATCATAACACTTGAAGTCATAGATATATTTGGAAAGTATCTGGTTGGCATATTGTACCCACAGTCAGTGCGACTGTTGTGCGAACCCACAGCATGCAACAGAAAAAAAAACTCTTCCCTTTTCTTTAACCTTTGATTTCTTGTAGACCTCAAAGGTAGCAAGCGCTAAATTCTTTCTGTGGCCTATGCAATAGATGTATTAATCTTGGATGCAATCTGCTTACCTGTTGCATTCCAAATGCAATTGGTGAGTTCAGATGTCATGATCATATAAAACCCAAAGGAAAAGGACTCGAATCTACAACCAGCAGCCAGTATTTTTTCTATTATATAAGGTTGGGGTTTCACTGGGTTAGGTAAGGAAAGGTTAAACAATGTATGGTTTAAAACATGAATTGCCATTGAAGGTCCTATACATGAACAATTTGCACCACAAATTATATACCTTATATATATATATATATATATATATATATATATATATATATATATACACGTAACCCGCAGCAATCCAGCCAATCACCATCCACCTTCCGGATATAAAAGTTGATGATAATCATAGAATCTTCATTACTTCAATTCCCACTGAAGAAGCACCAGGAGGTGCAAAAATGCATTTTGGCTTTCGACTATGCCTATTTCTATATCATGGCATATGGTGAATTACTCAGATTCCTGCCTATGGAAGGCAAAGTCACCTTATGAAAGAGAGAGAAGATTGACAAAAAGCTTTGTCACAACAAGCTTGCCATTTCATTAAATGAAATATATATATATATATATATATATATATATATATATATATATATATATATACATATATATATATTTCTAGAGGCAGCTAAATTCATATACTATGCTAAAAATTAATACTGTGAGCAGACTATATATTTCATGTCCACATATCGGTAGGATCACCTCAAATTATACTAACTGGAAACCTGTAGCTTTAGCTAACCCAGAAAAGAATTCATTACCAAGATACACAAGAGTAACACTAATACACACATGACCAACTTATCATCCATCACTAAAACAGTGTCATAAAAACTGAACTGACAAAACACCAGTTATTCAAGATGCTGAATTAACCAGCTATCTAGGAGCCATAAGTCTACAGCAGAAGAAAACTACGGCAATGGACTAATTGATTGACAAGATACTAGCATCAAATATTCTTCAATAAATATATCATATCCAAGAGTTATTTTCTTTCATATATATAATATGAAATAAAGAAAATACCTTTAGGCTATGAATTTTGTTTTATAAAGATTAAATGTGACGAAAACAAAGTCACTTATTATGATAACATGACAATCATACATGACAACATATGTCACCAGAACAGCAAAAAGGATAACTATACCTGTTCAATATCTCGTAACTCAGCTCATCTGACTCCGACTCCGACATCGTATTGTCTTCATCCATGCTGCCTTCAGTACCTCCAATAGCTCCATCCCCCAGCAAATAATCAGCCCACGACTGACTGCTTCCTGTACTAACATTGCTGCCAACACTTGCTGTAGACCCCTGACGTATATGAGACTTGACGGACAGAAAGTTATTTTGATCTGCCCATTTGCTTTGGGAGGATTCCTTATTTTGGTTACCGCATTCTGTAACCTCAAATTCTGGCTGACACACACTGGAGGGAGCTTTTGGTACTGGATGTCGCTGTCTCACAGCTGGGAGATCTTCCTCTTCGAGAGTAGTGCCTCCCTCGTACTTCGAGTCAAGCTTAGAGGTATCATTGTTGTGATATACTGGCTTGTCATTTCTATTTTTGTAATACGGTCTCACACCAAAAAAATATTGGAAGTCTGCAACAAGTTGCGGATCTTGCAATTTCCGAATGATATTCATATTAAATATAACCTTATCTAACTGCAATACAAATAATCAACTTTCGTCTCACAAAATAAGGATACTGTGTTATGCCAGCCCAGTTTTGGTCACTACTGCTACGTGCGGAGGTGGAACGGGTTAAAGCCACACTGAGTGAGGCAATACATGGGCTTATGAACTGCCAAGGGCAGAGCTGATAAGCAAGATCACAGCTTCACACCCGTAGACCTTTACAGCCTTCAAATATTGATATAACTGAATACAATCGAATTACACCTTGCCATCTCGTTATACTTCAACAACGTCCACTTCGACTGCCACCCTTCTGTTCACCCGCAGCACCTCTCTAACTCGTTGATAATTGATGTAAACAATCTTTTTTTTTTTAGTACAACCTATACATTTTTCAAATTCACACTTAAAAAACATACTTTTTATATAAAATATTTCTAAATAATAAAAATAAATACCTAAACATTATGAAATGAAAAATCAGCATTTGAGTTTCCATTTTTATCAACTTGTGTCATACTTTATAGTTTATGACTGGTTGAAGTTGCGTATAAATACTATTTAATTTCCACTCGCATGGATGTAAGCATAGCAATGGTAGAACACACAACACTAGCATATATTATTTGATAAAATGCATGCTAGGTATCCTTTCCTGGAAAGCGTATTTTTTGTAATTTCAATTTACGTTATTTACAATTTCAAGTCCCTCTGCAGTAGTTTTTTCTTGGGTGATTTACATTCTCGAACGTTTTATTTCTAACTACCTAAATTTTACAATGAGTTTTACTTCATATCAACGAACTTACAATCTATGTTTTTCTTGCTGCTTATGTTTTTTCTTCTTCATTGGTCGGTTCCATTATCGATATGTTATTTCTACTTCCTTTCAACCTGCTGGTTAACGAGTGAATCATTTCCTTTGTTTATAATACATTACTTGTTGAAGGGTCTTATAATCCAGTTTATAATTTGGGTCTTGCTGCCATTCATTCATACGTTGAAAAACGAGCTCCATTGATTCTTGTAAAGTTTTTACTGTCGATTCAGTTGACTGCAATTTGTATTGCCTTTCTTTCTGATACGTATATTGTACTTGAATGAAATTATATCGCTTTCTAGCATGTTCACATGTATATTTGGTACTCCTAGTTATTCCTCTTACAATAGAACTATTTATTTAAAAATCATTATCATACAATTTTTTTGCTCAGTCGATTCCCACACAAGATTTTACTCGTTTACTTTAAAGATGATGGATTGAGGAGATAAGAATCTTACTAATTAACAGGCACTTTTTGTCGATGACATCTTATCACAGAAACTGATAATCTTAACAATTTTCTTGATAGATATTACATATATTTTCTTGATAGATATTACATATATTTCTCGTGAGTCAGCGACAATTCAATACTCTATATTACAGACACTAAATACAGTAATAAGTCTTAAAACACAGAGCATTTAAAATAAGATTAAGGCCACAAGATCTTTCCCTTTCAAATTCAGTTGTATTACATTTCACGTGGAGAGCTGACCACCGTCGACATCTCGCCTCTCCCTACAACTTTCAGTCTGCTCCGGCAACCCCTACCCGGAAAACAAAGACAAGATCCTTAAGAAGCTATTACTATTCGATGCTAAAGCGGAAAACCCGGAATCGGACCGACAATCAATAAATAACCTCTGGAAATACAAAGCTGCCAAAGTTCGAAATATGAAGCGAAAGCCAAAACTGACTACGGTTACCGAAGCCAAGGCATTCACCCCACCAATACTGCTACTTCTGTGGCTGAGAAACAGTTGCACATTGATACAACAGACGACAGTCCAGATTTTCTTCTTTGATCTACGAGAGGTTCCGATGACAGTTGCCAGTTAATGTGGGGCTACGGGTTTTCTGATTAACAAATCTCGAAGCAATGGCTGATTGGTTGATTTTTATTAATTCATATATTGGAACGACTGACTAAGCCGTTCACGAGCGTCGTCGTCTATTGTTGCCATACGATTGCATTACTTATGGAAAAAAGGTCTAAAGGGGTTAACAGACCATAGAACATTGAACTGAAAGTGAAAGTCGGGTGATCTTACATAACCTTTTGTGACGTTTTCTTGCAAGTCACGAAGAAATGTTACATTGGTAAAAAAAAAAAAAAAAATAGAGTGAATGTGTAGATTTCCTCGCACGATGCAGGTGGCGCCTTGATTTAAAAATGCAACAGCAAATCGTCTTTCTGATAAAATCACTAAAAATTGATCAACATAATTTTTTCACCGTATTGTGTTATACAATTGATAAATGGAGCAGATTTATTAATTCATCCATTTATTATTATTTTTTTTTCATTTTGAGCGCGTATTTATTTACTTTTTGTATTTTTGTGTTTACCTATTTGTAATATACTGTCAGAACTATACTTATGGGATTCCTACGTTGTTTCTCTCCTAAGTTCTCTAGAAGTTAATTTACTTACTACATATCCATTTTTATGTTCTTCAAGACACTTTTTTCTTCTTCATTAAAAGAGAACAACGTAAGTTCTTTTTGTTTAAGTTCACACCTTTCATCCTCTCTTTCCTCCTCGTTACTAATTCTTGTCTTTGTAATTCTTGTTTCTGCTTCTCTTGTATTCTTCTTTTGTCTTTTTAGTTCTTGTCTTTCCCCTCCTTTTCCTATGATTCATCTCTCTTTTGTTTTTGTTTTTTCACTGTTGCACATTTTCTATTAAACCAATATCTTCCACCCTTGCGTAAAAGATTTTTGTCTCCTTTTTCTTTATTTCCCATATATTCTTTGTTTCTTTTATATCAAGATCCATCTATTCTGTTTCTTTGAAATATTTTTTCATTACAGTATAGTTAGTTTCTACACAATGTGTGTGTGTGTGTGTGTGTGTGTGTGTGTGTGTGTGTGTGTGTGTGTGTGCCTAGTTGTAACTTATAGGACAGAAGTTGTCTTGCTGCACTGCTTATATAATTACAGTATACTAAATGGATTGCCTTCCAAAGTACTTATATTTCCAAGGCTTGTTCCCCCTGCTTGTTTCACGATCTTTTCCTCTATAGATCATGTCGTCAAATTTCAAATTAGTTCATGGATTTAGGGTAAACTATTTCTTCTTTTCGGTCATTCCATAGATCAGGGCATATGTGAACATATAACTTATATATGTTCACACGACGCGCGCACACACATACATGCACACACATACACGCTCACACACAGACATGCACCACTAATTAGGTGGTCTCAAGTTCGATTCCGTCTAAGCCTGTTAGGCAAATAAATGCGCGCGCGCGTGTGTGTCTGTGTGTGTGCAGTTACCTGTGTACCCCGATGCACAAAGATTTCCTTTCACCACACGTTGCTATCTTTTCCTCTCTCTTCTCTCTCTCTCTCTCTCTCTCTCTCTCTCTCTCTCTCTCTCTCTCTCTCTCTTTCACTTAGCACTGGTCATTTCAACGTTGCCTTGCCATGTGAGATTACACAAATAAAAGATAAAATTATACTCTTATGCAGTGAACCTGCATACACACACACACACACACACACACACACACACACACACACACACACACACACACACACACACACACACACACACATATATATATATATATATATAAATAATATATATATATACATATATGTATATATATACATATATGTATATATATATACATATATGTATATATATGTGTGTGTGTGTGTTCATACAAGTGTGTATGCTTAAGTATCCCTGCGTGGTGTGTGATATCCATTTGGTCTTCGGGTGGACAACTAATTGTACTCATCTGGGCCCCCGGGTTCTGTGCAGAGCTCAGGATCTCGCTGGATCCCGAGCCTCCTGCCGGTGTGGAAGATATTTGTTGTGAAATACGTGACATATTGTATATAGAATGGCAAAAATAATCGTGAAATATCTCATAGAGCGCCTTAAAGCTTATCTTGAGCTTAATATTCGGGTGTGATAATAGATTCTTTTCCACTGAGACTTCCACCTCCGAATCCTCTCCTTGGGCAAGTTCGAGTACCGCCAGGGGCACACCTTGGGCGGAATAGACCACCAAGCGACACGGACGGGGAGCGCCTCCTGCAGTCGTCGAGGCTTGGGGGCGCCTCTGCCCTCCGTGCTCCAGGCGCCGCGTCGCGTTTCGCGCGGGATTGGCTTTCGGGGCTCGAACGTCGAATGACGGCGCCGGCACCAGAACCCGCGACGCCACGCGGCAGGGTAGACGGGGAGGAACAACGGCTGCTGGAGCCGCCGAGCTGCTCCAGGGGCTACCTCTCCGTCGCCCGAGAGAGTCCTGGTGGTGGTCTCA
The DNA here is from genome assembly GCF_046742065.1 of Oratosquilla oratoria. Taxonomy (NCBI): domain Eukaryota; kingdom Metazoa; phylum Arthropoda; class Malacostraca; order Stomatopoda; family Squillidae; genus Oratosquilla; species Oratosquilla oratoria. The sequence goes on from NC_134790.1 coordinate 15,660,029, forward strand.
GTGCTAGGTGGCGCCCCTGGCGGGCGGGACTCGACTGCCCTGCAGTTGTACGTTGGCAACTGTCGTGGGAGGTATTTTGAAGGTATTTTGAAGTCTTCTCTCCAGTTCGATGCACCATTCATCGTCTTAAAGACGTCCTCCTTGAAGAGCCTAGGACGACGACCCAGGGAGGAGGAGGGCACACATTACTTTCACAGGAAGAACAACAACTATTCTGTGTAGTGGAGGCTGAATAAAATCGCCTGGTGGCAACTCGAATAGACGATGGAACAGGTATTTTGAGAGCCTGTTGAACACACCCGACGAGGAGGACTCCGACACAAGTGATGACGATGATGACGAGGAAAATCAGGTTGGAGACGAAGATATTACAGAGGAGGAAGTTATGATAGCACTCAAGCACATGAGAAACAACAAGGCGGCCGGGACTGACGAGATTCCTGCTGAGATATACAAATATGGAGGACAACATACCATCTACTACCTGACATGGATTTGCAACATGGCGTGGAAAACAAAGAAGATACCCATGGAATGGGGATCTGCAGTAATATATCCAGTTCATAAAAAAGGAGATCGTACAAATTGCAACAACTACCGAGCAATCTCTCTGCTACCACATGCCGGCAAGATATACGAGAGGATCCTTGAGAGGAGACTGAGAACATATGTAGAGGAGACACTTCACGAAGCACAACATGGTTTCCGCCCCAATCGAGGAACGACAGACCTCAGTTTTGCCTTGAAGATCCTGCTGGAAAAGTCGTGGGAATTCAACTATCCAAGATATCTAGCCTTCTTAGACCTGGAGAAGGCCTTCGACCGAGTGCCAAGGAAAGAGCTGTGGAAGGCACTTCGACACGTCGATCATGGGATTCCGCGAACACTGAGAAGAGCAATTTGCAGCCTATATGAATCGAACAAGACAACTGTACGACCCATCGGAGACAAAACTGTCTGGTTCAACGCTGGATCAGGAGTGAGACAAGGATCAGTCATCTCTCCCCTTCTCTTCATACTCCTGATGGACCATGTCATCAAGAGTGTGGAGAATATGGAACCCGCCAAGGGACCGGGGGAGGCGGATAAGTTCGCCTACGCGGACGATGTTGGAATCATAGAGGCTGCTTCGGAGTCGCTTGCGGTAACGGTTGAACTATGGAACAAAGTTCTGCAAGACCATGGACTTAAACTCAACCTACAGAAGACGGAAGTAATGGTAGTCTCCCGACAAAACGAACCCCTTCAGGTGGAAGTTGACGGGAACACCTTGAAGCAGACGACGGCATACAAATACTTGAGAGTTATGTGCGATGACAAAGGAACCCACGAAGTAGCAATACTAGACAGAATTCAGAAGTACGCGGCAAATGTCAAATTCTTGTACCCCCTGTTGAAAGACAAGTACATACCGGTAAAAGTCAAAACGACAATTTGTAAGACCATCCTCAGGTCCTTATTGATTTACGGTTGGGAGGTATGGACGTTGACGACGAAAACGACATCCCGAATGTAGGCAGCGGAGATGCGAGTCCTGCGTATGATCCGTGAAGTCACAAGAAGGGACAGACAAAGAAATGAGAACATCAGGAGAGAACTGGATGTGGAAAGCATATTCAATTACGTTGCAAGGACCCAGTTGCGGTGGTATGGACATGTGGGGAGGATGGAGGAAGATAGGACGCCGAGGAGGTGGTACCACTGGGTGCCCAACTCAGGACGTCCCCAGGGAAGATCGAGGAAGAGATGGGGCCAAAACGTTGACGAAGCCCTCAGGGAGTGGGGAACATCGCTCGACGACGTCCGTGCACCGGAGACGTTCCTTGACCGAGAGAACTGGAGGAGGCTGGTCGCCGACGGGAGATGGGTGAGAAAGTGAGGAGGAGGGCAGCTCGAATAGACGCGAAAGACGATCCCACTTGCGTTTTTCTTTTGTTTGTTTCTCTCTCTCTCTCTCTCTCTCTCTCACTCTCTCTCTCTCTCTCTCTCTCTCTCTCTCTCTCACTCTCTCTTGAAAAAACAAACTAACAATACAACAACGAGATACGTTGGTGGTGAAACACAAATTGCTGTATCTAGACATTTTTCTTCAGGGTAATCTTGTAAGGTTCTGACCATCACATAGGAATACAGTTAACTACAATTGCGCTCGTTTTCAGCTACTTATGGAATCATCCCATAGAAATATTTTTCACCATCATCATTATTGCTTCCAAAATTGTAGTTATGTTTTTATCTTGTTTTTTTTTTCAGCAAACTTATGAAAAGGATAAATATGAAAGGATTTTTTTTTGTGGAGTATGGGCCCAGGGAACCATCAGATTTTGATGATCCGGACAGAAGCGCTGGTTATCGCCTCTGGGCCCTCTCCAGGGAATGTCAGCCAAACTTAATCGAGGTCCCTCGTGACGTAATGGCCATTGCACGTGACCCAAGTGTGACGTCACGGGGAACCTGAGGAGACTCGGACCGATAGCGAGGAGCCTGGCGGAGGAGGAGGTTTTGGTCGATCTCCGGGAGACAGGTGGCGAAGGAACCTAGAGGAGGATTTGGTCGATCTCCGGGAGACAGGTGGCGAAGGAACCTGGAGGAGGGTTTGGTCGAGTTCCGGGAGACAGGTGGCGAGGAACCTGGAAGAGTGTTTGGTCGATCTCCGGGAGACGGGTGGCGAAGGAACAGGAGGAACTGACGACGATGCTGCCTTGGCTACTTCTGTTCATCATCGTCGACATAAACATCATCATCGTCATCATCATCATCATCATCATCATCGTCATCAATATCATCGTCATCCTCACCATCACCAGTCTCTCTCACTGACAACACTAATTCAACCTTACCTAATCATGTGGGAATAACACACACACACACACACACACACACACACACACACACACACACACACACACACACACACAATTATTTATATATATATATAAATATACATATACATATACACATATAGTTGTATATATATACATATATTTGTATATATATATATATATAATATTATATATATATATACATATATATAAATAAATAAATATATATATATACATATATATATATATATGTGTATATTTATATATATATATATATATATATATGTATACATAAATATATTCATGTAACGTAGTTCCGCGTCTGGATCCAAGGCCAACGATCCATAGCGACGCAGAGACTACGCTATCATCTACGCCTCAATTTGGAGGAAAAAAAAATCATTCCCATTAAAAGTTATAGTGAAAATCTGTAGTATTCATATATAAATTTTTAAATGGAATATTCAAAGTATGATTTAACCACCCGACTCCTATTTGACTTTTGACTTTTTATCTCCAAACTGGTTTTCATTCTCGTCGATCAGTGACGACACCGGCCGTTACGAGAACTAGTGACGTCAGCACAAAGGGGAGGGGGAAGGAGGGAGGGAGGGAGGGAGGGTACCAATCTGTCCTCTCAGCTGGATAAATCACCTGGAAGCTGCTACAATAAAACGACTAAGGTCGTAAGGCGCAGTGTATGGGTTGTTATTATTGTTATAATTGTAATTACGATTATTATTATTGCTATGATTATCATCAATATTATTATTATTATTATTATTATTATTATTATTATTATTATTATTATTATTATTATTATTATTATTATTATTATTATTATTATTATCATTGTTATCATTGTTATATTGGGAACGTTTCAATAAAATTTAGTGTAATCTTATATAATTACGTTATCGAAACTTGCTGAAAAGTAGATGGCGGGGTACGTTGTGGCGCGCTGTTGACAAAAGTCCCGCTTTCTGTTACATAAGAATCGCAAAGATTTGCTAAGCCATAAATACATAAAAAGGGGTCCCGGTTATTATCGGTTGTTGGTGAGGGCTTTTTGTGGGATCACAATGTCTTGTAGAGAGGTTACAATTTTCAACTTACGAAAGATGTCAATGTTTGTGAATTATTATATCTCCATTTTCCTAATCTGTGTATAAAGTGAATATATCAATATCTATGTATTTTTATACTACATCTTGTGGAGCCCCCCTCAAGACTGAATGACAAACTAGTAAATATCTGTATGATATTTTTTTTTATACAAAATTGGGTTCACTAAACGTTTGGATGCAATTACAGAATTTCGAATCACTTTAGAAACGTTGAAACGTCGACAAACCTGTTTGTGAAATAGAACGTTTACATAACCAAAATTCATATGAAAAATACATTCACTGAAATAATACATAATAATAAAAAGCACGTCTTGTTTTACTAGAGGCAAATTCTATTCTATGGACCAATCATTGGATTAATGGATGGATTATTTACTTATAATACACGAACTAAAGACTGGGATGCAACATCGACTCCAAAATACAATCGATCGACGACACTCACATCTTCGTTTCAAATCGATGGCGCCTCAATCACTACATTCTTGGCTACATCGCAAATATTTATGATAACTATAATTTTTGCAGTATTGCTGTATGATACTAGTTATAATTAGTATTATACAGAAATATTGCAATGATCAAAAGTCATTTTTTGGTGTCAATGAACAGGTAAAGTGAACACAATCATGTCGACATTTTGGAATACAGTTGTGCAAACCCTTATCACAATCGTGTTGTTCACATGCTCTATTTGTATTTCATAGGTCATACAATTTTTTGAGGTTGATGTTATATCGCACAAAACATGAAAGTATACAACATCAAATATAACCCGTAATCAACTTATATCACAAAATACAAATGCAAAGTTAACTACATTGTTTTTCAATACATCACTGGAAGCTAGCATGCTACATGCTTATACTACTTCGTATGAGTAGAAACGACTTGGGTTACAATATTCTAGACTTTCATAAGAACATCTCAATAATGTGTCTAAGGCCGGCCACACACGTGCAGTTTAAACTGACAGTTACAACTGAACAGTTGTAACTGTCAGTTGAAACTGCACGTGTATGGGCGGCCTGGCACTAGTAGGTCGGCCACACACGTGTAGTTTAAAGTGACAGTTACAACTGTTTAGTTATAACTGTCAGTTTAAACTGCACGTGTGTGGCCGGCTTAACATTCGTATTCTAGGTTTAACTTCTCTTAGTTCGTCATTCAGCTTCTAACTCTATGATGCAAGGGTTATTTGACATTTGGAAATCTGAAAAAAAGATCGTAACCATGGTAGTTTTTACACAAACGATGGAGCAAGAACAAGCAGCATGCCCTAAAAAGCGTGGACTCAGGGGTGATTTGATCCTGGTCTTTTAGATTATAAAAGGAATTGACAACATCAAAAGTGACGAAATTTTCATACTGAATGCGAATCAGACAAAAATATAATGGTCTTAAACTGTCAGGAAGTATATTAATTTGGAAGTGGGTAGAAACAACTTCGCCAACCGTGAACCACCAATGCGTTGGATGCTCGGTGGAACAATATGGACACTTACCCAATTGGAACGGGGTAGAAGTATTGCAAAAAGGGGTAGACAAGAAGAAGAGGAAAATTGTCGAGGCAGCATTCATAACATCCCAGCCCTGCAGTGACCATCGGGATGGTTTTATTAAATTGTCCAAAATCTTCGGTTGGTTGTCACTCCGGGAGTTGAAAGGGGCGAGAGGGAGGAATGGGGTAGGTTAGGAAAGGAACGCGGCATCGAATATGCGGGTTATATGTTCATTTTCTGTCCATGTATGCACAATCTGAATTCTGTTAAGAGCGAAACGTCAGTGAATAAAAACTCCAACGATTCTCGATGTTTATCTCACCACCATACATACATACATACATACATACACACACACACACATATATTATATATATATATATATATATATATATATATATATATATATAATTATATATATATATACATATATATGTGTGTGTGTGTCTGGTGTGTGTGTGTGTGTGTGTGTGTGTGTGTGTGTGTGTGTGTGTGTGTGTGTGTGTGTATGTGTGTGTGTGCGAATATATACATAAATATGCATATACACAGTGTTTACAAAAGACAATTTTCCCCTTATAATTTGGGTGACCGACTGAAGAGATACACCCACATCATAAAGAACGCCTATGGTGATGCCCCTCCCATTTCATCACCTTTCCCCCGCAATGCAGCGAGGCACAGCTCAACCGTATGGTGACCCTCCATTCTCATCCTATCGAAAAGCGTCAGTCATTTCATCTATCCACAATCATTCTGTGTTCGTGTATATCTCTCCCTCTCTCTTACCTGCTCGACAGATATTTCGCTTCCATCTAACCCCGCCATCCTCCTTCACACTACTTAATCTCATTCTCGGTCTTCCTCTTAAGCTCACTCCATCCAACTCTGCTTTCCAAACTCGCTTTACAAGTCTTTTTTTCTTTCATTCTTTGCACCTCTTCCATTCTTACTCTGTCCATTCTTATAACAACTTTCAATTATCTCAAAATGAATAAACAAACAAAACAAAACAAAATAATACAGTGAATGACATATAAAGATAAGAATAAAAACAAAAAAGTAATTTAAAAAAAGTTATCAACTCCTCCCCGATTTCCTTACATTCCAAGTAGGGGCTCGCCGTGGCTCGGTTGGTAGACCGTGCGTCTGGTAACTGTGTGGTGAATTTGGCGTCTGTTCGAACCCCAGACCGCTTCTCACTTCAGACCTGAAGTGACTTGGTTGAGGTCTGAGTGGGTACAAGCCCCGCAAAAAAAAAAGAAAGAAAAAAAAAGTAAATAGATAAAAAATAACGACTGCGTAAAGCACGAAAAATTTATAAATTCCTCCTTACGTTTACTCTGTTATACCTATTTCTCATAACACTTTTCATCCTACCCAGGCATTGACTCATTTCCTTTACTCAATAATTATTTGATAATTAATTCTTATGTATAATCTACCTCTACATCCACTCCTCCATTCACTGCCACATACGACCAAAAATTAAAAATAAATATAATAAATAGATAAACATATAAATAAAAAAATGAATAAATTGATATGCAAGAAAACAAATAGATAAACAAATAAACAAACAAATAAATAAAATATTAATTTTCTTAAACCTTTCACCCTTCATACATACGACTTGCCACCATCATCATTTCTTGAACAGTCTCCGAACGTAAGACATGCTACGTTACTCAGGTCTGTAGGGGTGCCTCTGAAGTCCCTAAAGCAGTAGTTCTTAACCTTTTTCATGATTATCTAAAAAAAAAAAAAAAAAAAAAAAAAAAAAAAAAAAAAAAAAAAAAAAAAAAAAAAAAAAAAAAAAAAAAAAAAAAAAAAAAAAAAAACTCTCGTACCCTCATCCAATATAAATACAATGGAAACACATGAAAAATATTAGTGATACAAACCATGCTGAGAAATGATTAGATACTGAACAAAGGTACTTTTTTATTTCAGTTTAGAAATGTCAATTAGTAGGATGCAATGAATGCACATTATGCTTTCTCGTTGTAAATACACAGTACCATTGCACTGGCTATCATGCCTCGTACCCCCAGGTTTAAGGCTTTGTACCCCTTGGGAATACAGGTACCACTGTCCAAAAGTACTGACTACGCAGCCAATACCCTAGTGTGGTATGCTAATACCCTGTGCTGGGGTATCAGTACACACAAACGCGCGCACACACACACACACACACACACACACACACACACACACACTAACTATATTTACTATACTTATGAACATTACCAGTGTAACTGATAGATAATCAAGTCAGATGAATGTTTCTAGATACCACAGGAACATTTCTCGACTCAGTTGATCGAAAGTCCTTCGCCAAGGCTGACGAAAGGCTCTAAAATAAGACATTTAAAGTCTCGATGGCTTAACTCGTGGCTGGCTATCAGTACTCTACCCTCTCAATACAGTAAACACGTTCTACCGATTTCCATTTTTTGACAAAGACAAAGCGGATTTATTCAGTTTAAGGGGAGCTGGTTTTGAAGCCAATAGGTGCCTCGGCCCTTGTGCGTCCTTAATTCGTCTTTTGATGGGAATAAAATCGTCAGGTCTTGGCTGAAAAAAGGAAAATTTGAAATTTAGTTTCAGTACTGAAGGGTTCTCCGGACAGCCAGCTTATCGGATCGGGCCGTTGGCGTGTCGCTTTCCCCGCAACAACTGAGTCAGTCGTTTCCTCTCACCCCCTGCGAAGTGAATAACACACACCAGGAGACGTCTAGCTGCAGCCAAAACCATCGTTTTTCCCTCTGTGGCAGTCACCGGAAGGCTGGGTATCGAACTCGGGCTTCCATAGTTGTGAAACGAAGTCGAAGCCGAGATACCACGGGTTATGGATGTTGGGAAAAGTCCAAGTCATTGTTTATCGAAACGGACGCGTGCGTCGATGAGGGAGGTGATCCTATCCGAGGCAAACTTCTCATGCTGATCTGCAGTTCTCAGAATACTTCGGGAGAGCTTTTGGAAAATGGGAAGAGGGAGGTTGGAGGTAAAAACCAAGAAAGACGGCGTAGAACTGCGTAAAAGTTGTGACACACACACACACACACACACACACACACACACACACACACACACACACACACACACACACACACACACACACGACTCGGTGGCGCGGTTGGTAGAGACTCAGAATCTCAGTACGGAGGTATCGGCGGTACCTGGTTTGAATTCTGCCCAGGGCTGAAATCATTTCAGTATCGCTGTGTTTCGAGTCGTTACTCCAACTCTCGTGGGCGGGGAGTTGGGTGTGTGTGTGCGTGTAAGGTTATAGCATTACCCATAGATCGGACATACGAGCTCTGAGCTCTCTTCCGGGAGGGAAATAGCTGTCGATCACGAGTCCAACACGTGATCCAAAAGACCAAAGTGAATCACACTCACACACACACACACACACACACACACACACACACACACACACACACACACATATAACTTTCTGAACATTACAGAAGGACATTTTTGCTGTGGAGGAAACCTTGCTTCTCTAAACCGTTAGAATTTTGAATCCAGAACGGAAACAGTTACTTGATGGCGACCGACAGCAAGCAACGTTCACTGAACCGAAATCATCACTCGGTTTATTCCCCATTTGGGTATCCCAGCTGAGCAAACTATTCTGGAAACACCCGGTAAAAAATGGACCTTTGGGGAAAAGTGTTTATGGTTATTTCTGGATCATATAGGAGATTTTTTTCATTCTACTTTACTTTATCTTATTCTATTTATTCATTTATTCATTATCTATCTTTTTAGGTTTCTGGGATCCTCCGGTTAGCCAAGAGGTTCTGTGTCTAAACCGGATATCCGTCGGAGAATTAAAAAAAAAAAAAAAAAAAAAAAAAAAAACAACAACACGTCATTCACTAGAAGGAGGGCGTTATGCTAAGGCAATACAATCCATTTGATGAAATAAGAGATACTAATAAACGCTAACAAAGAATAACAGATTATAATAAATACCTAAGTAAGATGCTGTAATGATTATAATTTATGTTATATTATTTGTTTTTGTTTTGTTATAATTTGTCTGTCTGATTTTCATTTATTATTAGTTATATGTCAATTTATAATCATTTACTATTTACCTGTTTGTTTGTTATTCAACTATACCTATGCATTTATTTATGTATTTTATTTGTTATTTTTACATTATTATAGTTTTAATTTATTATTATGATATATATATGTATATATATGTATGTATATATATATATATATATATATATATATATATATATATATTTATGTATATGTTTGTGTATTTTTATGTATGTATTTTTTTTTTTTTTTTTTTTTTTTTTTTTTTCATCCGACCTAGATATGGATCAAAAGGTCTCCTGTCGGTATGCTCCGCCTTTGTAATCCTTTGTAATATATACATATATATATATATATATATATATATATATATATATATATATATGTATATATAATATATATATACATATATACATATATATACATATGTATATATAATAAAACAAAATGAATAGTTATGAACTATTTATTTAATTTAAATGTATGAGTGATTTTGAGAAATAAGTTAGGATGGGTTGGAATCCTCGTAGTGTTATCATATCAACAATGTTTTATCGTTATTTGATAACAACAGATAACCAGGTGATTCATAGATGATGTTCAACCTACCGCCATCGTTAGCGTATGCAATTTGAGTCTTACTGTACAACTACCAAAAGGCCGTTTTCACTTTATAAAGGGGGTAGTGGCCTGATCAATGAATACATTCATCATTTACTCATCTTTCATTTATCTTACATACATTCCATGCCTTTGTTTTCTATTTTATCTTGACCCCTTGTGGGTCATGGGTCATCCCTGTCTCCCTCCGACCTCTGCCTGGGTTAAAAACAATGCAGCAAGGCATAGTATATCAACAACAGTGCTCCACATCTGAGACTCTCACAGCTGCCATGTAAACATTGCAATGCTCTCTCTTTAAGAAAGTCAAACTATTCGCTCACAAAGTTGTTAATTCTTATGTATCTGAGTTGTATTTTTTATATCATATTCTCTTTTGACAAAAGCCGATTTTATTCAGCTGAATGGAAACATCGGGGGACGTATGGGTTTATATGTAGTTTCTTATAGCTACCCCTTATACAACTTTCGTATTCTTTGATTCAATTGTAGGCTGGGTACGAGGAAGAAAACGGATATTTATCAATTGAACTTATTCATAACATCCTGTGTACATCCCTCAGCTGAATAAAACGGTCTGGTATTATCTAGAAGAAGAAAAATATAGAAAATAGCTCACGGTGTGGATGAGATTCATACAGCGTTGACGCTATTATATCTGAACACATCAGTGTTCGATTGTATGCATGAGCATAACATAAATAAGGGAACACACACGTCCATGAGTTTGGTCACAGAAAATATCCTCATAGAAATAAAATAAAGTGGACAGGAAAAATGTGTACTGACACTGAGAGAGGACAGGATAAGCCAAACTGATAAACAGTGCGTTTGATAAGCAGTAAACGTCTATGTCAAACACACAGACACACACATACACACACACACACACACACACACACACACACACACACATATATATGTATATACATGTATATATATATTATATATGTATATATATATATATATATATCTATATATATTATACATTAGTATGAAGCCAACTCACAATCTTCTTGTGAACTTGTTTAATACTACGAACAAGGCGACATATTTCAAGAGGCAATCTATGTAGAAGATCAGCAAAAGACATTTCAACACTGAGTAGTAGATACTTCGGTGCCAACGTTTCGAAGTTACACAACTTCATTCTCAAGGCAGAATAATACATACAATAGCCAATGCGTAAATATACAGAAATAGTGTTATATAAATGAACAAAGGAAAGGTCACAAACAAACAAATAATATGAAATAAGTACGAACATAGGAGAGGTCGACAAAAGGACAAAAAACCCCAGCAATGACAAATGATCACCCACGCCATGGGGTGGTCAATTGTTCACCGCGCTGTGAGGTGGAAGAGTAGACATCATCAACATGGAAATGTGCGATCATGGCTTTAGAAGAAGGGAGAATTTGGAGATCTTGAAGCTGCTTATTCATGTAGGGGTTGCTGCGTTTGATATGCAACGCTTCGATAATCGCGAGTCTTTTATGGTCTTTTCCCGTGGCAATAATGGAAGTACCCTTTACGAGGTCTTCTCTTGTGAGTTGTAGTTGTTGGTGGTTACTGTAATTATTTTTGATGGCGCTTGCAGATAAATGAAGAGTAAGCCTTCTTGATACTTTAGTAGTAGTCATACCAATTTACGACGCATGAGGTCCTCAGTCCTCATGTTGGCATACAAATTTGTATACGGCATGACTACGTTGAAGGAGAGGGCGTTCAGGAGTGGTGTTATTTTTCATTATCAGGTTATTAATTCTCTTTTTTTTTTGTTTTTTTTTTGTTTTAGAAAATGACCAGATTTAACCTATCGCTCTCGTTAATAGGTTTGACATTTCTTTTAATTATGTCCTTGATAATACGTTCCTCGAATTCAATGCCCGCTCGTTCGTGACTGCGCGAACGAGCGGGCATTGAATTCAGTACACGTGTGAGAGAGAGCCAGTGAGAACTTATATTTTAAATTCCCTGTGAAATTACACTTTGAAAACACTTTGAAAATACCTTCAGCGTTTTCCTTTCCACCTTATTGGACAACCAATAAATGGTGGATCAGCGGTGGAATACGAAAAATTACGAAAGGACAAGTGAAAACTTTCCCACCACCCCTCCCACGGAGGACACAAGTGTGTTTCAAGTATCCTATGTGGATTAATTCCAAGCCTCTGCCGACGTCCCTGCTGTGTCTTCCAACAGTGTGCAGACCTATGTGACCACTATTCAATTACAATTACAATTCTCAGCCCTGCAAAGACGGCATACGAGATCTTCTTTAAGGTCACCACCGCACCACAATCACGTTCGTCAAGTCCAGCAGTACCAATGCATCCTCGCATTTCCTGTCTCTCACCCCTCACCCTCCAAGCTCGCCCCCTCACTCCCCGAAAGCCAACTGTCAAGCACTGCAGTTGAGCTCACAAACAGGAAGCTGTCAAACGATTCCTTCGAGTCACTTCTTCCACTCGTCCACTACATCTCAAAGTGGATTCCGGCCAAGCAGCGTCGCCAACTCATCCACTCCAGTTCTCGAGTGGATTTCCAGCAACGAGCGTTGACATCAACGCTCTTCCTCCTTCGCCGCATCCATCATCTACGTCTCCCCCTCCACCACTTCCCCTCCATACATCTGTGTGTTTCCATTCCACCAGTGTTCCCTCTCCATCTCAAGACGTCTTCTACTATTTCTAACGTAAGTGGAAAACTTTTTGGCAGTGTATAAATTTTACGTATGACAGACTTTCCTCACGACCCTTTTCGTACCCCCTCCCTCAATCCTCTATTTTCATCCACTGAATCAACATCTTCACCTCCTTCCTCCCCAGACAATATCTACTCAGTGTGTCATTAAACGACCTCCCACCCCTACCTTCTTCTTCTCCGTCCCTGTCACCGCTTTTGAGACCTACCACGATGGCTTCTTCCTCCACCCAACAAAACACCGTTCCACAATTCATGACTATCGTACACGACACGATAGACGTTCCGAAATTCACGGGCGTAAACATTCCCACCCATACATTCCTTAATAAAGTGGAACAAGCAATCAATCGGAGAAAATGCTCGTCTGATGACGAAAAACATGCTGTTCTCCACAGCTTTGTTGATTTGGACTCGACCGCTGGCGATATTTTACAGACTGGTGCTTTTCAAGAATGTACTAGTTATTCCGCGTATGTAGACTTAATCAAATCTCACTTTGACCAACACACCACCCTTTGTGTTCTCACTCCCCTATATGACCTTGCTTTACACCTCAACTCCCCCCCCTTATGTCAGAAAAGAAAAAGCTGAAAAATTGGCATCAGATCTAAAGGCCCGATTAAAATCAACTCTCGCATCTTCCAGCTGGGTTGATGCAGATGGAAAAAATCTCCCTTAACGATGTTGCTTCCCTCTTTGCATACTTTCGATTTCTTTCTCTTCTGCATCCAGAAACCTTAAACAAAACTAAATCCGTTCAATTCACTCCAACTATGACCATCTCAACTTTGTCTCATCAGATTCAGGAGTCACCAAAGACACTAACTGACATTGTTGCCCAGCCAGCCCCTATTCCCAAACCTGCATTATCTGTTGCACATGTTTCCAGATCTTCCTCTCAACATAAATCAACTTTTCGCACCAGATCCATCTCTCGTCCTAGACACAGATCCTTCTCCCGTCACACGGTCATTTGCTACTATTGCAAGAAACCAGGACACTATGCAAACCGTTGTGCTATTCGTCTAGCCACCCCTCCCGATAAAGATTGCCCCGTACATGGCACCTGTTACCATACAGCTGCAGAGTGTCGTGTTTTGAACTCCACCCCTTCTCAAAAGACCTTCTCTTCCCGTCAGAGTTCCCCTTCTTCTTCTTCTCCTCAGTGACTATCTCCTCCTGCTTCTCTCACAACCCACCCCTCTAACATGCATTTCCCATCCCCACAGCCCACCCCCATATACCTTCCCATTTATACTCTTTCTATCTCTAACAAATGGTCCCACCATGCTATTTCCATTCCTGCTACTGTACATACCATTCCTATATCTCTCTTCATTGATACTGGATCTCCTGTAACTATTATATCTTCTTCCACCTTTGGACAACCAATAGGAGGAACAGAAGCAGGAGAGGAGGAGGAGGAGGAAGGGGAGGAGGAGGAAAGGGGGAGGAGGAGGGCGAGGAGAAGAGGAGGAGGAGAAGGAGGGAGGACGAGGAGGAGAGGAGGAGGGGGAGGGAGGAGGAAGAGAGGGGAGGGGGAGGAGGAGAAGGAGTGGAGGGAAAGCAGGACTGGGAGGAGGAAGAGGAGGAGGAGGAGAAGGGAAAGAAGAGGAGGAGGAGAGGAGGAGGAGGAGGAGAGGAGGAGGGGAGGTGGAAGGGGAGGAGGAGAAGGAAGAGGAAGAGGAGGAGGAGGACGAAGAGAGGAGGGAGGTGGAGGAGGAGGAGGAGGAGACGAGGAAGAGAGGAGGAGGGAGGTGGAGGAGGAGGAGGAGGAGACGAGGAGAGGAGGAGGAGGAGGGAGGTGGAGGAGGAAGAGGAGGAGAGGAAGAGGGGGAGAGGGGGAGGAGGAGAAGGAGCAGGAGAGGAGGAGGAGGAGCAGGAGAGGAGGAGGAGGAGGAAGGGGAGGAGGATGAGGAGGAAGGGGAGGAGGAGGAGGAAGGGGAGGAGGAGGAGGAGGAGGAAGGGGAGGTGGGGAGGAGGAAGGGGATGAGGAGGAGGAAGACGAGGAGGTGAGGAGGAGGAGGGAGGTGGGGAGGAGGAAGAGGAGGAGGAGAGGGGAAGGAGGAAGAGAGAGGAAGGAGGAGGAGAGTCGGTGGAGGAGAAGAGGAGGAGGAGGAGAAGGAGGAGGTGGAGGAGGAGGAGGAGGAGGAAGAGGAGGAGAGTCCCAGTCACCGGCTACAAGCATTTCCTCAGGTTTGCATAACATGATTACGAGCTGTTTTCAACAGAAGCATATTCCCCCCCACCACCACCACCACCACCTCCCATCCTCCTCCCTCCCTCCCTCCCTTACCTTGGCCAAGCGCCTTATCATCATGACAACCTTCCTCAAGTACCTTTGTATCTTCTTCTTCTAGCGTTGTGGTCGTTACCTCCACCAGTCCTCCATTGTCCCTGAGGCAGTTGTCACCGAAGTTTGACACGAGGAACTTTACATGTACATCTCTAGCGCGGCGTTTCTTGGGTGAGTACTCTACACTCTCTCTTGTTCATTATGCATGTACTGTATGTACGTACATATAAAGACATACACACACACGCACACACACACACACACACACACACACACACACACACACACACACACACACACACACACACACACACACACCCTGACATTTCTAACTCTATCCATTCTCATAACCATCAACGTACTTCTTAAACACTTAATCTCAAACGTATAAAACACACACACACACACACACACACACACACACACACACACACACACACACAAACACACACGCACAAGAAGTGGGTATAAGTGACAAAAGTGAACTCATAGTTTGAGACAGAGGAAGGACACGAGGTCAATATAAATAAATGAACAAATAAATGATAATAATAAAATCCATGGACAACCAACTTTCGATTCTCGGACGAGAAGGCAGAAGAGCCATTTCCGAATGCCCCACGACGGCTTCGTTCTAAGAGAGAAAAAAATTTTGTTCGACAAAAGGTGGACGAAATCGACTGAGCTACAACGTTTGAGCTGAAGAAGGTGAGGAGCCTACGCCAGGAGGCGCTCAGTAGCTGAAGCCGTCACCTTTGTTCTATGATGAGCTTTGGGGAATGTTGGGAAAAGTAAGAGGAGACTGGAAACTGAAGAAAATAATTAACCAATCGAGATAGTTTTGATGTCTGTTGAAAGTGTCCCCCGCTGGCAACGGAAAGGGAATACTTTCAATGTCGATTTTGGGTGTGATAATGTAAAAATAAAAGGAAGAAAAAAGTAATTATAATGATGAAAATTATAATGATAACAACTGTAATCAAAATAGATAAAGAAATAGATAAGATATTACCTACTCTTCGTTCATCTGTACCTTTTTCACTCGCGTCGCTGAGACCAACAACTTTTCTTCATTTTCAATTTCTTCCTCTCCATCTACTCCCTTCCACTTAAGAGGCTCGCATTTGGATATATATATATATATTTCTTTTTATGTAATTTATGTAATCATATTCCACTGGAAAAAAAATGTCAGCATCGGTTTGGGGAATTCCGTCTTAATGTAATATGATTTCGGCCTAACAAAATCAATATTTTTTTGAATAAGCGGTCGGTTTAGTGAGTCTGTATCGCCAATGATAGTCGACATTTATCATAAAGACGGTTCTTCAACTATATGAGAAACACTGTAAAATCTTATCACATCAAGGTTAGGTAACACAGCGTTCGAATGGGCAATAAACACTATCAGCCCTGCCTGCGCAGAAGACAAAATAATGTGCTGATGTGCGCATCACCCGATGACGTCACTGTAGCAAGTCATTTCATGACGAACAAGATGGGGCCACAATGATACAAAGGTTTACAAAAGAAGAGCATACCGATAGGAGACCTTTTGGTCCATAAACAGGTCGGATGCTACGATGGTTTGCTTGGTATAAGAATCGTGCATGAGAAAACTACGACAGGAGGCGTTTATGTGTAGGCAAGGCCGGTCCCTTGTGTTATGCGCTGTGGTATATGCCAGGGTATGTGGCAGTTACTATGAGGCAATGAGGACCCATCTGGAGACTTTGTATCTATGAGGCAAGACTGATGTCCCGCTCGCAAAAGCGAAGTTCTAGGGTATGAATGAAAATGATGAAAAAAGACAGAAAGACGAGAAAAAAAAGAACAGAAAAAATGAAAATAAAAAATGAAAGAACAAAGGGGAAAAGAAAAAAGAAAAGAAAAAAGAAAAAAAAAAGAAAAATCAGAAAAAAAATACTCCAAGATAGAAAAAATAGAAAGACAGAAAACAGGGAGGGGAAAAAAAGAGAAGAAAAGGGAGAGAGAGAGAGAGAGAGAGAAAAGAGGCGTCGCCATATCAGAAAGGACTCAACCTCACCCAGTGCTCTTTTGGGTTCCGGGTCTTAAAATGTCGGTTGAATAAAATCATATGTCTCTTGCAAAAAAAAAAAAAAAAAAAAAAATCTTAACATCATCGGGTCGAAGGGTATATTGTTATTATCATTATCATCATCATCTTCATTATTATTATTATTATTATTGTGGATAGGAGGTAAAGAGAACACGGGCTGAGGGAAATACTTTTATTCCTGACTAGTTTCGCCTGAGTGGCTTCTTCAGAGAAATAGTGTTTGAAGTCAAGCTGGTCAATATATATATTGACCAGCTTGACTTCAAACACTATTCCTCTGAAGAAGAAACCACTCAGGCGAAACT
Organism: Oratosquilla oratoria; assembly: GCF_046742065.1. NCBI lineage: Eukaryota > Metazoa > Arthropoda > Malacostraca > Stomatopoda > Squillidae > Oratosquilla > Oratosquilla oratoria. The sequence continues at coordinate 15,677,559 of NC_134790.1, forward strand.
AGTCAGGAATAAAAGTATTTCCCTCAGCCCGTGTTCCCTTTACCTCCTATCTACACTCGTTACAATGTTCACACATTTTTATTATTACAATTATTATTATTATTACTACTATTATCATTATCATCATTATCATTATACTATTAGCATTATCATTATTACTGTTATCATTATTATCATTATTATCATTATTATGATACTATTATCATTATGATATCATTATTATTATTACTATTATTATACTATTAGCATTATTACTATTATTACTGTTATTATCATTATCATTATTATTATTATTATATCATTATCATTATATCATTATTATTACTATATCATTATTATTATTATACTATCATTATCATACTATTATCATTATTAATTATCATTATCATTATTAATTATTATCATTATTATCATTATCATCATTATCATCATTATCATCATTATTATCATCATCATCATCATTATCATTATTATCATCATCATCATCATTATTATTATTATTATTGCTATTATTAGCATTATTATACTATTATTATTGTTATTGTTATCATTATTATCATTTTTATCATTATTACTATAATTACTATTATTCATGATCATTATTACTATTATTGTTATTATTATCATCACCATTTATTACTACTATTTTTTAATAAGATGCCAAACGGTTTCATTCAGCCAAGGAACGGACTCGGGACCAAAGATGGGGCAGACCGAGACACTATCCTGCTAAAAGCCTCCCCTTGTGACGAGTAAAATTGTCTAGCGATAACCAAGGCAAACTCTGAAGAGAACCACAATTTTAAGGACATTAACCAGCGCACCGACGAGGTGGACTGAAAAAAATGGCGAATGAGAGATTTAAGGAAAGCAACAAAGAGGATAATGTAAACTGAAAGTCTATCTATATACTTCAAAGGCTTTTTTCCCCTTTACCAGGGAGGTAGCCAAAGTCAAAAGGCATACTTCCACTCCTACCCATTCTACTCCCATCCACCACTCTCTCCCCCTACCCCATCTTAGCTCCTCATGGATGACGGGTCATCCCTGTATCCCGCCCACTGCTTTGGGTCAGAAGCAATGCAGCAAGACACAACACATTCATAAGAAGGTCATTTCACTTAATCGGCGACCCTCCGATTCCCCTTTCCGTCTCCTTCGGGCTGCGTCACACATAACCACTCCCTAACTTCCCCCATCCTCTATCCCCTCTCTTCCTTGCATGATAGTATCATCTTTACACAGCCATTCTCCACTCACCCCTATCTCCTGCCTTCTCCCTTCCTTGATCAACAGACATTCCCCTCTTGCTCAACGCTCCTGTCACTCCATTCATCCATCTCATCCTCCGTCGTCCCCTCATGTTCACTCCTTCCACCTCTGCCTTCCACACCTTTTTTTTATCATTAATTTTTCTTCACTCATTTTTTTTCATGTGTCCAAACCATCCCAAAACTCTTTCATCAATCTTATCTACCATCTCCTTCCCAACCCCTGCACTCCTCCTCACCTCCTCGTTTCTCACTCTATCCAACCTCTTTTGAGTGGGAGTTAGTCTACTGTCATAAAAGAATGCTGCGAAACTCTGGTCCGTAGGGGGTCACGGTTGAGTGACATAGCCAAGGTTAAGTGGATTACGTAAAGCCAGAAATCCCTAATCACTAAAACCTGCGATTGGAGATTTTGTTGCACGAGATAAGAGATAAGGCTTCATAAATGGAGCTACGGAATATGTTCTACAGAAGAAAATAAATCAGCTTGTTACACTTTTCATTATATTCGCGTAGTGTGTAGGTATTACTACAGTAATAGCCAAATAATTGCGTTTTATAGTCAAGCGTTGGTCCCATTGTTGGAACGGGGTATTTTTGGGTCGAGACCCGTTTATATTCTGTTTTGAGTAGGTAAGGACCTTCTGTCAACACCCATTGCACTCGAAGAGTTCCTTGGGTCTTGAAGATCTTGCAGAAATCAAGTGGGGAGGAAGACATCGGGATATTGGTTGTCAGAATTAGCATACTGAGGTCGTCGTCGTCGTTGTTGTTGTTGTCGTCGTCGTAGTCGTCGTCGTTGTTGTTATTGTTATGGACTGT